>NC_059164.1:88291483-88614492 GCF_019923935.1 Bubalus bubalis
ATCTTCTCAATCCTTGCCTCCAGGCTATTTATCTGTGATTCCATTTTAATTTCAAGATTTTGGATCAATTTCACTATCATTATTCGGAATTCTTTATCAGGTTAGATTCCCTATCTCTTCCTCTTTTGTTTGGTTGGTGGGCATTTATCCTGTTCCTTTATCTGCTGGGTATTCCTCTGTCTCTCATCTGTTTAAATTGCTGAGTTTGGGGTGCCTTTCTGTATTCTGGCAGTTTGTGGAGTTCTCTTTATTGTGGCGTTTCCTCGCTGTGTGTGGGTTTGTACAGGTGGCTTGTCAAGGTTCCTGGTTAGGGAAGCTTGTGTCAATGTTCTGGTGGATGGAACTGTATTTCTTCTCTCTGGGAGTGTAAGGTAATGTCCAGTAATGAGTTATGAGATGTCTATGGTTTTGGGGTGACTTTGGGCAGCCTGTATCTTGAAGCTCAGGGCTGTGTTCCTTTGTTGCTGGAGAATTTTGTTGTTATGTCTTTCCCTGGAACTTGTTGGCCCTTGTGTGGTGCTTGGTTTCAGTGTCGGTATGGAGGTGTTTGATGAGCTCCTGTCAATTAAATGTTCTTGGAGTCAGGAGTTCCCTGGAGTCAGGGTTTGGACTTAAGCCTCCTACTTCCAGTTATCGGTCTTAATTACAGTAGTTTCAAAACTTCTCCTTCTACACAGCACCATTGATAAAACATCTACGTTAAAGATGAAAAGTTTCTCTACTGTGAGGGTCTCTCAGAGAGGTTTCACAGCGTTACATGGAGAAGAGAAGAGGGAGGAGGGAGTTAGAGGTGACCCAAATGAGATGAGGTTGGAATCAATAGTGGAGAGAGTTGGCTAGCCAGTCGTCACTTCCTTATGTGCACTCCACAACTGGACCGCTCAGAGATGTTCACGGAGTTATACAGGGAAGAGAAGAAGGAGGCAGGAGACAGAGGTGGCCAGAAGGATAAAAGGGGGAAATGAAAAGGAGGGAGACAGATCCAGCCAGTAATCAGTTCCTTAATGTGTTCTCCACCATCTGGAACACACAGAAATTCACAGAGTTGGGTAGAGTAGAGAGGGGTTAGGGAGGAGATACAGGCGACCTGGTGGAGAAAATGGAGAGTCCAAAGGGAGAGACAGCAGTCAAGCCAGTAATCTTGTACACTAGTGACAAATGGGTCCTGACGATTGGGTTCTTAAAGGTACAAAATGGGAACAAATACATAAAATCAAAATTAGAAATCTAGAGTAGAGTTTGGAATGTCAAAATGCGATGTTAATGAAAAGAAGAAGGAAAAGGAAGAGAGAAAAAACGAACAAAGAAAAACAAACAAGGTCGTGAAAGTAATAAAAGAAACTACAGGTACAAAACTGATAACTAATACCAAAAAGCAAAAATTAAAAATCTAGAGTAGAGTTTGGAATTTCAAAAATACAACGTTAAAAAAAAAAAAAAAAAGAAGAAGAAGAAAAATAAAGAGAGAAAACAAACAAACCAACAAAAACAATGTCGCAAAAATTATAAAGAAAATACAGGTACAAAATTGATATCAAATACCAAAAAGCATAAATTAAAAATCTTGAGTGGAGTTTGGAATTGCAGATATATGATGTTATATAAAAGAAGAAGAGAAAGAAACAGGGGAAAAAAAAAGTCACAGAAATTATGAAAAAACTATAGGTACAAAATTGATAACATATATCAAAAGGCTAAAATTAAAAATCTAGAGTAGAGTTTGGAATTTCAAAAATACAATTTTAAAGAAAAGGAGAAAAAGAAAAAGAAAAAAAAAAAAAAACCACGGTCAAAAAATTATAAAATATATATATGAAGTTTGCTGAAGAAGAAAAAAAAAATAGGGTCTTTTTTTTTTTTTTTTGCAAAGTAATAGTTATAAAAGTGAAAATTAAAGGACAATAGAGGACTTTAAAAAATTTTTTTTTTAATTAAAAAAAAAAAGAAGAAAGATTGATCGTAAAAATAGTAAAATATATCTAGGTCTTTCTCTGGTTTTGTTGTGAGTATTGTGGGTTCAGTTCATTTTTGGCAGTTCCTTAGTCCGACTTATATTTCTCAAGATCTATAGGCCCCTTCCTATGTAATCCGTAGTAACCACAGGGTTTTAATCTATGGCCTGTAGCTTCCAAGGCGTTTCCCTCTGTTATAGCTTCTTCTGTTTGCTGGTCTCTTCAGTGTCTGGTTCCCGCCCTGACACAAAGGGGATGGTTGAGGACACTATTTTTTTTTTTTTTTTTTTAAATTTAGGCTCACTTGTTCAGCCGTGCTGTGGGGAGGGAGGGAGGGATGCTGCAAACAGCTAACACTGGCGTGCGCTCGCAGTGCCTCAGCCACACTGGGTCTGCCCCCGCTCACGGCGTGTGTAGCCTCCCTGCCCACACTGCTTGGGCTCTAGGTTGTTCCGCCGGGAACAATCAGAGGCCGGCCCTGGGCTGAGCTCCCAGGTCCGAGCCACTCAGGTTCAGGCACTCGGGTAGTCCTCAGAGGCGCAGACTCGGTTGGGCCCGCATTTTGTGTTCTTCCCAGATCCGAGCAGCTCAGGTGATGAGGTGTTTAGCGGGCGCCAATGCTGCGACTTATCGCCTCCCCGCCACTCGATTATCTGGGTGTAAAACCGGCGCACCTTCTCAGGCAGATGTTGACCGTCCAGACCCCCAAGAAGTTTTAGTTAGCAAAGAAGCCTGCTTACAGTTTTATAGATAGGGTCTCTCTGGGGCTGCGATTGCCCCCTTCCGGCTCTGGCTGCCTGTCACCGGAGGGGGAAGGTCTGCAGCCGGCTATCTCTGTTCAGTCCTTTGTTCTGTGCACGGGCCTGGCGGTGTCTTAGGTTAGGGCTGGCTTTTCGCGTGGTAGATATCCCACAGTCTGGTTTGCTAGCCCAAATTATTTCGTTCAGATAGCGCTCAGGACATTCGGCCCGATTCTTACTCTAAGGGACACAGCCCTCGCCGCACTTCCCTGCCCAGCCCCCGCTTGCTAATGCCGTGTGCAGGCGTCTGCGCTGCTTCTCCGCTGGGGGAGTTACCGTAGGGCTCACAATCCGCGATTTTTAATTGTTTATTTTTTTTTCCCCTCCCTTTTATGTTGCCCTCTGTGCTTCCAAAGCTCGGCACAGATTCGGCAGTGAGAGGGTTTCCTGGTGTTTGGAAACCTCTCTTTTTAAGACTCCCTTCCCGGGACGGAACTCCGTCCCTCCCTCTTTTGTCTCTTTTTTTGTCTTTTATATTTTTTCCTACCTCCTTTCGAAGAGTTGGGCTGCTTTTCTGGGTGCCTGATGTCCTCTGCCGGCATTCAGAAGTTGTTTTGTGGAATTTACTCGACGTTTAAATGCTCTTTTGATGAATTTGTGGGGGAGAAAGTGTTCTCCCCGTCCTACTCCTCCGCCATCTTGGCTCCTCCCCCCCAGGAATACGTTTAATGTGAGTTTACTGGGATGTATTTGTACAGGTTATAGTTATTGCCGTGGATAATGGAGTTATAGGCTTCCTGGTGCAGTGATGGCTTCCAGGAACACTCCCTTCACACACAATAGACCCATATATCCTATTGGCAGCAAATTACCTTGCTAATTAGGGTCTTCAGTTTACAATCTATTTCAGATAAGTTATTGTGCAAGAAAAGTAAAAGCCTATGTGCAAAAGAAAATTGACAGAAGTCTTCCCAAAGTGGAAAACAAGCCTGCATTATTCATGTATTAACAACATGAATTATGAAGCTGGAAGAAAGTTTCCTAAATTATCAGAATTAAAGAAAACAAATTTGCACCAAATTCGTTACAGGAAACACTATTCTATTATATTTACAGAAAACACAGTTACAAAGTCACTGAATTAGGAACAGGTAAGCAGAATATACAGCTGTAAATGTAGAAAAGATAAATATAAAAAGTTTATTAAGCATTTAGTTATTAAAAGTGTCTTTAATGTATTTTGTGATGTAGTTTAGATAGCTATTTAAGCCTGGTAACTTGTGATTTCTCATCTAAAGAATACTAAATCTGGATCTGCTTTTAAGGTTATTAAAATTGATCAAGGGACTCTGAAATGAAGGAGATAAACTAGTGTCAACACGAAATTGAAGAAGCTCAGAAGTTTGGTTACATTTATGGTAAAGAGGAAGTCTGACATCCAGACTTTTGAGTCTTAATTGGACATTGGCCATCAGAAAAAGGTATTTTATAGAAATTATGAGAAGATAGAATGGAATTACTGAAGCCCTGGGCTACAAAGAATTACATATCTATCTGCTTGTGTACGTTTTCATGGCTTGTCTGTATATTTCCAAGAAGAGGATATTATCCCTTTTTGTCTGTTCACTGTGCCTCTCAGTTCAGGTGCTCCGTCATGTCTGGCTCTTTGCAACCCCATGGGCTGCAACATGCCAAGCTTCCCTGTCCATCACCAACCAGTCTCATCCTCTGTTTTCCCCTTTTCCTCCTGCCTTCAATCTTTCCCAGCATCAGGGTCTTTTCCAATGAGTCAGTTCTTCATATCAAGTGGCCAAAGTATTGGAGCTTTAGCTTTAGCATCAGTACTTTCAGTGACTATTAGGGGTTGCTTTCCTTTAGGACTGACTGGTTTGATCTCCTTGCAGTCCCAGGGGCTCTCAAGAGTCTTCTCCAACACCACAGTTCAAAAACATCAATTCATCAATGCTCAGCTTTCTTTATGGTCCAACTCTCACATCCATACTTGACTACGGAAAAACCATAGCCTTGACTAGATGGACCTTTGTTGGCAAAGTGATGTCTCTGCTTTTTAATATGCTGTCTAGATTGGTCATAGCTTTTCTTCCAAGGAAGAAGCGTCTTTTAATTTCATGGCTGCAATCACTATTCACTGTACCTAACCCAAAGCAATATGCAACGTAACATGTGTTTCTGACTTCAAAGACATTTTATTTCGTAGTTAGAATCTCATTGCCTCCATGTAAACCTTTCATTGTGCCATTTTTCTTTGTATATCATTTAACAATTGACACATTTTCCTTCTGAGCACAAAATTCATGTTTGATCTTTCTTCCTGCTTTTTTATTTACTGCTTTTCATTGCTATTTTATAATGTTACTTTTCATTTTTTAATAGTTGCTTTGTTTTCTTGAATTTGACCTCATACTGTATTTAACATGGTGGCACTGTTACACACGGAGTTTCTTATTTTAATTTTTTTGAGCCATAACTGAGAACTCGGCACAGAAGAAACTAGAGAGAGAGGTCTAGTTCCTGTCCTTGGGGCTTTAGCCTTCATCACACTGTTTACTGTGCTGAAGTGTAGTCTGGGCCTCTTGCCAGGAATTGTCACCTGTGCTGCCTAATACCAGGCCAGGTATGGTGTCTTTCAGCCCCAAGAGCAGATGGAGCTCTGTCTATCTTGTAACCTCATGGCAAATAACACTTTCCTCTTTCTTCAACTTTTATTTTCTCACTAACAGTTCATTATGGGAGGGCCATATAGTTAAATAGGTAAAGGTCAGGAAAAAAAGAATTCCCACTGAACTAGAAGGGATTAGAGAGGCAGTTCTGAATGATAACAGGCCTGAGATGTTTTCTGGAGTAAGCACAGGAAAGGTTATTTGGATTTTTGTCTAAGAATGGCAAAGTCTGCTTACTCAGAATGATAGCAAGGCTTAAGGTAGAAAAGGACCCCATAATAGTACACAATTACCTTGAAATTTAATTTTTGTCTTTAAATGAAGAAACCCTAAGATTTGGGGCAAGACTTGCATTCATTTTTATAGTATAACATAACATGCTTAGAATTACTATATGATAGAATGAAGCTTAAGTTCAGTTCAGTTCAGTGGCTCAGTTGTGTCTGACTCTTTGCGACCCCATGAATTGCAGCACACCAGGCCTCCCTGTCCATCATCAACTCCCGGAGTTCACTCAAATTCACGTCCATTGAGTCAGTGATGCCATCCAGCCATCTCATCCTCTGTTGTCCCCTTCTCCTCCTGCCCCCAATCCCTCCCAGCATCAGAGTCTTTTCCAATGAGTCAACTCTTCGCATGAGGTGACCAAAGTACTGAGTTTCAGCTTTAGCATCAGTCCTTCCAAAGACTGATCTCCATTGCCAGGACTGATCTCCTGTAGGATGGACTGGTTGGATCTCCTTGCAGTCCAAGGGACTCTCAAGAGTCTTCTCCAACACCACAGTTCAAAAGTATCAATTTGGCTCTCAGCTTTCTTCACAGTCCAACTCACATTCATACATGACTACTGGAAAAACCATAGCCTTGACTAGACGGACCTTTGTTGGCAAAGTAATGTCTCTGCTTTGAATATGCTATCTAGGTTGGTCATAACTTTCCTTCCAAGGAGTAAGCATCTTTTAATTTTGTGGCTGCAATCACCATCTGCAGTGATTTTGGAGCCCCCCAAAATAAAGTCTGACACTGTTTCCACTGTTTCCCATCTATTTCCCATGAAGTGATGGGACCAGATGCCATGATCTTAGTTGTCTGAGTGTTGAGCTTTAAGCCAACTTTTTCACTGTCCTCTTTCACTCTCATCAAGAGGCTTTTTAGTTCCTTTTAACTTTCTGCCATAAGGGTGGTGTCATCTGCATATCTGAGGTTATTGATATTTCTCCCTGCAATCTTGATTCCAGATTGTGTTTCTTCCAGTCCAGCATTTCTCATGATGTACTCTGCATATAAGTTAAATAAACAGGATGACAATATACAGCCTTGACAGACTCCTTTTCCTATTTGGAACCAGTCTGTTGTTTCCTGTCCAGTTCTAACTGTTGTTTCCTGACCTGCATATACATTTCTCAAGAGGCAGGTTAGGTGGTCTGGTATTCCCATCTCTTATGGAATTTTCCACAGTTTATTGTGATCCACACAGTCAAAGGCTTTGGCATAGTCAATAAAGCAGAAATAGATGCTTTTCTGGAACTCTCTTGCTTTTTCCATGATCCAGCGGATGTTGGCAATTTGAACTCTGGTTCCTCTGCCTTTTCTAAAACCAGCTTGAACATCTCAAAGTTCATGGCTCACATATTGCTGAAGCCTGGCTTGGAGAATTTTGAGCATTACTTTACTAGCATGTGAGATGAGTGCAATTGTGTGGTAGTTTGAGCATTCTTTGGCATTGCCTTTCTTTGGGATTGGAATGAAAATTGACCATTTTCAGTCCTGTGGCCACTGCTGAGTTTTCCAAATTTGCTGGCATATTGAGTGTAGCACTTTCACAGCATCATCTTTCAGGATTTTAAATAGCTCCACTGGAATTCCATCACCTCCACTAGCTTTGTTTGTAGTGATGCTTTCTAAGGCCCACTTGACTTCACATTCCAGCATGTCTGGCTCTAGGTGAGTGATCACACCATCGTGATTATCTTGGTCATGAAGATCTTTTTTGTATAGTTCTTCTGTGTGTTCTTGCCATCTCTTCTTAATATTGTCTGCTTCTGTTAGGTCCATACCATTTCTGTCCTTTATCGAGCCCATCTTTGCATGAAATGTTCCCTTGGGATCTCTAATTTTCTTGAAGAGATCTCTAGTCTTTCCCATTCTGTTGTTAAATGCAAAATGGCTGTCTGGGGAGGCCTTACAAATAGCTGTGAAAAGAAGAGAAGTGAAAAGCAAAGGAGAAAAGAAAAGCTATAAGAATGAAGCTTAGGGAGCATTTAATAATAATTTAGTAAGAGCCAGATCTCTATTATTACGCTGTGTTTGCACATACTGTTTAATTGAATTGATTAATCAATATTTGGGGTGGAGCCAATAAAAGATTAATTGCCCCATTCCCTCATTTTTTAAACTGTTGGTAAGTATTTAATTGGCTCAATGGGTAAAGAATCTGCCTGCAATGCTGGAGACACAGAAGATGTGGGTTCAATCCTTGGGTTGGGAAGATGCCATGAAGGAGGAAATGACAACAAACTTCAGTACTTTTGCCTGGAAAATCCCAGTAACAGAGGTGTCTGGTGGGCTACAGTCCAAAGGGTCACTAAGAGTTGGACATGACTGAGCATGGGCGCAGAAGTATTTAATTGCATCAGATGCTTTGCAAATAGTAAAACTGTGAGAAATACTCTCAAATACCCTGATGCTTTATCTTATTGGTAAGTGTGCTTTCATAAATTGAGAGGGATAATTTCTTTCTCTTATTACACTTGTCTGTGAGGATCATATATCATCAAGTTTCTAATGGAAATAATTTATCTAAGGAAGAAGCATAAATACTACAGTCTGAAAAGTAAATAACATTGGACTATCTTTGAAAGCCCTAGTTCAATGCAAATAGCCATTGCTAGTTGTTTACTGAACTCTGCATTGTTCTCTTTGTATAGAAAATTCTGCCTCAAAAACAAAAATTGAATAGGGAGAAAAACTGTGAAATTTGTATGATGTCAGTTAAGTCCATGGGGTGAAATATTAATAGGATTATAAGATTTTAAAAACTGTAGTAAGTAAAATCTTAAAATAAAATTGTCATTATTATCTGACTTACATACTCAAATTTTGTAAATGACACTATTTCCTAATAAACCTCTGAGTCTAGCCCATTGATCTATTCAATTATTTTGATTTGAACTATTATTGAATAAGTACACATTTTAAAATTCATTATTCCATGTGTCCTACTGAATCTTTTGTAAAGTAAATTATGTATAAGAAAAACTGACAAATATATCTCAGTTAAAGAATATTTCGTAGTCTGTCTTCAGATTTCGATCTAGAGGAATACTCAAAATTTTTTTAACTTCAAGCCCTTTGTATAGCTCAGTATTTACCAGATCAACTTCGATATTTTACTTAATACATTGTGAAAATTATTAATATGAGCATCACACCTATGCTTGAATAAGTCTTAAAGGAATAAATATTATAGTAGATGAAAACAAATCAAGAAGATGATATTTAAGATAACTATGGATGCCTGCTGCTGCTGCTGCTGCTGCTAAGTCGCTTCAGTTGTGTCCGACTCTGTGTGACCCCAGAGACGGCAGCCCGCCAGGCTCTCCCGTCCCTGGAAATCTCCAGGCAAGAACACTGGAGTGGGTTGCCATTTCCTTCTCCAATGTATGAAAGTGAAAAGGGAAAGTGAAGTCATTCAGTTGTGTCTGACTCTCCGAGATCCCATGGACTACAGCCCACCAGGCTCCTCCATCCATGGGATTTTCTAGGCAAGAGTACTGGAGTGGGGTGCCATTGCCTTCTCCAATGGATGCCTAAGTAAGGGTTAAAATATCATATTCAGATATTGTACTTAGGGAAGATCTACTCTGATAGAAGTGATTGTAAAGAAGACTTTAGTTGTCTGTAAGTGCAGCATGAACAAAAAATTGTGATTGGATGCTGAAACAAGGTATGTTAGTTGTTCACTCTTGTCCGACTCTGTGACTCCATGGACTGTAGCCCGACAGGCTTCTCTGTCCATGGAATTCTCCAGGCAAGAATACTGGAGCTGGTAGCCCTTCCTTTCTCCAGAGGATCTTCCCTGACCCAGGGACTGGACCCAGGGCTCCAGCATTGCAGGCAGAATCCTTACTGTCTAAGCCACCAGGGAAGCCCCCACTAAAACAATATAATAAACACCAACTTGTTATTAAGCCACAATGGTAGGAGAGCAATATTTGGAGCAAAGAAGGTAATAGTCACATTTTCCCATCATTCACTGCCATTGTGAACTTATGGACTATTATACTCAGATGGAGAAGGCTCATCTTCCTTTTAAAAAATGGTTAAAAAAAGAAACCTAGAATTATGAGGCATGAGGAATGTTTGAGGGAATTTGGGATTTTCAACCTGGAAAAAATTAACAGAAACATGATAGAAATTTTAAAGAGGAATCATTTGTATCACTTGTTATTTAGAGACAAATAGATTCAAAGAACAAATAAACAAGGATACACATTTCAGTTTCAGGGATAGGTTTTTCTAAAATTAGAGTAAGGAGTGTGTCTTATAGAGATCTCAGTTCTCAGTCACTAAAAAGTTTTAAAGAAACAAGATGAAGGCCTAATAAAGATTTCTTTGTGATGAGATTGGACTAGATGACCAGTAACTTTGCCATCAGTGTTCGGGTTTGGGAACTGACACTTCTCTAAAGCAAATAAGATGTATTCCTCATCATCTAATGTTGATTTTCTGAGGTTGTGCCCCTGGATTGGTCCTCACCTCAAAGTCTGAGTAATACAATACAATATCAGAGGTAGTGAAAGGTGACAGACTTTGTAATAAGAACATTAATTACATTGAGCTCATATTTTAATTTTACTACTTCTTATTAAATATTTATGATATACCCAAAGAAATGTGCCATACACCTTCTTAGTATTATAATTAATCCAAACAACATCTCCACAAGGTCCAAATTATTAGCTTCACCTAGGATAAGGGAAAATTGCCTTAAAGAAGTCTAGGTAACTTGCCTAAAATCACATAGCTAGTTAGTAACACAGAGATGGTATTTCATACAAATCAGTAAAAGAATCAGCTTGTAAGTGGTATAGTGTTATGATTCAAGGTTAGTGTGGCTGGGGTTCATCACTGCTTTGAAGACTCCAAAAACTTCCACTTTTAGAACTCAGAGGTGGCCACATTAGATTTGCATTTCCTTGAGGCTAACTCCAGAAAGCCAAATTATTAGTAAACAATTAGTAGTAAATAATTAGTAGTAAACAATCAGGTGTATGACTGTATATACATTTTGAAAACATTCACAATCATACTCCTTTCTGTTAAGCCCTTTGGAAAAAGTTCACTGGTAGCCATTTTATTTATTTACCAAGAAAAATCAGTCCCAAAATGTGGAAATCCAGGAGAATTGATTGGAAAAAGTTCACTGTTAGCTGTTTTATTTATTTACCAAGAAAAATCAGTCCCAAAATGTGGAAATCCAGAAGAATCAATATATTCTCTCTTGCTAGGTTGTTAGTTCTATGTGTTGAATGAAAAGATTAAGAACTGACAGATAAACGTGGAAATCACAGATATGCTTGGAGATCATGGAATCTGAAGAGGAAGCAGTAGATGAATCAAAGTTTTAATGGTATTATTGCAATATAGCTGTGCATATAGCTGTGCTTCCATTCTGATTAACAAACTATCTTATATGTATTAACATACATACTTATCAGAAACTTTTGTGTTCAGGTCTCCAGCCTTTTTCATTTTCAGTTATTGACAACCTATAACCCATAGTCGGAGAAGGCAATGGCACCCCACTCCAGTACTCCTGCCTGGAAAATCCCATGGATGGAGGAGCCTGGTAGGGTGCAGTCCATGGGGTCGCTAAGAGTCGGACACAACTGAGTGACTTCACTTTCTCTTTTCACTTTCATGCACTGGAGAAGGAAATGGCAACCCACTCCAGTGTTCTTGCCTGGAGAATCCCAGGGACGGAGAAGCCTGGTGGGCTGCCGTCTCTGGGGTCACACAAAGTCAGACACGACTGAAGTGACTTAGCATAGCATAACCCATAGTGTTGATACTACATTTTAAGGCTCAGAGAACAAATGTATAATCTTAATTTTCTAGTTAGTTACTCTTCCATATACTTATCAGAGAACCAAAGTGTGTCTGGCTTCAAAGCCCAGTGAAAGCCATGTAAGTTAGGAATAATGTCATTGTAAACTATTCGTAACGATTTAAAGAATATTTGCTTTGGGTACAACTATCAGTTATCAAACTGACAATTTCAAGGGAAAATAGAAACATCTAAATCGCTAATGTGGCAGTAAGAATAAACTTGGATGACCAGTCCAGGGATTAAAAACAAAAAAAGCAGGTCTTTTGGAAGCACCATAAATTATGCTGTTAAATTGTGGCTGGATTCTAATGCAAATCCAGGTTACCTAGGCATAAAAGACAGTGGCAGTTGGCAAACACTGTGTTATTTGTATTCTGGATAAGCCATCTATCAAACTCTTCTCTCCTCCCTGAAATGCACTCACACACCATGGAGAAAAAGCAATTGGTAGTGATGGACTGTAACCCTGGGAATTTCTTTTCTGAACTTTGGTAGAATCAAGCGAAAATCAAAGTCCTCTGTAAATTAACAGTTTGTTGTTTGTCTAAACCAAATAAGAGAGAGATATTCATCCAGTTGCTAAGCAGAGAAAGTGGTTACCGAAGTATTTCTGGCCCTGTTTGACGAGCCTGTCATGTGCCTTCTCTGAACCCATGCCATAAAGCATACCAACTTGAACCTTGAAGTTACAGAAATGGAAACTCATCATGAAAATTACCAATTCTTCCAAATTTCAAAAAGAAAAAAAGGTGGATGGAGAAACAATATTTTATAGGTACACGAGCCAAATAGTCAGTAGTAGGGATTTTTCCAAGAACTGGAACAGAGGGATTTAGAAATATTATCATTTCAAGTTAAAGAACTTGTGCTTTTTACTCCATAAAAAGTAGGTATTTCTTCATTATGGTTTTGTTAAATAATTAACAGAAGATTTAGGAGAAGTAGTGAATATAAATCATAATCCACAATCTTGAAGATGCAAGAAATATCCTATTATTTTCTTAAAACGAATTAAACTGGATTCAAACTTCTGTCCAGCCATTTGATGGGGATTTAAGTGAATTGGGGGTTATTTCCCTCTCCTTATCCATCTCATAACATAGGGATCCAGAATTATCTGGTACCAGGAGAATAAGCAAATGCCTGTCACAAATGTTTTCTACCAGTTTGGTAATCTCCCAAGTCCACGGGGTCACCAGGAGGTTATAACTGCTCAAGGTCCTGATTGCATTGCCAAGCCTGAACTCCAGGATCTTAGTTGGAGCTGACAATTCCAGTGTTGAGTGTTCGCCTTGAGAAAAGGGTGCAGAGTCACTTCTTGTAAAGAATGAAGATACTGAAGAGAAACACCATTTGATAGGTCAAAAAACAGCAAAAAGCAAAAAAATGTATCAGTACATTTTTCTTACAACAGAAGTCTTGCCTAAAATGTTTGCTTGAGGCCAGAATTTTTAAAACCTTTTTAGCTTTCATTTTGAAATAATTTTAGATATAAGAAAAGTTGCAAAATAGTAATTTCCATATACCCTTCACTTAGCGCCCCCAAAATGTTAACATCTGACATAACCACAGTAAAAAAAGATCAAAACCAGGAAATTAACGGTGGTGTCTATGTGCATGTGCGTGCTCAGTCACATCTGACTTTTAGTGACCTCATGGACTGTGGCCTGCCAGGCTTCTCTGTCCGTGGAATTTTCCAGGTAAGAATTCTGGAGTTGGTTACCATACATTACTATTAGCTAAAATACAGACCTTATTCAAATATCATCAGGTTTTTCTACTAATGACCTTTTTCTTTTCCAGATCTGATCCAAGATTCTAGATCACATTTAGTTGTCTTCCTGTCTCCTTAGTCTCCTCCAATCTGTGACCATTCTTGAGTCTTTGTTTTTCAGGACCTTGCACTTTTGGAGAATATCAGTTATTAATTTCTAGAGTATCTCTCATTTGTTTTTCTCTGATGTTATTTCATGGGGTTATACGTTTAGAAAGATCACAGAAGTGGTTTTGTGCCCTTCAAAGGACAATAATGTCAGTGCCTTATTACTAGTGACATGACTAGTGATTTTCTTGAATAAGGAATCTGTAGGTCTTGTGTCTTTCGCTGTAAGTAAGTTACTCTTTGCTCACTTGTAATTAATAAATATCTTGGGGAAAATATTTGAGGCTACTCAAATATTCAGTTCTCGTTCAAAATTTCATGTGTAATACATCCATTGGTGGATCATGCCTGCAACAACTACTGTTATTTTGCTGTTTGCCTAATGGTAATTTTGTTTCTCTTTTATTCTTTCAACATTTATTAATTGGAATTCTTCAGTAGGGAAAAGGATATCCCTTCTCACTGCTTTGTTTATTCAGTTTATGTCAGCATGGTCTTGCAGATATTTACATTATTCTATGGATTATAATACAATGGCACCAGAGGTTCAGAATTTTAAACCGTAATGATACCCTATTTCTTTTTTGTTTGTTCACAGATTTTCTTTCCTGCCAAGACTATTTGTCTCCAGTTTGTTGTAACATGTCTGTTTATTCCATACTTCTTTTACTGTTTCTGTTGATTTTTCTTCTCAGTCTTTCCATGATTCCTTCATTTAAAAATTCTGTCTCTAACATGATGTCACCTTTTATTAAAAATTTGTTATCTCTTCTCTTCCCCTCCCCCAATGTTATCATTTCTCCCCATTCTCCACCCTTATTTCTATTTACTTTATATGTAGCCACTGATGGGTAAAGATATTTTGTCCAGTGTGAACAAAGATAAATTGCCTCTTTCCATCTTTTGAAAATAGTCCATTCGTTCTTTTGACTTTCAAGATGAATGTGAGCAAATTAAAGGAGTCATTCTCTATTTTGCCATCAATTCTCAGCTGGCACTGAGTAAGATGACTCCTAATGACACATAATGGGTTATACTTCTTTTTGGTGTGTGATTGTGTCTGACTTCGGAGAAGGATTGACTATTTTTTGAACAATTATTGATTCCATCAGGCTTTGAACTAAAAATAATTTTTAAAATACATAACTTTTCACAAGAAAATAAAGGTAAAAATTTGTCTTTTGTTATTTTCGTATGACAGTTGCTTAATTCGCCCTTATATTCTTATCATTAGATCCATACCAAATATATACATTTTCACTATTATAACCAGAGGCCATAAATCTGACTTTCTTTCTCAGGTACATCAAGATACATGCCCTCGACACATATTTTATTGTGGCTGTATAAGAGGAATCTTTTAAGGTAAAGTAAATAACCATAAAATCTTTCTATATTCCTTAGAATTTTCTAATGGAATCTTATTCAGATTACTTTTACTAACTTTGAATTGCTGAAAATATCTTTATAAGGATGGACAAAGGAAATTATATTTCAGTGAGATAGTAATGAGCCACATACCTAATTGTATCTATATAGTTTATTTAGAGAATGGACTTAGATCTTTGAAATTCTGAGTGGGTCATTATAATCAATAATGACAAGTATAAAGCAGAGACCTTTCAAACTGAAGATTTTGCAAAATCAGGAGTGGAAAAACTTTAGAAGTTTGAATGTCATTTAAAAGTACCTAAATTATTAAATAAAGATAAAATTTATATATGTATCTCAAATGTATAAATTAATATTTACTTTATTAAACATTAATTAAAATTCCCTAAATGGAAAAATCCTGAGGCCATTCATTGCAACTAATAACCCAGAAAATATGTGTTCTGGGATTCTTTCCTATTAAAAAGGAGAATCGGTAATTATAATTAAAAATAATTTTCATTCCCATGAGCAAAAATAGGAATATCAAATAATAACCTAAGAAAAATATGTGAAGAAGACAAGTTTTAGTTTATGAATATTAATGACTTTTTAATAAATAAGCATGCAGATGTCATAATCCTGGGTAGGAAAGCAATATGGCAAAGTTATGATAGCTGCTTCAAGGTAATCTATGCATTTATTTCTTTATAGTTGGACTATAAAGAAAGCTGAGCACGGAAGAATTGATGCTTTTGAACTGTGGTATTGGAGAAGACTCCTGAGAGTCCCTTGGACTTCAAGGAGATCAAACCAGTCCATTCTAAAGGAAATCAGTCCTGAATATTCATTGGAAGGACTGATGCTGAAGCTGAAACCCCATTCCTTTGGCCACCTAATGCAAAGAGCTGACTCATCTGAAAAGACCCTGATGCTGGGAAAGATTGAAGGTGGGAGAAGAAGGGGACGACAGAGGATGAGATGGTTGGATGGCATTACCAACTCAGTGGACATGAATTTGAGTAAACTCCAGGAGTTGGTGGTGGACAGGGAGGCCTGGCATGCTGCAGTCCATGGGGTCACAAAGAGTCAGACATGACTGAGCGACTGAACTGAACTGATGCATTTAAATCCATTACAAGCCAAATCTTAAAAGATGCTGCTTGAACTTGACAAAATTATTCCAAACTTGTCAAAAAAGGACAAAGAATTAATTTGAGTAAAGAAATATGAAATATAAGAGGTGGAGACAGGCCTGATAACTTTTAAACCACATTTTAAAGTTGTAGTACACCCAGTCTATTCTAACCCTACATGTGTTTCTGTAAGAAATGGGTTTCAGCCAAGTTGTAATGTTTGAAATTCAGATATATGATAGACTGAAGACAATTATTTAAGAAATTGTTTCTAATTCTCCCACCAGTTTCAAAGGATGCATCACCACTGAGAAAGAAAGTGATAAGAGCAAAGTGGCCATCAGTAAGAAATAAGTACAAAACCAGCAGGTATTCAAATGTAAGAAATTCTTTTTCCCCACTCTTTTTAAATATCAACCCTAAGACATGTTATCTAGTTGGGGAGAAAATAACTTTTGGATAGTCTAAGTAGTATAGATGAGTTATGTTTATTCTCTCAGCTCTAGCTGGAAGGCTTTTTTTTTCCATATCACCCAACTTTTTCAATGTATCTTGGTCAAAATCCAGAAGTAAAATTTCAACATAACTTTTCCAATTTGGTACACCTTACTCAATATGATATCTTAGTCAATAAGATAGTCTCAATAAGTAGAAATTTATACCAATTAATGATGATCCTAATTTTATTTTATGTTATAAGAAGAAAAGTACATACCAGTTACCCAGTTGATTAGATTTTAGCAGTATAGGATTTCCTCTTTTTCCTTTATTCAACATACAGGAAATGTTAGAACATGGTAGCTAATGAAGACAATTGAATTATGTCTGGTATTTATATTTGATTTACATTTAATTATTTCCAAAAGCTGAAGTCTGAAGTTCATTACCCAGGCAGTGGTAGACTGAATTAGACTGAATGGCGTCCATTCTCCATTCCTTCCTGTATCTGTCTCCTTAACCACACAGCTATATCATGTTCTCTCCAGAGGAGCCAGCATGATTTTCCACTCCAAGGTTTGGCCTTGTGACCTGCTGTTGCCAATAAAATGAGAAATAATAGGCCAATTTCTAGCCTAAGCCACAAGAGGCTCACATGTTTGGAAATACTTGTCTTTTTTGTTTCTGCCATTGCTTTGTGAAAGACATGCCCAGGTTAACCTGCTCATCTTAGAAAAACACCAAGAGAACTGTGCAAAAAAGCTGACCCACCACCACTCTGAGCCCAGTCTAGATTGGCTAACTCCCAGGCTAATTAGGGAATCCAGTCCAGGCTAACTTAGATCAGCTGACACTAGAAATAAATATAAGAACTACTTATAAATGTTTACTATCCTAGGACACTGATGTTATGTGCATGGTTGTTTTGCAATGGTAGTATATCATTAGCTAACTGATCAACCCTTACATGTACTGAAGGATCACCAAGTCTTATATTATTCCTCCTGCTTTATAAAGAACTTATAGTTTATAATTGAACATTTCACTAAACTGTGACAAATTATGTAAGAAGAAATAGCTTATTGGTTTATTATTTTTATAATATATTAATTATTTGTGATTGACATCATTTTAATACTAAAAACTGCTTTTGGCAATCTATTTATATATAATTTATTTCCTCAAGTCTTTTATAATAATGCTTGAAAAGCCTATTAATACTTTTGTCTGAACTGAAACATGAAGGCAAAATTTTTCTGACAAAACGTAAGTCTGATTAGCTTGGAGATGCTTTGCTGATTAAGTTGAAGGGCATAAATTTAATAAATTAATTCTGCAATCCAAAGTATTGATAAAACTAAATTTAAAGCACATAATAAGATAAAAAAGAATTTAACACAAAAATATTGTATTAGAAAGAGACTAATGAAATAGCATTTTGATTTTTTCTAACCCATTTGGGCTTATTGTTTAAATAATACACCTCTAAATAAAAGAATAGTAGATATAATTTATAGCCATTTGGTATGTGTTTGTAAAGTGTTTTGGTTTAATTCCCAGATATTTAGAAAGCTTGGACAATAATGCCTGGGCAATAAATCATTTTTCAGATCAAGTACTTTTTAGTTCTTTGCTATTGCCAATTTGAAATGGAACTTAATTTAAAACTGTTAAAAATAGATTTTGGTGACATATTACTGGGATTTTGGCCTTCAAATATGTGTCAACCAGATTATAATTTAAAATGATTTTTGATGATAGATCACTGTGACTTTTGGTATTTAAGGAATTGAGTGACACACCTTTGAAAAAGAAATAAAACTCCCTCCCATTCCTCTCTACTGATTTCTTTGAAAATAATCTCTCTGTGTCCATATCTATAAAATCAAAACAAATCAAAATACAATTTGTGTAGGACTCTGTCCCACTCTAACAATTTCTTACACATTCACAGAGATAAGAACTAATTAAAAAAATCTCAATAAGAAATGTATTTCTAATAAAATTGATATTCAATAATTATATAACAATATCAATACTATACTTATGATGTACAGTAATAATAGTAATAACTCAAGCCAGGAAAAATATTTAATATTTATAACACTTGAAATAATTTTCCACTTTTCCTTGGTATTTTTTTCTTTGCAATGAGTAAAGGGAAGATTATCAATAAAAGTCCTTCAAGAATGAGAAATAAATTATATTAAGTATTATGGTTAAAAATGGAATGGAAATATGAATTCAAGGAGCAAAAAACAAAAGATGTAAAATTCCTAAATGTCAAAGAACAAAGAAGTCGTTGATTTATTTTTTGAATTGTGATATTTAAATTTCACTAGATATTTAGAAGATTACTATAATCCTATTTTTAAATAAAATATATTAATCATATCTATTTAAACTCATTATGGAAAATCTTAGATGTCTAAATCTTAGAAATAAAAAACATACAAGAGGACACAAAATAAATAGTACTTATTTTGGGAAGTACTAGATGACCACCGGGAGAAGGCAATGGCAACCCACTCCAGTACTCTTGCCTGGAAAATCCCATGGGAGGAGCTTCGTAGGCTGCAGTCCATGGGGTTGCTAAGAGTCGGACACAACTGAGCGGCTTCCCTTTCACTTTTCACTTTCATGCATTGGAGAAGGAAATGGCAACCCACTCCAGTTTTCCTGCCTGGAGAATCCCAGAGATGGGGGAGCCTGGTGGGCTGCTGTCTGTGCGGTTGCACAGAGCCGGACACAACTGAAGTGACTTAGCAGCAGCAGCAGATGACCACTGCGGAGAAGGCAATGGCACCCCACTCCAGTACTTTGCCTGGAAAATCCCATGGATGGAGGAGCCTGGTAGGCTGCAGTCCATGGGGTTGCTAAGAGTCGGACACGACTGAGCGACTTCACTTTCACTTTTCACTTTCATGCATTGGAGAAGGAAACGGCAACCCACTCCAGTGTTCTTGCCTGGAGAATCCAAGGGACGGGGGAGCCTGGTGGCTGCTGTCTGTGGGGTCACACAGAGTTGGACACGACTCACGTGACTTAGCAGCAGCAGATGACCACTGATTTAGGTTCTGGGAGGTTCTGCCACTCTGTAAGCAAGCAGGAATATGGATAACACATACAAGCTGAACAAGCCAATACTTAAAACCCTGACACATTACATTTATGGGTAGTGGCTAATTCTTCCTGATCATTTATCATACTGTAAGTTCTATTCCATCTACAGTCAACAACTAATTTAATCTTCACATTGCATTATGAGGTAGACACAACTCATGTGTTTATTTACTCATGTAAATTAGATGTTCATACAACAGAGAATAACTAGAGCTAGAAGTCACTTCATAAAGCACTCACATTCTGTACTCTACCTCTTTGTAGCCTTGCCATACCCCACATGGAGAAAGCTGGCTGTGTAAGTCTATTCTGTCTGCACTTAAAATAGCCCTGGATTGTTAGGAGAAACCCTGCTAGCAGCAGTGAGGTGTGGTTCAACTCTCTGGCAACTACATGCATTTGGTTAATGACTCTGCACTTCAGGGTTCTGTTCTTTAGTGTGCCTTCAGTAGGGGGAAAATCCAAGCCTTTTTTTTTTTTTTAAATTTTGACTTATGATTATAAAACTTCGTAGATTTATCACTTATCTAATTAGCATTGAGTGGTCATTTTCCTAAGTGAGGCACAGTCAGCTGAAAGATCAGCCTGTTTTTTGAAAGAGTAAGACATGGCTGTGTGTATGGAAATGAGAATCAACTGTAACTGGAGGTTGGTTGGTTGTGGGTTTACTCATTGTTGTGGGTTTACTCTTTGTCCTGGTCTATTTATACAAGGAGTTTCATCAGGACTCAATTGGTTGAGACCAAGGGTGAGGATGATGTTCAGTTCAGTTCAGTTCAGTCACTCAGTCATGTCTGACTCTTTGTGACCCCAAGAATCACAGCACGCCAGGTCTCCCTGTCCATCACCAACTCCCGGAATTTACTCAAGCTCATGTCCATCGAGTCGGTGATGCCATCCAGCCATCTCATCCTCTGTCGTCCCCTTCTCTTCCTGCCCCCAATCCCTCCCAGCATCAGGGTCTTTTCCAATGAGTCAATTCTTTGCATGAGGTGGCCAAAGTATTGGAGTTGTAGCTTTAGTATCAGTCCTTCCAATGAACACCCAGGACTGATCTCCTTTAGAATGGACTGGTTGGATCTCCTTGCAGTCCAAGGGACTCTCAAGAGTCTTTTCCAACACCACAGTTCAAAAGCCTCAATTCTTCAGCACTCAGCTTTCTTCACAGTCCAACTCTCACATCCATACATGACCACTGGAAAAACCATAGCCTTGACTAGATGGATCTTGGTGGACAAAGTAATGTCTCTGTTTTTAACATGCTATCTAGGTTAGTCATAACTGTCCTTCCAAGGAGTAAGTGTCTTTTAATTTCATGGCTGCAATCACCATCTGCAATGATTTGGTAGCCCAAAAAAATAAAGTCTGACGCTGTTTCCACTGTTTCGCCATCTATTTCCCATGAAGTGATGGAACCAGATGCCATGATCTTAGTTTTCTGAATGTTGAGCTTAAAGCCAACTTTTTCACTCTCCTCTTTCACTCTCAGCAAGAGGCTTTTTAGTTCCTGTTCACTTTCTGCCATAAGGGTGGTGTCATCTGCATATCTGAGGTTATTGATATTTCTCCCAGCAATCTTGATTCCAGCTTGTGCTTCTTCCAGCCCAGCGTTTCTCATGATGTACTCTGTATAGAAGTTAAATAAGCAGGGTGACAATATACAGCCTTGACATACTCCTTTTCCTATTGAGATTATGTAAGGTTGCTAAAAGAGCCTTCCTAACAGAGAACTGGGAGGTTGGGCTCTGTTCAAGCTTAAGCTCTTATTCTTTTAGTCTCAGGATGTCTCAGTTTGCTTGGTGAAACACTATTGGAGACTGCCAGTAACTGAGACAATCTAGGATAAAGCTTCTAGGAAGTTTCTTTCTGCTCTTCAAAGAGAAGACACTTACCATTGATTATTGTTTAGAAGGCAACTCAATGGAAAATACTCCTTCTTCAAAGGGAGTCTGTACCTCTAACTTTCTCACTTAGTAGACAGTCTTTACAGTTAAACAGTCTTTACAGTTAAACAAGTATATAAAAGATATATACTTTTTAACTCTAAAGACTGCAGTTATATATATATGGCTTCCCAAGTGGCGCAGTGGTAAAGAATCTGCCTACTAATACAACAGATGCAAGAGACCGCGTTTGATCCCTGGGTCAGGAAGATCCCCTGGAGTAAGAAATGGCAACCCACTCCAATATTCTTGCCTGGAAAATTCTATGGACAGAGGAGCCTGGCAGGCTACAGTCAGACACAACTTAGCAATTAAACAACTATATACATATATATATATATATATATATATATATATTATCATTAGCAGGGCAAAAGTCTAAAGAAATTTAAAAAAATGAATACAGATTAAGGGAGTAGTTAATGATCGCTTTTTTACTTCTGTGACTTATTATTTTTGATAGAAACAACTTCTTTGGAAGGAAATAACATTAATAAAGCCTTTCATAGTTGACCTTTTAATGGCAGTAAAATTGAGTTATATAAATTCTATTTGTGGTAATGGATGGTTTCCAGCTAAATTGCTCTCTGATATTATGGAAAACTGCTCATTTCCAGAATCATTTTCTGTAAAGGAATTGTTGAAAATGTTTTAGCTCAGTGAAGTTAGTTAACTGAGATTATCTGTTTTTAATCTACAGCAAAATAAGTATAACAATTGTGATACTAGTCCTATATTTTATGATGTAAAATAATTTTTGAGCAAGGTGATTAATTTCCAAAGGTAAAGGTATTTTTTTTCTTTTGCAATTCATGTACAGCACAGTGCCTGACAAAATAGGCATTGAACAAAGTTTTCTTAAACTAAGTTGACGAGACTTCATTAATTTTTCTGTTTTTAGAGAAGTTATTAATTTAACATAAGATCTCATCCTATTCTTTGTTCTAGAATTATTTCTTGAATTTCTAATTTAGGAAGGGAAGAGTATCAATTTTAAAAAGAATTTCTAATGTTTAGTGAGGAGCAATCAAATGTAAATATCAGACAGAATTCAATTGAGTTCACTAGCTACCATGATCTAACATTCCCTATTATGCTGAAAAAAAAGACAAAAGAGACAAATCATTTACTGCTAAAATCTAATCAGCCTGGCAACTGGCAAATAGTTTTATTTTTTGCTAGTAGCAGATTGTTGTTGTTGTTTAGTTGCTAAGTTGAATCCGACTCTGCGACCCCATGAAGTACAGCACGCCAGGGTCCTCTGTCCTCCACTGCCTCCCAGAATTTGCTCAAATTCATATCCATTGAGTTGCTGATGCCCTCAAACTATCTCACCCTCTGTCACCGCCTTCCTTTCCTGCTCTCAATCTTTCCTGGCATCAGAATATTTTCCAATGAGTCGGCTCATTGGAGATAGAAAACATTAAAAGTTTTGTAACATGAAATAACATTAGGATCACTATTAACTGGTGTAAATATCTCCTTTTACTTTACAAAATGGTTCCAAATATCTTTACAAAATAAAACCTATCAAAGTTGAAATAAATTATGTTGAAAATTTGCCTCTCAGATGTGAGCCCTTAGTCTCCGACACACTCATCCTCTGGGGGATGACAGTCTTGAATCTGGAAGGTGAACAGATACACCCCAGAGGTGATGAGGCAACACCTTTCAACAGGAGACACATTTCAACATGAGACAAAGGCTCAGACTTGGCTTATGAAGGCAAACCTTGCGATGGCCTTGGAATCCAGGTGACTAGAATGTCAGGTTCTGAATCTTTTTCCATTTATGAAGCTGCTGCTCTCAGAACTATTTCTAAAATGCAGGAGAGAAAGCATTAAATTAACCTTTGCAGCTACAGAAGATAAACTAGAAGTGTCAAACGACTTGTAATTTAGTCTTCTGACAGAAATAAACATTGGCTTCATAGAGAAGAAAATTCGAGAGACAGCTGTGAGACTGAGAGGAATGGCATTCAACTGCTAAAGAATTTTGTAACTACACAAATAAATTTTAAGAGGTAAAGTCTCTGGGGCCATGAGTTAAATGTGAGTCTATTTTTCCCCTCATCTACACTCCATTTGAATCTTTGCCTTTCTTCCGTGACATCAAGATCACTTCACAGGAAAAAGGTGATGACTTCTACCAGTTTCCACAGCCTTCTGTTAAAAACAAAACCTTTTTACAGTTCAGAGCAAAATTTGATCCATAAATTATTTTCAAATTTTTTTCTGTAATTGAAACTGAGCTTTTCACAGATGGCAACAAAATAATTCATTAAAAATCTCTTCATCTAAAAGGGAATACTGGAACACTGTTACCAGTGAAATGGTTTCTGTTTATTTTATTCTGGTTTCATCTCCTTCTGCTTCTCAACTGTCAATCTGGCCTTTGGACAGAGATTAGAAGATGCATAATATAATTCCAGAAGCAGAAAGAGTGTTAACTTTTCATTATGATTAAAACAGAAAACTAAATCAAGCACTTAAGTTTCTTTTAATTGAAAGATAATTTTCAATAGACTTCAATAGATTGCATAATAGATGTATTTGTTCAAAATTATTACACTGATTTAAACACCAGCAGTATGTCACAGAGATTAAGTGTCTTACAAAACTTGCTTAAATCTTAGCTTTGTTACTTAGCAATTTTGTGATTTTTGGCAAATACTTAATAATCTTTCTTGAATTCTTCATCTATAAAAGAGAAAATGATTGTATTTTTAACACGTTGCAGGAATAAATTTGCTACTATACATAGAAATAAAGTGTAAACTACCGAGAACTATTCACGTATAAGGCACCCTGCAAGGAGTCTTAATCTCTTTGTTGTTCAGTGAGAAAGTCATGTCCAACTCTTTGAACTGCAGCATGCCAGGCTCCCCTGTCCTTCACTATCTCCTGGAGTTTGCTCCAACTCCATTGTCCATTAAGTCAGTGATGACATCCAACCATCTCATCCCCGTCATCCCCTTCTCCTCCTGCCTTCAATCTTTTCTAGCATCAGGGTCTTTTCCAATGAGTCAGCTCCTTGCATCAGGTGGCCAAAGTATTCTCTAGATCAGTTACAATCACTCATATCATTTTTTTAAAAAAAGTTACAGTATATTTTGTGTACATGCATATATGCTAAGTCACTGCAGTCATGTCCAACTTTTTGCAACCCTACACACTGTAGCCTGCCAGTCTCCTCTGTCCACGTAGTTCTCCAGGCAAGAATAATGGAGTGGAATGGCATGGCCTCCTCTAAGGGATCTTCCCGACCCAGGGATCAAACCCATGTCTCTTACATCTTCTATATTGGCAGGAGGGTTCTTTACCACTAGCACCACCTGGGAAGCCCATAATTTGCAAACTTAAAGTTATAAATTCAATTAAAGTATTATAGATCAATAACGCATAAAAATGATGTTTTTCCAAGTACTGGCAAGGGCACACCCATTAAAAAGATGTATTAAACAGTGTGATTACCCTCAGACCTAGCAGTAAAGTGTTAACATGGGCTCTATGAATAGACTCTCAATGTAACCAAATGTGTGTTTGTGAGGGGTACTGCTGCTGCTGCTGCTAAGTCACTTCAGTCGTGTCCGACTCTGTGCGACCCCGTAGACTGCAGCCCACCAGGCTCCCTTGTCCCTGGGATTGTCCAGGCAAGAACACTGGAGTGGGTTGCCATTTCCTTCTTCAGTGAGGGGTACAGTGTAATTGCTATTCAGGAGTTCTTAACCAGGAGAAGGTATTAGAATCATCTCTTGGGCTATGTAAGCATATATAAACCTGGGTCTTCACACCAAGATGCTGTTCAATGGTTTTTCTGGGTCATATAAGTTTGTCTCCTTAAAAATTTGCCGTTTTTTTTTTTTTTTCCTTATCATGGCCATTCTGACTTGTGAGATGATATCTCATTGTAGTTCTGACTTGCATTTCTCTAATAATTAGTGATATTGAGCATCTTTTCATGTGTCTCTTGGCTATCTGTATATATTCTTTGGAGAAATGACTATTTAGGTCTTCTGCTCATTTTTTGGATTAGGTTGTTTGCTGTTTTGATCTTGAGTTGTATGAGACATTTGTGTATTTTGGAGATTATTTCCTTATCAGTTTCTTCATTTGCAAATATTTTCTCCCATTCTGAGGGTTGTTTTTAACGAACTGGGAGAGTAGAACTGACATATATGCACCACCATGTGTAAAAGAGATAGCTAGTGGGACAACCTGTTGTATAACACAGGGAGCTCAGCTCCATGCTCTAGATATGTGGGGAGTGAGAGGTAGATCTAAGAGGGAGGGAATATCTGTACACATACAGCTGATGCACTGCCTTGTACAGCAGAAATTAACACAACACTGTAAAATGATTCTTTCCAATAAAAGAAACTTCCACCACCTATTCAGATGAGAAATCCTTTGAGGAAGCATGTGTATTAATTTGCTTCAGTCATGTCCAACCAACTCTTTGTGACCCTATGGACTGCAGCTCACCAAGGTCCTCTGTCCATGGGATTCTCCAGGCAAGAACACTGGAGTGGGTTACCATGCCCTCCTCCAGGGGATCGTCCCAACCCAGGAAATGAACCTGTGTCTCTTACATCTCCTGCATTGGCAGGTGGGTTCTTTACTGCTATTGCCACCTGGAAAGCCCCTATGTAGGAAGATCACAAGGGAATCATACCTCCTTTTTGCTTTTCACTTCAACTCTGAACTGGAGTTGAGATATTTATCAAAACCCAGAATGCCAGGTGGCCATGGGACTCAGGAGAAGTTGGCCTCTCCCATGTCTGTGTGGTGGGTTCTCTTTGAATAGCAACTGGGACTCCTTCTTTGAAGGATTCCTTCTACTTTTCCCCCCACCCCCCATTTGGTTAATGTAGTCTAAAGCATTTTCCTCACTTGACCTTAAATCTCGATGCTCAGATTGAGAGTCATTGGCATCAACTGTGTGCTTGTTGGAAATGCAGAATTTCAGCCCCACTGAGAGAGAATTCAAATCGATATCTGAATTTTAATAAGATCCTCAGTTGATCTGTGTGCACATTAAAGCTTGAGAAAGCACTGTGATACAATGCCAAGTGGAACCCAGAGGAAAGGTCATGGTGTGTATGTTAGTGTTCTTTTGATTCTTTTCCTTGAGTTCTCCCCTGCCCCAAAGTTTGTTGTTTAATTGGTTGGTTTATTGACTTGGCATCAGAACTAAAAATAGAAGAAAGGGGTGAGGCCTTAGGCCAGAGGAGATAAAGAACCATGGTGTTGAAGGAGAGGAGTTTGAATTGGACACCACTTAGTCATCCACAGTGGGCCACTGACTTTGTCCTTTGTACACACACCTCTGGGAACCCTGGTGGGGAGGTGTCAGCTGATGGATGACCTGGAAACTCACAGTTCCAGCCATCAGAGGCATTGTTGTTCAGTGACTAAGTCATATCCAACTCATTGCGACCCCATGGACTGCATGCAGCATGCCAGGTTTCCCTGTCCTTCATGATCTCCAAGCATTTGCTCAAATTTTATTATTAAGAATACTTTAAATAATAAGCATGTTGCTATTTTTAATGACAAGCATTATCACTATTATCATTAATAAAATATGCTCTGATATTGGCATATTTCATGGTTCTTCCTATAATATCAGGGGCGTAGAAGAGAAAAGAGTGTGTCACAGAATCCTGGTTGTTTCTAAACTCTCTTTTTATTTCATTATTTTTAATTCTCATTTCCTTTGTTGTTTAAGGAAATGGAGAAATCCAATACAACCCTCGTACAGCATCATTATTTGGTTGGAATTGTATATATTTTACCATGTGGAAGTTTCCAACTAGCCTAAATAAAACCAGATTCTGAAGAGAGAATGAGATGAACCCAACTTGGGTCAGGTGTCTAGTTCCTAATTAATCAACTACAGGCTGAAGGTAGGGGACATCCAGTACAAATAAAGATGAGAAGGGTAGTTCCAAAGAAGAGGGGCTGGGAGGATAATCAATAGGTATCACATACCATCCATCCATCAATATGGATCATTCTAACTAGACTTGGCATCAACAACCATACCAAGTAAGGGAAGGATAAAGATGAGTTCATACTGTGAATCCTATAACAAGCATGATGGACCCCATCAAAGTTAGATTCTATTCACATCCTTTATATGGCTTCTATGAAGGCATTTCTGCTTTGTGACTATTTCTGCTTCGTAGCAAAGCAAGCAAAGAAGCTTTATTGTTTGTAAGTAATCACCTTTTGGCCATCTCACATCCTTCTGTAGCCTACTAGTTGCTATGTGAACTTTTCTGCTGCTCAAGAATCACAGTTGCAAAGAATTCCAATAGTATCCTGCTATGATGGCTCAGGGTTGCATCAGATCCTTTTAAATGTTTGTAGCTGTTCTTTTTCCAAGTGACTACTTTGGGAAAAAAAAATACCACATTTGTCCCATATTGGGACATTTTAACAGAATAGACTGCCTTTTTAGAAAGCCTCTTTTACCAGATTGCTGACATTTTTACATAAAATGATCATTTTTCTAAATACTTGAGAAATTGACATGGCTACTTTTTAAAGCCTTTAGCTCTGTTCTCCATGATCATTCCTACAAAATAGATGCTACCCTGTGTGCAATAAAATGGCTCTTTGAGAAGGGCACATACTTTAAGTTTTGCTCCATCCACCTAATATTGGAAAAAGGGTTTATACCAGTGATCCACATCTTTCATCCTCACTTTCTGACTAGTAGCAAAGATTGGCTAAAAATCTGGCTGGATTTAGGAGCTGAGACTTTTAGCCATGGAGCCAGTAAAATGACTGACATCAGCAGGAATTAGAGATGCAGCTTTCTTGGGCAGTAGTGTCAGGTGGTTATGACAAGGGTCTCTCTGGGTCTTGCAGAGTCAACAGCCCACTTGCAAATTTTGCCAACACGGCTGCAACAATGCTACAGCCATTTTCTCGTCTGAATCCAGAGTTTCCAAGGCTCAGGGTAATTCATAAAGACACTCAAATCTAGCCTGTTTTCAAGATCCCTACTCCTACTGAGAGAGCAGCATCATTATTCATCCATCCATTTACTTATTTACCATATAGGGAAAAACATGTAGAAAGACATCAATGATCATAACAGATGAGGAAGTAGGGAGAGGAAATAACCCCAAATAACCCCCAGTGTAGATGCTTCTCGACTCCCATGCTTACCCCACAGGCTTCAGAGCTAGTTCTCTGAAATTATACCACTGTTTCATAAACTTATTTATATTAGAAGGATTGATTAAATAATCTCTGTTAAGTCATCAAGACAATCACAGCAACAGATCCCATGGAAGCTACCAAAATCTCTATTATCTTTGTTGAAATGTGGATTCCTGAGTCAGGAGCTTCTGAATCTGAAGTATCAGGAATAAGCCCAAGAATCTGTATTTATTGGAAAGTTTCCGAGATGATTCTAATGCAGCCAGACCAACAAATGTCCTTTGATTGAAGTTTGGGAATGAGACTATCTAGTGAATAAAATTAATCTGGTTAATTCAGGGTAGCAGAGGGGAAATCAATCAAATTAGTAGTTCAACTGAAGTTTATCCTTCAGGAGATACACAGATTGAATGAATTTCACTTTTTAAAAAATTATTATTATTATTATTTGTGTGGCACCATGTAAACAAAAAGGAGGACTTTTTTTAAAATCATCATAAAGAAAAATGAATGAAATGGCAAATTTGATCAATTGAATTACAAATGTCAGTAACATTTGAAGAAACCCAAAGAAACGTGTCAGGCAAAAACAGTGACTCTTGCTGTTTTTTTTCTTTTTTACCCATTATCTCTAAATAGAAAAAAGATTTACTTTATGTCTACCTTGCTGGAAGATAATGATTACCTTTCTGGATAAGCAGCAGAATATACAATCAGTGGCCCAGTGAGATTAATCTTTAGAGCAAGCTGTCTTCCCCACCAGCCTCGCAGGATGTTGAAAGAGTCATGTCCGCATTTTGCAGACTCCACGGCTCGAGCCGTCAGGGGGTGAGTGGGTGACTGAGGCAGCCAACTGCCTGTGAGTCTGGAGCACTCCTTCAATCCTTCAGTCTTACCTTTTGAATTTAAAATGCTTAGGTTTTCTCCAGGGAGACATTTCACGTGATAGTATTCCCCAGGAAATCAAGAAACATGGGGGTAAAGAAGGCAAACATGAGAGAGTAGACGTCTTCCTTCTTGTCACCCCTAGGGGTTTCTAAGTGCATGTGGTCCTCCCCACCTATGGGAGCTCACCTCCTAGGACTGCGATGGAAGGGATCCCTAAAGAAAGTCACAATAACAGTTATGAGTCTTTGGGAGCCATATATGGGTTGCTTAGGATAGATGAGGTGTCAGGAAATAAATTTGATTTCAGTAGAGCTTCTCAGGAAAATTTTACTCTATTTTTTATCTGGAATAGGAGCTAAAATTCTGTATGTGCCTGCTAAGTCACTTCAATCATGTCCAATTCTTAGTGACCCTGTGGACTGTAGCCTGCCAGGTTCCTCTATCCATGGGATTCTCCAGGCAATAATCCCAGAGTGGGATGCCATGCCCTCCTCCAGAGGATCTTCCTGATCCAGGGGTCGAACCTGAGTCTCTTTTGTCTCTTGTATTGGCAAGCAGGTTCTTTACCACTAGTGCCACCTGGGAAGCCCCCAAAATACCATATAAAGAAAATAAATTATAAAAATGTTATCAAATAACAATCTTCACTGGTTCACTCTGAGTACTGCTTTTACTTCCATCACTACTACTATGAGCTACCACTTACTGAGTGACAGCCATCTACCAAGCTAGGGGGAGGGTCAAGAATTTCCCCTTATACCTTCTGGCACTATAAAAATCAGGAAATTAAATCTCTTTCAGGATAAACCCATCAATGGCTATTCATATAGCCAGTGGAGGAGTCTGAATTTGAACCCAGATCCATCTTAAATCTAAAGGTTGAACTCTTTGCCTGCCACATACTACTGTTTTCCCAAATAAAATTATGTGGGTGCATGCTCAGTCGCTCAGTGGTGTCTTACTCTTTGTGACCCCATGGACTGTAGCCCACTAGGCTCCTCTCTCCATGGGATTATCCCAGCAAGAATACTGGAATGGTTGCCATTTTCTCCTCCAGGGCATCTTTCCAACCCAAGGATCAAACCTGGGTCTCTTGCATCTTCTGCACTGGCAGGCAGATTCTTTACTGCTGAGCCACCTGTAAAGCCCCTTTAAATATAATGATTTAGTATGTGTTATCATTTCCTGAATTCCCACCAAGGGTCACGTACTTTGCATATATTATTTTATCCTCATCACAAGGAGGAAATTAAAGCATAAATAACTGGCTCAAGGTCACACAGGTTTCTATTTGCAGAGATGGAATTTCAGTATCCATCTATCTGCCTATTTTTCTTTTGTCCTTGTGTGTCTGAATTGCTTGCTTTGGAAAACATGCTTCAGCAAAACAGTTTCTTAAAAGAAAAAAAGAAAAACACTGGTCTTTCTATCCTTTCCTTTGCATCCCTTCTATGATCATATTAAAGACGATTCTTCTTCTTTCCAATTAACTCTTCTATTTATGTTAGGATATGAAGGAAAGCTGGTAATGGAAGACAAATATAAGATTTTTTTTTTAACTACAAAAAGGTCAATTTTGTCTTAAAGACATTTAAGCCACTGAACCCCTCCCTTCATGAGCTTAAAATATTACTTTGGATTCTTGCATAGAAAAAATGAATAGTTTTTGCCTATGTGGAGAATATGGTGTTTCCTGGAATATGTCAGCACTTTCATTAATTTAATGGAAACCCAAAGTGAGGGAAACATCTGGAAGATACATTCTATGGTAGTTATTATAAATCTGAGAAAAACCAAAGCCTAAATTGGATGCCAGCAAAAGTTAAAGTTCTAGGAGTAGAGTCATTATTATCAAGAAAGTGAATTTTGCCTTTTGTTTTGTAGAGCTAGTTCCAAACTCTGCCTCCTTTAACAAACTAGCACACATGGGTCCATCAAAAGTGTGAAAGCGGAAGTGTTAGTCACTCAATCACATGCGACTCTGTGAGCCCACGGACTGTAGACCACCAGGCTCCTCTGTCCATGGAATTCTCCAGGCAAGAATACTGGAGTGGGTAGCCATTCCCTTCTCCAAGTGGGTTGCAAATTGGTATGTAAATTAACTATATGCTCTTTCTACATCCAGTGGATTAAAGAAGAAATCTGTGGGAAAAAATTTTAAGACTTGTTCAGAAAGTTAAGTGTTGGTTAATTCCAACAGTTCAGAGATTTCTGCCATTGGGAAAGCAAGACAACCATCTGCAGCTTAGTATATGTGTGGTGGGTGAATTCCGGAGTGAGTCTGGGTGAGATTGGCAGGCTGTTCCATACAGATCACCAGTCACAGCTGTAATAGTATTTTTTTTTTTTTTTATGTTGTAGCAATTCCCTTTTTTTTTTTTTTTTTTTTTTTGATATTCACAGGGTTTATGTCAAGAGAGAAAATGTTCTTTCTTCCTATGGCTTCGGTTAACCTATCTTGTCAGCACATCCTGCTTTCCTGAGATTAAAAAAAAAAAGTAATCTAGCAAATTTTAAAAATGCTAATTTTTGTTTTCCATTCCAGTGAAAGAAGAGGAATACAAATTCTTGCTTTGCTAGGTTTGTTGCCCTGATTATCAAACCACACTTCACACTCCTGTTAACAAAATGACAAACTTGGTAAGGGGAGTGCCTAGCAGCTTCTATTTTGTCCTTGAAATGTCTAAACTCCTAGAAAAGAAAAAAACCTGTAGCTCCAAATTCAGTTAGGGTTGGCTTGGCTTTACATTCAGTAAATAATTCCATTTCTACGTTTGTGTTCTCTTCTCTCTCTTCCTCTCTATCCACCCTTCCCTCTCCTATGTATCTGCAGATGTGTGTGCTTATATGTAGGTGTGCATGTGTGTGGAGGAAGAGGCCATTAATTAAAAAAAATCTCAAAACTCTTCCTGCTGTCTCCATAAGCATTCAAGAAGCAATAGTTCATTTTATCACTTGGTAAGAATATATCAGTATATCATATAGAGCACTATATTGAAATATAGTAGAATTTCCCATTTTAAAATATGGAGCACATAGTCATTACTCCAGTTTTGAAATTAACCTATCGTGTGCCCTGAAACATGTCACATACACATAACACCCACATGTTTGCAGTTGCCATCCTCCTGTCTGTAAAACAAGGAGGTTGGGTTACTGTCTACAGCTTGAGTAGAATCACTTATTGTTCAACTGGAGTCACTCCCCCACCCACTTCTGTAGGAGGAACATGTTTCTTCTCTGTGACCTACTCCAGCCAATGGAAACTGAGAGAAATAACCACGTGCAGGTTCCAGCAGGAGAGCCTGCACATGAAGAAACCTTAAAGGCTCTTTCTCATGTATCTGGGATCTTCCAAACCATCACTGGAAGACCATCTCGAGGTAGCCTCCAGCCCAGAATGAGACTCATAAAGCAGACCTGGATGGACCCACAGCATGGGGCAGAGACTTAGAAGGCCCACTGCCAGCAAACTGAAACAAAGCCATGCCAAGGGACCTGCCAACAGGAGAACAAATGATTGTCATTTTATGCCACCGAATTTTGGGACAGCATTTAAAGTGGCAGTATAGGAGTAATGTACCAACATAGCTTATAGCATTAATATACTGTGATTCTAATTCTATGCTTTATTCTGGATTATGCCTATCAACTACTTGTGTGCGAGTATGCTAAGTCGCTTCAGTTGTGTCCGACTCTTTGCGACCCCATGGACTGTAGCCCTCCAGGCTCCTCTGTCCACGGGATTGTCCAGGCAAGAAAACTGGAGTGGGTTGCCATGTCCTCCTCCAGGGGATCTTCCCAACCCAGGGATTGAACCTGGGTCTCTTATGTCTCCTGCATCAGCAAGCAGGTTTTTGACCAGTAGCATGACCTATCAACTACTTACTCATCTTTAAAAGGTATATGGTTTACATATGAATAATACTATGATTTCTTGGTAACTTTCAGAAGTTTGTTTTCCATGTATTTTTCTGTGTACGCTTATGTAGTCTAGGCTTAATTCAGTGATTTGATACCGTCTTATCTGACAAGTACGTATTAGGGAGTCAGATGAGAAGTTATTTTCAGGGGTGGTATCCTCAATTTGAAAACTCTTTCTGTCATGTTCTGACCAAATTACTTCACTTCTTTAAAAAACTGGAACAAATCCTATTTAAATATCTCCTTTTATCCTCCTCTGACCCAGCAGAGGCATGAAGGACTTGGAAATTTTAAGAAAAACACTAAGAGCCTCTGAAAAGTCATGGTGGTAATTAGAATGGATGTATCAACATTGCATCTTTTGCCAGTTTATTCTGTGCATTCAGATGGTTGATGCAGCACATGATTTTGATGTGAGTAGCTCTCTAGATGACACTGTTGGGGGTACTGACATCTTCTGATTTATGTGGCTGGAAGAGGACCTGTGTGTGTGCTTGTGCTCAGTCATGTCCGACTCTTTGCGACCCCATGAACTGTAGCCTGCCAGGCAGTGGATCTGCAAGGTAGTGAATTCCATATTAGCACAGGCGAGACTAATTGAGTGGTAATCTCTCAATAATGCTGAGAAACTCTTAAAGTCTTGCCTTCCAGGGTTAACCCCTCCTATTTACAGGTCACTTCTTGCACTGCACCAAAAAGTGGCTCTTAGAGGAGCCTCAAGGAATTGACTTAGCTGCTCCCTTCATTAGCATACTTTGTACACTTCATTACTTCAGAGACCTTGCTGAAAATGTGACCCTTGTGTAGTTGCTGTTGCCTTCTTTGTGAATTGAAAGCTAACCAAGCTTAGAGCTAGATTAAGTGGCATGGAAATTTAAGAAGACAGCTGGTGCCCTGCTCACAAATGGAAACACCACACTTAGATCTAATGTTTCACTCTCATGCAGTCGAGATATATTAGGGCCCGAGGGGAACAAAACAACAGAATTCTTTCAGGCATCAATAATCTCTTTCTCTTACTCTTTAGTCATTGGAAACCTGGCCATCGACTGCCAGTTGGCCCTTATGATAGGTAGGACAAGAAGGAAAATTATCTAATTATTTATATCTATCTATCTATTTATTTATCTTCTATCTATCATGTACCTATCTACCTCTTTCCTTCCCTCCTGATCTTCCTATCTAGAAATGGAGAGGGGAAAAATTTCTAAATGGAGAAATTAGCTTGTTAATTTTCTGAGATTAGGAAACCCTAATTTAAAAATCAGTGTGGGCTATTATGAATTGAAGATCAGATTTTTCTCTTATTAGTGCTGCTTAGTACCAAAACGCTTTATAGGCTTTTTTTTTCTTTTCAAACTGATTATGTTGTGCAGGAAAATAAATTCTTTAAAATTCATCCTCAATGAGCCAAAACCACAGATGACTTTTAAAATAACAAAAATTAGCACAAATGGAAGTGGGCTTTCATACTGGCTATTTTAAATATTCATGAAGAAGGCTGCTAATTTACTTTTGACTGCTCTCCACATTTTCTGACATGAATATTTTCTGTCTGAATGCATATTTTACCTCTCAAGAAAGAGAATGCACAGTGGAAATAAAACTGTCAACTACTCATATACCAAGAATTTTTCTATGAAAGTGATGTAAAATTTTTTCATTTAATAATTTTAAAAATTAACATTGTTATCAATCAGGATGATAATTATATGTTACCATTATCATACAACCTTCAAATAGAGAATTTAGATACCTTTTAATCATCTATATTATATCACTATTAAATAGATTAAAATGGTATCATTCTTTATTATTTCAAGGAAGAACATATAAAATTTTATGCATTGTATCCAAGTGGCACAGTGGTAAAGAATCCACCTGTCAATGCAGGAGACTCCAGAGATGCCAGAGATGCGGGTTTAATCCCTGGGTTGGAAAGATTCCTGGAGTATGAAATGGCAACCTACTCCAGTATCCTCGCCCAGAAAATTCCATGGACAGAGGAGACTGGAGGGTTACTGTCTATGATATCACAAACAGTTGGACATGACTAAGCACACCTTCACTCTCTCTCTAATGCATTATATCCAAGGCCATAAAATATTCAGTGTTGGGATAGGCTTAGTATGGTGATAGATGTCCAAAACCATGCTTGGTATAGGTATTCAAAGAGCTGACTTACTTCCCTATATTGCTGTCATTGTTTAGTCACTAAGTCATTGTCTGACTCTGCGATTCCATGGACTGCAGCATGCCAGGCCTCCCTGTTCCTGATTATCTCCTAGAGTTTGCCGAAGTTCATGTTCATTGAATCAGTGATGCTGTCCAACCATCTCATCTTCTGCCATCCTCTTCCCCTTTTGCCTTCAATCTTTCCCATCATCAGGGTCTTTTCCAATGAGTCAGCTGTTTGCATCAGGTGGCCAAAGTATTAGAGCCTCAGCTTCAATATCAGTTCTTCCAATGAGTATTTAGGGTTGATTTCCTTTAGGATTCGGAGAAGGCAATGGCAGCCCACTCCAGTACCTTTGCCTGGCAAATCCCATGGATGGAGGGGCCTGGTAGGCTGCAGTCCATGGGGTCGTGAAGAGTCGGACACGACTGAGAGACTTCAGATTGACTGCTTTGATCTTCCAGCAGTCCAAGGGACTCTCAAGAGTCTTCTCCAGCACCACATTTCAAAAGCATCAATTCTTCAGTACTCAGCCTTATTTATGATCCAACACTCACATTTGAATGTGACTACTGAAAAGACCATAGCTTCGACTATATGAACTTTTGTCGGCAAAGTGATGTCTTTGCTTTTTAATACACTGTCTAGTTTTTTTTCATAGCTTTCCTTCCAAGAAGCAAGTATCTTCTAATTCTATGGCTGCAGTCACCATCAGCAGTGATTTTGGAGCCCAAGAAGAGAAAATCTGTCACTGCTTCCACTTTTTTCCCTTCTATTTGCCATGAAGTGATAGGACCAGATGCCATGATCTTAGTTTTCTGAATGTTGAGTTTTAAGCCAGCTTTTTCACTTTCTTCTTTCACCCTCACCAACAGGCTCTTTAGTTCCTCTTTGTTTTCTGCCATTAGACTGGCATCATCTGCATGTCTGAGGTTGTTTATACTTCTCCTGGCAATCTTGAGATTCATCCAGCTTGTGATTCATCCAGGCTGGCATTTTGCATGATGTACTCTGCATGTAAGTTAAATAAGTAAGGTGACAATATACAGCCACGTTGTACTCCTTTCCCAATTTTCGACCAGTTAGTTGTTCTAAGTAAGGTTCTATTTCCCTATATAGGAAGATACTTAATTTTCTGACAACTTTCACTTATCTTAGATCTCAGCAGCAATCAGAGTTAAAGCTCCATTATTTCTTGTAATAAAACTAATTGCTGGAAACTTCCTTGGTGGTGCAATGGCTAAGACTCTTGGCTCCCAATGCAGGAGGCTCAAGTTTAATCCCTGGACTGGGAACTAGATCCCACATGCTGCAACTAAGATCAAAGACCCAGTACAGCCAAATAATTATTCAGCCAAATATATAAATATTAAAAAACCTAAAGATCATCTCCTTTCCAGTGTAACAAAAGTTCTTAGAGTAAAAACAATAACAATAATTTAAGTCAGCTTTATTCTTGAGGCAAGTTTAAATTTGATTGCCAAAAAATATTTCCTTCAACTCCACTGAAACCATTAACTAGGTCACCCTTATTCTTATGTTTTGTAACACATGCATTACTTTTTCATGACTTTATGTTTATATATCTAATCAATGTTTATCTTCTCTACTGGAAATACAATGAGGTCAGGTATTGTCCATCTTAAATAATAATAAATCCAATGCATAGCAAAATTTTGTATATATAAAATGTCTTTAATAAATCTCATCTTTTGCTAATTTTGGGCCTCTTGTTATTTGTATATTAGCTTAACAAAACCAGCTGGTCATGCAGCAAAGTTCACACTGCCAACAAATATAACCCAAACTGAAATGATGAAAGCTCTTGGGTTTGATGTATATTTTCTGTAAATTCTAACAGAGCTGGGGTTTAACTCCATTTATGTAGTATTGAATGACCATTAAGTCTCCACTACATCTATATGGGGAAATGTATCATATACCCATTGTTACATTTTCCTTCTTGCTTTTGCAGTCTTACGACACTTACATTCACTTGGTTTTCTTGGGAAAGACCAAATCCAAGTCATCACTGCCTTATCTCCTGCATCTATAAAAGTGTACGTGTATATGCATTAGAAATAGCTCTTGTCCAAGCCTAGAAAAATGCTTCTGATGACTTGGATCTACCTAGATAACCCCCAAGACCTTAATTTACTCTGTCTGTAAAATAGTCTCTTTTGCCAATCAAACAGCAATTTCCTGATGGAATTGTTGATACTGATACGACCTAATTTGCCCAACATTAGACATTTAGGAAGTTAATGAGTGATGATCAAAGTTAGGTTTATCTTATTCCACAGACTTGGCACTGGCTCATTATTTATATGGCAAAGATAATAATGGTGCTTGATTCAGAGTATGGCCACAAGGATTATATTCATACAGATCAAGCTCTGAGTACAATGCCTTGCTGTACATTAAATAAAATAGATTCTAGCTATACACAACTTTACTAGTCATGTGCAGTGACTGAACTTGAAATAGGACAGCAACACAGGGGGGAAGAAAAGGAGGTTCACTCTATTTTGTAGGCAAAGAGTTACTCTAGAAAATATAATATACTTCCCTCTTTGGCACATGATTGTCCTCACTGACTGCAAAAGATAACTCTGTAGGTAGTTTTACTGTAGCTCAGAGAAAGCTTTGAAAATTTTATTTCTAGAGAATATTGTAGTGTATACCACCTCCAAATAGTCAAAGCCATCTTATCTCTAGTCCTCATTTTATTCTCATCATAATTCTGAGATAAATGAGGAAGATTTTATCATTTGTCCTGTGTTAAATTTTTTTAAGATAAAAATTGCTAAATGTTAACATCAATTATTTAGAAGTCTGTTGTTTAATTTCTAGATTTATGGAAGCTTTTCCTAGACATCTGACTTTGATTAATTCCTAATTTTATTCTGTTATGTTCAGACAATACACATCATGTGATTTTGATTATTTTAAATTTATTGAGATGTGTTATGATCTAACTTGTGAATGTATCAGGTGAAACCAAAAATAATATGTATTCTTTAGTTATGACTCTAATGTTCTACACAAATTAATTAGACTTAAGCAATGTACTGATTTATGTCTAGTTGTCCTATCAACTGTCAACAAACAACTATTAAAATCTCTTACTGTTAATCTTAAAATCCCCTAGTTTTTAAATTCTATACATTTTTGTGTCATGTATTTCAAAACTCTATAAATAGGGCCATATATAGTTACAGGGCTTCCCAGGTGGTACTATTGGTAAAGAATTTGCCTGCCTGCCAATGTGGGAGATGCAAGAGACACAGGCTTGATCCCTGAGTTGGGAAGATCCCCTGGAGGAGGAAATGGCAACCCCCTCCAGTATTCTTGCCTGAAAAATTCCACGGATAAGAAGAGCTTGGTGGGCTACAGTCCATGGGGTCGCAGTCATGACTGAATGACTGAGCACACACACACCTAACAATTGTCATCTTCCTGATACATTGTTCCTTTTATCATCATGAAAGGTTATGAAAGGCCCCTCTTTATCTCTAATAATACCATTTGTCTTGAAAACCATTTTATCACATGTTAAAAAATCTGCTTCAGTCTTCATGTGTTTTGTGTTTGCATGGCGTATCTTTTCCCATCTATTATATTTTCATCCTCTCTGCCTTCAGATTTAAAGTGTATCTTTCTAGCCAGTATATAGTTTTGCTTTTCTTTTTAAATCAATCAATCATGGCTTTTTAATTACAATATTTAAGTGAGTGCTATCCAATTTCATCAAAATTTTATCATTTCAAAAAGTACCATTAAGGAAATCAAAAGGCAAGTCCAAGTCTGGGAGAAAAGCTTTGCAAAGCATTTATCTCACAAAGGAATTATTCTGAGGATATGTAAATATCTCAATGATAAGACAAACATTCCAATCAGAAAAGAAGCAAACAATTTTAATAAGCATTTATCTGAGAAGATATATGGGGATGGCAAGGACTACACCAAAAGTTGCTCAACATCATTTATCATTAGAGAAATGCAAATTAAAACCATAAGAAGATTATCGCTAAATACCCACTAAAATGCCGATAATTAGAAAGATTGACAATACCTGGTGTTCATAAATATGTGGAACAATTGGAACCCTCATACTGCTGATGGGAATGTAAAATATGACAAACACTTTTGAAAATACTTTTTTAGTTATTTATATAGTTAAATATACACTTGCTTACCATATGACCCTGTCATTCCACTCTAGGTATTTAGGCAAGAGAAATGAAATTTTATGCCTATACAAGTACTTGTACATAAATGTTCATAGCAGCATGATTTATAATAGTTTAAAACTGGAAATAATGCAAATTTCCATGATATGTGATTAGGAAAAGCCACGTTTGACACATATATAAAATGGAACACTACACATAAAACAGAATGTAACAGTGAGATCTATCTTCTATCTATATAAAATTATGTAACAACATGAAGGAATCTCAAAAATATTATGCCCAGCAGAAGCCTGACTCAAAAACATACAAATACTAAAATATTATTCTTCTGATGCTGCAGAAAAGCCAGAGCTAACGTACCTGTGACACAAGGTACATTAGTGATTTCAGAAGTGAGGGTGGGGCCTGGAGTTGAAAGAAAGAACTTGAAAACAAGAGGGCAGGATAATACTTTTGAGATGATCGAAATAAACTCTCTTTTTTTTAACATTTATTTATTTATTTGTCTGTGCCTGGTCTTAGTTGCAGCGCTCAGGATATTTAGTTGTGGAATACAGGATGTAGTTCCCCGACCAGGGATCCAATCTGGGCCCTTGGTATTGGGAGCTTGGGAGTCTTAGCCACTGGGTCACCAGGGAAGTCCTGGAAATAGTCTATATCTTGATTGTGGTGATAGTTGCATAGTGTGTACAATATTCTAAATGCATTTAACTGTACATTTGAAATTGATACATTTTATATAAATTCAGTTCAGTTCAGTCATTCAGTTGTGTCCGACTCTTTGTGACCCCATGGACTGCAGCACACCAGGCCTCCCTGTCCATCACCAGCACCCAGAGTTTACTCAAACTCATGTCCATTGAGTCGGTGATGCCATCCAACCATCTCATCCTCAGTCGTCCCCTTCTCCTGCCTTCAATCTTTCCCAGCATCAAGGTCTTTTCAAAAGAGTCAGTTCTTCACATCAGGTGGCCAAAGTATTGGAGCTTCAGCTTGAGCATCAGTCTTTCCAATGAATATTCAGGACGGATTTCCTTTAGGATGGACTGGTTGGATCTCCTTGCAGTCCAAGGGACTCTCAAGAGTCTTCTCCAACACCACAGTTCAAAAAGCATCAATACTTCGGCACTGAGCTTTCTTTATAGTCCAACTCTCACAGTAAAACTGATCTTTAAAAATAGTGCTATAACAGGAGAAACAAGGACAAATGACTTCACCCATTAAATCCATTCTCTACGTGAATCAGAGAGATCTTTGAAAAAACATAAGAATTTTTTATATTTAAAATCCATCAAAATACTCTTCATTGTCCTCAGGATAGAGTCCAAACATTTTAACACGAAATACAAGGCCCTTGTTATCTGGCTTCCCCAAATCTGCTGATTTCACCCTCATTCTCCAGATCAATTTCAGCTCCCTAGGCATGTGTGTGCAAGCTGAGTCGCTTCAGTTTGTGTCCAATTCTGTGCAACCCCATGACCTGTAGCCTGCCAGGCTCCTCTGTCCATGGGATTCTCCAGACAAGAATACTGGAGTGGGTTGCCATACCCTTCTCCAGGGGATCTTCCTGACCCACATCTCTTATGTCTCCTGCATTGGCAGGAATGTTCTTTACCACTAGTGCCACCTGTCAAGGCCCCCTAGAAAACTAAGCTCTGAGATTTACCTGTGTCATTGCACATGCTATTCCATCCACTCAGAGCTCCTTTCCCCTTCTCAGGCAGAGGCTGAATAGTAATTTCTTCCTTATCTGATCACCGGCTATGAGGTACCTGAGTGCCTGACCCATAGTAGCTCCTCAACAATGCTGAATAAATGAAAACCCAGATACAGGAGTTTGGAGGTCATTGAATACAAACAAGTTGATTTTATTTTTTCCCAGAAAATTTTACCAGAAACATAATTCCCGGCATGATTTTTAGCATTTCAACTTTGGGTTCAACCTGAAAAGTAAAACCAGTAATACTATAATCTCTTGTTTTATCCAAGGTTTAGTTGCATTTACAAGTATAATCCTATTTAGCAAGAATAAGAGTCAGAGTCCCAGCTTTTATGAATTTCCTTTATTTAGACAGAAAGCAATGCCCTTAGAAACAGACTTGAAATGTTCTTCTACCTGGGGCGCAGGACAGAAGAGCAAGGAGCATCTGGATAATTTTCAAGGCAATTTAAGGCTTATGGAGAACTTCCATGGTGTTATCTAAATCAATAGTTACAAAACCATCATGATGTAGGTAGCCAAGTACTAACCCATTTTTGTGTAAGAGAACTCAAAGACCCAAGGAGACTCAATGATTTTCCTATACACATACTGAAAGACTTAGCAATGGAACTATGGTTTTCTGACTTTCCATAATTCCATTTTGCTAACAGTCACAGAAAAGCTAGTAATTTAGTAATATTAGTAATTTAGGGAGAATTCATGTGCAGTTTATGAACCTTTGAACCATTTAGCATATGGTTTCTTTGGTGGATATCACCCAGTCTCCTTCTGGAAAAGACAGGATAGTTGGGGCATGTGTTCCATGGTAGCTTCTAACTGAGTTGCCTTCGGCAAGTCGCTTAAACTCACTAAACATCAGCTTCCTCCTAAGCAAAATAGGGACTATAAAAGCAGAGATGCCATAGAATCATTGTGAGAATTCCCACTGATAATGCATATAAATATACTATTAAAATATACATCACATAGTAGCTGCTAATTAAAGTGAGTTATAATTGCCTGGAGAGGGGAGTCAGTTACAGTGACCTCTGTAGAATGTTGGGCAGAAGAAGTTTCTACAGTTTCTTCTACAGAGAAGAAACTGTAGAAAATCAGGATCATTTTCTTTTTTTCAAGTAAAAGCATTAAGGAGTCACTAGATGGAGTTAAATGTGATCTACAAGTGATGAAATCTCAGTCAGATTAGGGAGCTGTAAGGGAATAAGATTCATGGCAGGACGATTTACCCTGAATACAGAAATGGAGCTCAAAGAGCTTTTCTAAATAAATAATTATGATCCCAAACAATCAGAGCTTTTGACAATTGGCTTTTGCGGTCTCTTCGCATATGCCTCCTGTTCTCACTACCTACCTAAATGTCACCAAAGTCTGTTGACTTTTCACTGTTGTTTTCTTTGTTACTCAGAATTGCTAGGTCATTATAGAAAAAATATACAGAACAACAGTCTCGTAAGCTCTCTGTCTGTGTAAAAAATTAATATTTTTTGGATCTATTCTTTCTCTCTTTTGCTTATATATTTCAAAAATAGATTCACCAGTGACTTCTTAGTCATTAAATTCAAAGACCTTTCTTTGTTTCTTTAATCTCTCTAAACCATTGACCCTCCCTTCATTCTTCATAATTACTCTTCCTTTGATTCAGTACCTAATAGTAAATGTACCTACTTCCCCAGACCTAAAATTCAGTATGTCTTGAAAGAGTCAGCTTCTGTTCCAAACACTCATTTCATCTCCTGTGTCTTTTTCTTATGTTAGTAGCATCACTTAGTCCTTTTTCCCTTCCCATTGCCTGCATCTGGTTACTGTACAAAGTTCTCCACATTCCTCTCCTACCCTGCCTCTCGTCTTTATTTCAGTGGCATTATCTTAGCTGAGGTCCTTATTAACAAATCTCCTGACATTTGTAAGAAGATTCCCTTTTTACTATTTCTAGTTTCTCCTCATTTCAATCCAGCCTGAGCATCTCAGTCAGATTCATTCTGTACAACACAATTCTGATCGTTTAATCTCTGCTTAAAACCTGCAGTGACCAAGAAAAGCCCTAGCTTGTTGGCATGGGCACACCAGGCTCCTTATCTAGTATCAGCTTCCTGCTTCACTGCTTTCCATATGTCCACTTCACTTACTTTAGTCCCCATAAAGACCAGATTCCTAGATATTTCCTGCACAGTCTCTACATGGTCCTATTCCGGGCTTTCTTCCCACAGTTTTTCTTTTCACGTTCAAAACTTGTTTTACCTCATATCAATATGTTGAAATACCACCCACCTTTCATGGCTCAGACTACATGACATCTCTACAAAGGACTTTATGGTGTTTTCATTTGGAAAATATTCTCATCTTTATTTGTCGTCCCATGGTGTGTTCTTTGCTAACCTTCTATAGAACTTGTTTTTTTCTATTTTTTTCACCACAAATAATTAAGTGCATAACTTATCCACCTAGATACACTGGGGAAAGTTGTTTCTTTATATGCAAATTTTCTATAATGTACAGTAACTTGTTAATGGTCAGGATTCATTAAACACTTACTGAATGAATGAATGAATGAATACCTGACTTGAGCTGATGTGGAGTTCATATGATTTTCATAATCAGAACATCTTAATTTCAATATGCTTTGTAATAAAAAAAAAGAGAAGTGTGTATTTCGTTGTTGGTGTTGTCTGCTTTATTGTAGTAGATTTGATAAGGAAATGCATAAAAGATAACTGGATGGTCTATTAATACCAAGAGTCTTTGGAGAAGAGTTCTCTGCTTTGTTTCACCGGGGATATCAGTGAGAAGTTAGGCAATGGATAGATTGATGAGAATTCATCTCCACAGGGTTATCCCAGAAGCACTTTACATCACAATATTGCAGAGACTGTATACAGAGTGTATCAGTTATATAACAAGAAATGAATCTGTTAAACCACTCTCCATAAAGCATAACCTGCCATATATTACCAGGGCATTAGATGAAAACTTCACTCAGAAGGATTTTGTGGCCAATGTGTTTTCAGTTGTGAAAGTTCTATATTCCTAATATGTTTTACCCTATTTCTAGGCAAGGTTTTTACTAAATAGATAGATGAACTCGCAAAAATATAAACTGAACTTTGGAGTACAGAAGCATTTACTACAATGATTATGCAAGCAATAATTAAATAACCTGGCTTAATACTGAAAAATACATGAAGCATGAAGTCTTTCAGTTTTTTCAAATTCCCAAAGCAGTGAGCTGAGAATATAAGGCAGCAAAGGGTTCTAATATCTGACAATTCCGCTACCACTCCTGTTCCTTCATTACAATAGATTGATGAAATGACACATGCTCTGACTCTTGCTTCTCTCTTATCTCTCCACATATCTTCAGGCTTTTTGTATTGATGAAGGTTGCTATGGAATCAGCAGGAGTTCTCTGGGCTTCAAATCTATATCTGGGATAGAAGATGGAGAACTGTCTGAATATATATCACACTAAATAAAAAATGTTTTTACTGGCAAACTCTTCTAGGAACCCAATAGAAAAAAATCATCATAGGCTAAAGATAATTTTAACAGGAAGTGACTTCTCAGTCCATTAGTTTATTTTTCCCATATAAATTACCCTAGGATTATATGGGCTTCGATTTTTTCCTTAATAAATACCCCCTTGGCTATATTGGCTGACATTTTCTAAATCTTCATGAACTGGCATTTTATTCTAACAAGAATATAATAAACATTTAAATTTCTTTAAGGTCACAGAAAAGAATTTAGGCATTTGGATTAAAATTATGCTGCTAAAATTTTGCATGTCACAAAAAATTTTAAAAGCCAAAGCAATGTTCTAAAGTAATCCAATGTTGAATAATTTTGTGTCAATTTAGTTTCACTTCTAGAAGCTTTAGAGATTTGCTTTTAATCAAGATGATGTTTATGAATATTTGGAAAAGAAATACAATGACAACATTATGATATAATCATGATCATTTATACATCCCAAATAGCCCATCTGGCCAGAGAGAAAATAATAGAATCTGTAAGGCCAGTGTGTAGGGCTGCTTCATGCTAAGCTTAGCACTGGTTGAATCTATCACAGGTCATAAGCCAAATAAATACAAAAGCTGATTGAAGCCTCTTTTGTCTAAAACTGGGCAGGATTAATCTTGTTAATATGCCAGCTTCTGAATGAATATCAAATAAAAGTTTGAAGGTCCAATACTCATGTGTAAAATCAAGGAAATTTAATGTAAAATAATGTTTTATTCACCAAAAGATGAAAAGGAATGAGAAAAGAATAAAGATATCAGATTTTGGCAAGAGTATAGGAAAATTATATTCCCAGGAATATTTGATGGTAGACTAAATTGAAATGGCCTATTTGCAATTTTTTAAAAATGTATCAAAATTGAAAATGTATTCCCTGTAATCAAGAAACTCCATATCTGTTATTTTACCCTGTTGAAATATATGTTAAAACAGTAGGATTAATAACATTGATTGAGTGCTGCATGTACCAGCATTACTCTAAATGCTTTGCAAACATTAGATCATTTTATTATCACCATAATTCCATGGGGTAGGTAATATTATTATCAAGAAACTGATGCCCAGAACAATGAGCTGTTGTGTTCAAGGGCACAGAGTAGTGGAGCCAAGACTCCAATACTGGACCCAGCATTCTTAATCATTGCATCTCATTGCTTCTCTCACTAGAGCTATGCGTGTTGCACATGGCATAGAACACTACTCATTGCAGTACTATTTGTAATAGAAGAAACTGAAGTCAAACTAACAGCTATCAACATGAAAATTATTAAATGAATTACAGGTACATCCAACACTTAAACTTGTGCCAAACTTCCATCTGCAGCAAACCTATAGAAATACTTGAAATATGTACATAGATTTCTTAGGTGCCAACAGCTAGTTTTATCTTATTTGTCAGTACTTGGTGTATTATAATTAGTGGTCTCCACAAGGCATGGTTCTTGTTTTGTTCATTTGTTTTCTTTTGTTCTTTCCTGTTTCCTTTGTTTCCTCTTCCCTCTCAATGCATTTGCTGTATAGACTGCAGTCGGTGTGTTCTTACAGAAGATGAATTGCTGTTTGTATGCATATTTTAATATACACAAAAGAATTGTTATATATCTTGTTGTGATTTCTACTCTATTCATCTGGCAATACATTTTTAAGATCTATACAAGTTGCTGTGTATATCATTAGTCTGTTACTTGTACTGATGTATGTACTATGAGGTGAGCAATGACGCATCTTACCGTTTACTTCTCTCATGGTCAATACTTGCATTGGTGCAATTTCCTACCAGCAAAAATAGCACTATGCTGGGCTTTCTCACTCATATCTTCTTGCAGATCCACTGAACATGTCTTTTGAATATATATTAATATATAGGAACAAAGTTGCTGGGTCTCATAGAGTAAGTGAAAACTTACTAAGTACTGCCAGACTGTTCTGCAGACAAATTTCACCAATATTCACCTTTAGCAGTAACACATGAATATTGCCAAGGTCCCCCTACCCCACCCACTCTTGGATCCAATGTTCTCATTTCTGTCAGTGTAATAGAAATGACCTGATACTTCATTGTTTGAGTTTCATTCTGAAAATGAAATTAAACATACCCAAACTTTAAAAAGTAGAAACAGTGCAAAAAATAAAAGAGGAACCCAAAGTCATTGTTGACTTTCTGTTATTCCATCATAAATTAGATATCTAGATAGGTCCACCCCCATATGGAGATATGACTTTGAGTTTCAAGAGCTGGAACAGAGGTTCTTGCATCCAGAGGAGATCCTAATTTGAGTTCTTCCAGAAGCAAGATGTGAGACAAAAATTTTAGGACAAGTGAAGTGAAAGTCGCTGTCATGTCCAACTCTTTGTGACCCCATGGACTATACAGTCCCTGGAATTCTCCAGGCCAGAATACTGGAGTGGGTAGCCATTCCTTCTCCAGGGGATCTTCCCAATCCAAGGATCGAACCCAGGTCTCCTGCATTGCAGGTGGATTCTTTACCAGCTGAGCCACAAGGCAAGTAGCATACATAATATAGAAGTAGCAGGTAGGCATTATAGAACACACGAATTAGCCAGCCATTATGGTGGACAGCTGGGGATGAAATCTTCAGGGAAATGCCTTCATTAGAATAACACTGCCCAAAGAGCCAGGGAACTGGGAGATACATATACAAATGCCAGAGAATTACTGGTTGAGACCTGCTCCTTCTGCGAGTGTTAATTCTTTTGTACTTCAGGGCTGCCCGTGTAAGGGGCGTGGAGATGCAGATACAGTCATTGAAGTCAGCAAGAATGAGATGCACAGGACACTGATATACTCTTGCATCTCTCTGATTCATTTGACCCAACATTAAGCTTACTCCATTCTCTCCTTGCTTCTTCCAAGAGCCATCCAGTCACAACTTCTCAGAAGAAATTTACCACAGGTTTGGTGAAAAGAGTTACAGTTGGTCCTAAGACCATGACTGATATACATCATCTGCCTTTTGCTTCATTAATTCAAGACTTCCCTCCCCCTTGGCTAGAGTGTGTGCTGATGAACATTACCAGCCCCATGGAGTAACCCAGGTCTTCTTGCCTGAGTGGTTGAGGACCCAGTTACTTGCTCTTTTCAGGCTACAGTTGCTGCAAATGTCCCTTTAGGATTGTTACTGGAAAGGGAAGCACCAGAGAGAATCTTCTGAATACCAGAGCCACTTATGGCTTTCTGTCCCTATTATATTATAAGTAGCAATCCTATCTCCTCATGATAATCTAAGTGGATTACCTTTGCCAGGAGAGCAGTCCCTCTCTTTGTGTGTGTGTCTGTTGTGTTGAAGGGCTCAGGCAGAAGTTATAGTTAGATTTAATGAAACCTTTACTATGTTTTCTGGTAGAATCATTCCTCCTCTGGGAACAAGGACCCCAGTAGAGTCTGAACTTATCAGGGAGGGGATAGGAAGCAAAAGTTCTCCAGGTGATCAGGGCCACTCCTATGTCCATCTCTGGGGCCTAGATCTATGTATTAGTATGGCAAATACTATATAATTACCTTTGGTTAAAAGTGTAAATTATATCTTGATAAATTAAAGCTGTGTATACCCTATGACCAGTAATTCTGGATGACAAGGTATTACAAACCCTGAGATATGTGTACAAGGAGACACAAGATCTTGCAGTGTGGCTTATGTTAGTGAAAGACTGGAAATAATGTGAAAGAAAGGTGATAACAGAAGTATCATCAAAGTCCTTATTTCCAATATTAGTTTTTAACTTCTTCTGTTATTACCAATTTCTGACATAAAAGATCTATATTAAGAATATGATTCTTTGATTGTAAAATGTCTAGCATATAGGGCTTGGAGAATAGAAAGCACTCACTAAATAGCAGTCTTGGGGAGGATTAGAACCGTGAACTTCCAGATGTTCAAGCTGGTTTTAGAGAAGGCAGAGGAAACAAAGATGAAATCGCCAACATCCGCTGGATCATGGGAAAAGCAAGAGAGTTCCAGAAAAACATCTATTTCTGCTTTATTGACTACACCAAAGCCTTTGACTGTGTGGATCACAATAAACTGTGGAAAATTCTGAAAGAGATTGGAATACCAGGCCACCTGACCTGCCTCTTGAGAAATCTGTATGCAGGTCAGGAAGCAACAGTTAGAACTGGACATGGAACAACAGACTGGCTCCAAATAAGAAAAGGAGTATGTCAAGGCTATATACTGTCACCCTGCTTATTTAACCTCTATGCAGAGTACATCATGAGAAATGCTGGGCTAGAATAAGCACAAGCTGGAATCAAGATTGCCGGGAGAAATATCAATAACCTCAGATATGCAGATGACACTACCCTTATGGCAGAAAGTTAAAAGGAACTAAAAAGCCTCTTGATGAAGGTAAAAGAGGAGAGTGAAAAAGTTGGCTTAAAACTCAACATTCAGAAAACGAAGATCATGGCATCTGGTCCCATCACTTCATGGGATATAGATGGGGAAACAGTAGAAACAGTGTCAAACTTTATTTTTCTGGGCTCCAAAATCACTGCAGATGGTGACCAGCCATAAAATTAAAAAACGCTTACTCCTTGAAAGGAAAGTTATGACCAACCTAGATAGCATATTGAAAAGCAGAGACATTACTTTGCCAACAAAGGTCCGTCTAGTCAAGGCTATGGTTTTTCCTGTGGTCATGTATGGATGTGAGAGATGGACTGTGAAGAAGGCTGAGCACCGAAGAATTGATGCTTTTGAACTGTGGTGTTGGAGAAGACTCTTGAGAGTCCCTTGGACTGCAAGGAGGTCCAACCAGTCTATTCTGAAGGAGATCAGCCCTGGGATTTCTTTGGAAGGAATGATGCTAAAGCTGAAACTCCAGTACTTTGGCCACCTCATGCAAAGAGTTGACTCATTGGAAAAGACCCTGATGCTGGGAGGGATTGGGGGCAGGAGGAGAAGGGGACAGCAGAGGAGGAGATGGCTGGATGGCATCACTGATTCGATGGACATGAGTCTGAGTGAACTCCAGGAGTTGGTGATGGACAGGGAGGCCTGGCGTGCTTCAATGCATGGGGTCGCAAAGAGTCGGACACAACTGAGTGGCTGAACTGAACTGAACTGAATAATACCTAATAAGAGTACACTCTGTGACTAAAAAGAACAAAACAAAAAAGTGAATTTTAAAATGAAAGAAACAGAGATCTTACATTCCTCGTGTCTCTGTCTTCCTCCAAGAACTCTTTTTCATTTTTCATACATTCAATTTCAAGAATTAGATATGGGGAAAGCCTTAGATGGGACTTCCCAAGTGGCACTAGTGGTAAGGAACCTGCCTGCCAATGCAGGAAATGTAAGAGGCCAGGGTTCAGTCCCTGAGTTGGGAAGATCCCCTGGAAGAAGGCATGGCAACCCACTCACTCTAGCATTCTTGTCTGGAGACTCCCATGGACAGAGGAGCCTGGCAGGCAACAATCCATATGGTTGCAGAGTTGGATGCGACTGATGTGACTTAGCACCAGTGAACCAGTGAAGTCGCTCAGTCATGTCTGACTCTTTGCGATCCCATGGACTGTATAGCCCACCAGGCTCCTCCATCCATGGAATTTTCGAGGCAAGAGTACTGGAGTGGGTTGCCATTTCCTTCTCTGGGGATCTTTCCAACTCAGGTATCGAACCCAGGTCTCCTGCATTTCAGGCAAATTCTTTACTCTCTGAGCTACCGGGGAAGGCATGACTTAGCACACCTGCACCAAAGCCTCAGGTGATTAGATGTCCCCTATTTATTAGGGCTCAGTGTAGTTTTAACATGTATAGCCTGTGAAATTTGCAGAGTTGAAGCTTCTGTTATTGGGTGTGAACTTGGTGGATTAGAGGGATGATGGAGAATGCTTTCTTTAATACAAAGCAGAGAGGCTCCAGGGTTTTTTGTGCCTGTGGAGGCTTGGGTCTTGGCAGAAAGAGCAGTACAATACAAATGAGGTTTCCAGCTGGTGCCTGAAAAACCATCCCTCAAGGAGCTTTCTTGGGGAGGCTTCGCTGACGACTGAGTAGGGTATACCTGAGACAGAGGAACAAGGCTTGGGAAGCAGAAATTTGGGAAACCTCACTATAATCGACTGAAGCTGTAACTTGATCAACAAAAATCTGAAAGCCTCTGATCACAGACATAACCTTCCTGGGGTGACTGACCACTGATTCCTTTTTTTTTTTAATTTATTTTTAATTGGAGGATAATTGCTTTACAATGTTGCATTGGTTTCTGCCAACACAATGTGAATCAGCCGTAATTACACATATATCCCCTCCCTCTTGAAATCCCCAAACAATTCCTTTTGCTTCCCTAATGTCCACCCCAATATTGCTGTTTGTAATGCCCGACTCCCTAACATTGCTTTTCCGATGACTCCCACACTCATTTATATTTTACATCAGACTATATTCAGAATTATCCCTAAGCAGTTACTGGTTTTAGTTGGTTAATGGACTTCACAGTAAATCTGTGGCTAAAAATAGCTCTCCCCTGGAATGCTGGAGGAAGCAAAATGTGAATCTTTCTTCATGGTGACCAGTCTTATAGAGACATTTATTTTTATTATCTCAAAATTGGTCTGTCCTCTTCTGCTCTCTCATGACAGTTCTTTAACCACTGACACTGGCAAGATATAGAAGATGCTTTTCCAGGAGATAGACAAAGTGCTCATGCTATTAAACCAATAGGCCAGGATTGTAGTATAGGAAGAAATATTTTTCCTTGTTTGCTTATCTGTATTTCATTGGTTGTTTCACAATACATGCACGAATATTACAACAAAAAAATAGCATTCTGAAAATATTTAAAAGATAAATTTCTTGTTTCCTTCACAATTCAGTTTTTCATACAATAAAGAGCAACCTCATATTTTACAATTTCTCTGCTGTTTTCAGTTCTTGATTGGTTATATTTCAAAACAACCAAAGATGGAATTTCCTTCTTCAGACATAACTTCCAAATAATTCAATTATCCACACTTCTGGCTGTTTTGATATGATGGTGATTAACATCAACCACATATTAATATTTCAGCATTGTCCACAATACAACAAAAACCTGAGGGCTGCAAAGTTTTTGCATTAAAAAAAATCATCTCTGCACAATTACTAAAAAAAAGAAACCTCAGTGGTTGCTAGGATCTTTTACTATTTAGTAATGATTTTGATATTGTAAATAGAGATCTCTTTCTTTGCTTTAGGAGAGGAAGTGGTGTATGGCAATCCAAATACTGAAAAATGAATTACAAGTATTTTAATTTTGAAAGTACCCATTAATACCATAGTTTTTGTCAAAAGAATGTGATCAAGTCATTTATATACAATAAAAATAATTTATGGTATTTTTCTCATCAAAGAGCATTTCTATATCTTACTGTGATTATTATCTAAGGCTATATTTAAGAACCTAATAATTAAAATAAAATTTATTAAGATGGTAATTTATACCTTTCTCTATTTATTTTTATAATTATAATAGTATAAATTAATATTTATGATATTTAGCATAAATTGCTATTTATAATAGTGTAAATTACTGTAGTAATTTATAATAGTATAAATCACTATTAAGCTAGTACTTTATACTTTTCTCTATTTTATTTTTACCTCTTGTTTATTCCCAAATAACCCTATTATTATGAAAGAAAAAGTGAAAAGATTTATTATGTTTCAAGGTCCCCAGAAGACAAAAGCCTTCAAATGAAGCCAGAGAATTCATAGCAAATATACTGTAAATTACAAGAGAAGGTACACCTAATACAAAGGGCTGTAAGCGCTCAGAGATCTTGAGTCTCCTTGAGGGCCTATCTCCTTGTCTCGAAAGAATTAAGATCTTAGCCAATTTCACCAGCTGCATGACAGAACCCAGTCATGCACTTTAAATTGGGAACCTTTAAATCTACTGAGCCTGTAAAGCATTCACCACAGTGTGTGTGTACAGGCATTCCTTTAAAAAATACATTTTGATGGTGACAGTTAACATTATTTTTAGCTTTGCATAACAGCTGCAGACTATAATTAAGACAACTAAAATTTGTAGATGACATTAGCCTTTTATAATATAATATTTTGTCAGTCACACAAACTGTTGTTCAGAGTCCAGAGCCTGCACCCAGGACTCTTCCTGTATTAGTGGGATTTGGGTTAAGACTATTTCTAGGAATTATTCCTAGCAGCGCATGAAAGCTGCAATATCCAGGAATCAACGTCTACAGCTTTAGAGGTCCCTCTGCAGAGATTCCCTCTCTGGCTACTTCCTGCCTTACTTTATTTCCCACATGATTAATTTCATACTCTTCCAAGAGCCGCTGTTGCTATAATTGCTTCAGATCTATTTTTGATCGTCACTTCATTGACTTTAACTGGGATGTTTTAAATCCCCATGACAGGTACCATAACATCTTTTACTTAATCCTGCCAATTTCTCATACAATTTTAAAAAATCTGCCACTGGTGGATATGTCAGAATCATTGAAAATGGAAAGTTTAAAAAGTCTGCTGCTGGTGGATATATCAGAATCATTGAAAATGGAAAGAAGATAGAATACAGTTGACTCAAAAAGAAAGTACAATCTTTAGTGAAACAATGTGATTTGTTGAAATTGAAGTTCTGTTAAAAAATAATAATCGGAAAACGGATAGGGAGGGGAGAAAGAAAGACAAAAATCAAAGGAAAAATGGAGGGGGAAAGCCCTCAAAGTGGCTTTGGGAAATGCTTAAAAGAGAAAAAACAAAGGCTATTTAGACTCTGAGTAGGATGTCTTAGTTCCAGGTGCATCTTCTAATCTCAATCAATGTGTCTAAATCCAGGGCCATTGATTCACCTCTCCCAATGCTCAGGCTCCTCTAATCTAATGTAAATTCAGTCTTCTGAGAAAAATAATCTTCAAGGATTTTTCCCAACTTCAATATTTTTGTGGAAAAGGTAAATGATTAAACACCAAAACAGACCATATCTTGCAGACAAGACTTGCCTCCTTGGTAACAGCACAAAATTCATCTTTGCCTTCTATACAGGCAGGTCACAAAACATTGCATGTCAAATGCAAATCCATCTAATGCCCTAGGGACATTTTCTCTCCATTCTCAGTTTATTGATTTGACCATTGGAATTAGGATTCTTTTTTTTCCTTTTAATCCACTTTTCTTTGAACTCAGACTCTAGATTTGATGTTTTTGCTGTTTGCCAAAATAAAAGAACTGCAGGGAAGTTCATGAGTTCATGTTGAGAAACAGAAAGAATCTAAAGCTTTAGAGGCCCCCCTGCAGAACACTATCCCTGATACTTCTTGCTTAACTTTATTTTTTCTGGAAGACTAAGACCTCAAAGTCTATTCACCACTGATTATTCTTTCTTATAACTAGGCTCATGCTGAAGACATGACACCTCAGTTACAGTTTTTAACTGCAAGTACTTGATTCTGCAAAAGCTTCTTTTTGCAGGTAATTTTCTCTATCACTTTTGTGAACCTTTTCTTCACACTCAAATGAGCATTCTCAATAAAACATCTTGTTATTCCAATTTTCTACTAAATCCTTCACTTCTTCTGATTGCTGTGGATTTTTGACAAGTTTTCCACTATGAAGTGATACAGCAATAAAAAAAGAAGAAGAAGAGTATAAAAGTCATCATTCCCCAACCCCTATGAATAACTTAACTTCCTGCTACTAGACAGTCTTCTGAGATGGATAAACTTCGAGAAGTACACAAATATAGTCTTCATTCATGCTTACAGGGCCTTGTAGAAGTCTTTATTTTGGATGGTATGGCTGGTTTTGTATAGTGTGTACAGGATGGATTCCTTGGATTTGTCTGTTGTTATTCAGTTGCTAAGTCATGTCTGACTCTTTGCAATCCCATGGAATGCAGTATGCCAGGCTCTCCTGTGCTTCACTATCTCCAGGAGTTTGCTCAAATTCATGTCTATTGAGGCAGCAATGCTATTTAACCTCCCCATCCTCTGCTACCCTCTTCTCCTTCTGCCCTCAATCTTTCCCAGCATCAGGGGCTTTTCAAGTGAGTCAGGTTTTCATATCAGGTGGCCAAAGTACAGGAGTTTCAGCATCAGTCCTTCCAAGGGGCTTGTCTAAGCATCTCCAATGTGCTACTGCATGCAGTACTTTAGATAAACAGTTTAGATAGACAGTTTTGCCAAAAGAACACACTGGTCATAGCAAACACCCTCTTCAAACAACACAAGAGAAGACTCTACACATGGACATTACCAGATAGTCAATACCGAAATCAGACTGATGATATTCTTTACAGCCAAAGATGGAGAAGCTCTATGTAGTTAGCAAAAGCAAGACTGGGAGCTGACTGTGGCTCAGATCATGAACTCCTTATTTCCAAATTCAGACTTAAATTGAAGAAAGTAGGGAAAACCACTAGACCATTCAGGTATGACCTAAATCAAATCCCTTATGGCTATACAATGGAAGTGACAAATATATTCAAGGGATTAGATCTCACAGACAGAGTGCCTGAAGAACTATAGACAGAGGTTTGTGACATTATAAAGGAGGCAGTGATGAAGACCATCCCAAGACAAAGAAATGCAAAAAGGCAAAATGGTTGTCTAAGGAGGCCTTACACACAGCTGTGAAAAGAAAAGAGGAGAAAGTCAAAGGAGAAAAGGAAAGATATATACTCATTAAAATGCAAAGCTCCAAAGGATAGCAAGGAGAGATAAGAAAGCCTTCCTCAGTGATCAGTGCAAAGAAATAGGGGAAAACAATAGAATGGAAAAGACTAGAGAATTCTTCAAGAAAATTAGAGATACCAAAGGAACTTTTCATGCAAAGATGGGCAATGTAAAGGACAGAAATGGTATGGACCTAACAGAAACAGAAGATATTAAGAAGAGGTGGCAAGAATACATAGAACTATACAAGAAAGATCTTCACACCCAGATAATCATGATGGTGTGATCACTCACCTAGAGCCAGACATCCTGGAATGTGAAGTCAAGTGGGCCTTAGGAAGCATCTCTATGAATAAAAGCTAGTGGAGGTGATGGAATTCCAGTTGAGCTATTTCAAATCCTAAAAGATGATGCTGTGAAAGTGCTGCAATCAATATGCCAGCAAATTTGGAAAACTCAGCAGTGGCCACAGGATTGGAAAAGGTCAGTTTTCATTCCAATCCCAAAGAATGCTCAAACTACCACACAATTGCACTCATCTCACATGCCAGCAAAGTAATGCTCAAAATTCTCAAAGCTAGGCTTCAACAGTAAGTGAACCATGAACTTCGAGATGTTCAAGCTGGATTCAGAAAAGGCAGAGGAGCCAGAGATCAAATTGCCAACATTCGCTGGATCATGGAAAAAGCAAGAGAGTTCCAGAAAAACAGCTACTTCTGCTTTATTGACTATGCCAAAGCCTTTGACTGTGTGCATCACAACAAACTCTGGAAAATTCTTAAAGAGATGGGAATACCAGACACCTGACCTACCTCCAGAGAAATCTGTATGCAGGTCAAGAAGCAACAGTTAGAACTGGACATGGAACAACAGACTGGTTCTCAATCAGGAAAGGATTACATCAAGGCTATATATTTTCACCCTGCTTTTTTAACTTATATGCAGAGTACATCATGAGAAATGTTGGACTGGATGAAGCACAGGTTGGAATCCGGACTGCTGGGAGAAATATCAATAACCTTAGATATGCAGATGACACCACCCTTATGGCAGAAAGTGAAGAAGAACTGAAGAGCCTCTTGATGAAAGTGAAAGAGGAGAGTGAAAAAGTTGGCTTAAAACTCAACATTCAAAAAACTAAGATCATGGCATCTGGTCCCATTATTTCATGGCAATAAGATGGGGAAAATTGGAAACAATGGCAGATTTTGTTTTGTGGGGCTCCAAAAACACTGCATTGGTGATTGCAGCCATGAACTTAAAAGACCCTTGCTCCTTGGAAGGAAAGTTATGACCTACCTAGACAACATATTAAAAAGCAGAGATGGCAGAACTGAACTGAACATCTTTTAAGTTCATGGCTACAGTCACCAATGCAGTGATTTTGGAGCCCCACAAAATAAAATCTGCCATTGTTTCCACTGTTTCCCCATCTATTTTCCATGAAGTGATGGGACCAGATGCCAGGATCTTAGTTTTCTGAATGTTGAGCTTTAAGCCAACTTTTTCACTCTCCTCTTTCACTTTCATCAAGAGGCTTTTTAGCTTCTCTTCACTTTCTGCCATCTCTGCTGAACTCTCTGACTGAACTGAACTGAACTGAACTGAGATAGACGGTAGAGAAATGGTGCCTGTGCTCCCAGCCAGATCTGTCCTTTCAAGTCTCTGGAATTGTAAGCTTCACCTTGAGTCAATTTTCCACTTGGAATCCTCTACATGCTTTTCTTGGTTTGGAGACTCTCCCATTGCATCTGCCTCTGCCCTTAAGCCTGCATCCTGAAATACTTCTGCTGTTTCACGGCTTTGATCCCTAGTTTAAATATAGAAAACTTAAAATTGAATAAAAAGGAGAACTTCAGTTCAGTTCAGTCACTCAGTTGTATCTGACTCTTTGCGACCTCATGAACTGCAGCATGCTAGGCCTCCCTGACCATCACCAACTCCCAGAGTCTACACAAATCCATGTCCGTCGAGTCCGTGATGCCATCCAACCATCTCATCCTCTGTCATCCCCTTTTCCTCCTGCCCTCAATCTTTCCCAGCATCAGGGTCTTTTCTAATGAGTCAGTTCTTCGCATCAGGTGGCCAAAGTATTGGAGTTTCAGCTTCAACATCAGTCTTTCCAATGAACAACCAGGACTGGTCTCCTTTAGGAAGGAATGGTTGGATCTCCTTGCAGTCCAAGGAACTCTCAAGAATCTTCTCCAATACCACAGTTCAAAAGCATCAATTCTTCGGGTCTCAGCTTTCATTATAGTCCAAATCTTTGGAAAAAACAATGCCCTTGACTAGATGGACCTTTGTTGGCAAAGTAATGTCTCTGCTTTTTAATATGCTATCTAGGTTGGTCATAACTTTCCTTCCAAGGAGTAAGCGTCTTTTAATTTCATGGTTGCAGTCACCATCTGCAGTGATTTTGGAGCCCAGAAAAATAAAGTCTGACTCTGTTTCCACTGTTTCCCCATCTATTTCCCATGAAGTGATGGGACCAGATGCCATGATCTTCGTTTTCTCAATGTTGACCTTTAAGCCAACTTTTTCACTCTCCTCTTTCATTTTCATCAAGAGTTTTTAGTTCCTCTTCACTTTCTGCCATAAGGGTGGTGTCATCTGCATATCTGAGGTTATTTATATTTCTCCCGGCAATCTTAATTCCAGCTTGTGCTTCTTCCAGCCCAGTGTTTCTCATGATGTACTCTGCATATAAGTTAAATAAGCAGGGTGACAATATATAGCCTTGACGTACTCCTTTTCCTATTTGGAACCAGTCTGTTGTTCCATGTCCAGTTCTAACTGTTGCTTCCTGACCTGAATACAGGTTTCTCAAGAAGCAGGTCAGGTGGTCTGGTATTCTCATCTCTTTCAGAATTTTCCACAGTTTATTGTGATCCACACAGTCAAAGGCTTTGGCATAGTCAATAGCAGAAGTAGATGTTTTCCTGGCAATCTCTTGCTTTTTCGATGATCCAGTGCATGTTGGCAATTTGATCTCTGGTTCATCTGCCTTTTCTAAAACCAGCTTGAACATCTCAAAGTTCACAGTTCATGTATTGCTGAAGACTGGCTTGGAGAATTTTAAGCATTACTTTACTAACATGTGAGACGAGTGCAATTGTGCAGTAGTTTGAGCATTCTTTGGCATTGCCTTTCTTTGGGATTGATATGAAAATTGACCATTTTCAGTCCTGTGGCCACTGCTGAGTTTTCCAAATTTGCTGAGATATTGAGTGTAACACTTTCACAGCGTCATCTTTCAGGATTTGAAAAAGCTCAACTGGAATTCCATCACCTTCACTAGCTTTGTTCATAGTGATGCTTCCTAAGGCCCACTTGACTTCACATTCCAGGATGTCTGGCTCTAGGTGAGTGATCACACCATCGTGATCATCTGGGTTATGAAGATCTTTTTTGTACAGTTCTTCTGTGTATTCTTGCCCCCTCTTCTTAATATCTTCTTTTCTGTTAGGTCCCTTCCATTTCTGTCCTTTATTGAGCCCATCTTTGCATGAAATGTTCTCTGGGTATCTCTAATTTTCTTGAAGAGATTGCTAGTCTTTCCCATTCTATTGTTTTCCTCTATTTCTTTGCATTGATCGCTGAGGAAGGCTTTCTTATTTCTCCTTGCTATTCTTTGGAACTCTGCATTCAGATACTTATATCTTTCCTTTTCTCCTTTACTTTTTGCTTCCCTTATTTTCACAGATATTTGTATGGCCTCCTCAGTCAGCCATTTCACTCTTTTGCATTTCTTTTTCTTATGGATGGTCTTGATTCCTGTCTCCTGTACAATGTCACATACCTTCATCAATAGTTCATCAGACACTTTATCAGATCAAGTCCCTTAAATCTATTTCTCACTTCCACTGTATAGTCATCAGGGATTTGGTTTAGGTCATACCTAAACGGTCTAGTGGTTTTTTCCACTTTCTTCAATTTCAGTCTGAATTTGGCAATAAGGAGTTCATGATCTGAGTCACAGTCAGCTCCTGGTCTTGTTTTTGCTAACTGTATAGAGCTTCTCCATCTTTGGCTGCAAAGAATATAATCAATCTGATTTCGGTGTCGACCATCTGGTGATGTCCATGTGTAGAGTCTTCTCTTGTGTTTTTTGACGAGGGTGTTTGCTATGACCAGTGCATTATCTTGGCAGAACTCTCTTGGCATTTGCCCTGCTTCATTTTGTTCTCCAAGGCCAAATTTGCCTGTTACTCCAGGTGTTTCTTGAGTTCCTACTTTTGCATTCCAGTCCCCTATAATGAAAAGGACATCTTTTTTGGGTGTTAGTTCTAGAAGGTCTTGTAGGTCTTCATAGAACTGTTCAACTTCAGCTTCTTCAGTGTTACTGGTTGGGGCATAGAATTGAATTACAGTGATATTGAATGGTTTGCCTTGGAAACGAACAGAGATCATTCTGTCATTTTTGAGATTGCATCCAAGTACTGCATTTCGGACTCTTTTGTTGACCATGATGGCTACTCCATTTCTTCTAAGGGATTCCTGCCCACAGCAGTAGATATAATGGTCATCTGAATTCACCCATTCCAGTCCATCTTAATTCACTGATTTCTAGAATGTCGATGTTTCACTCTTGTCATCTCCTGTTTGACCACTTCTAATTTGCCTTGATTCTTGGACCTAACATTCCAGGTTCCTATGCAATATTGCTCTTTATAGCATCAAACCCTCCTTCAATCACCAGTCCCATTCACCACTGGGTGTTTTTTTTTATTATTATTATTATTATTTTATTTTATTTTATTTTTTAAACTTTACATAATTGTATTAGTTTTGCCAAATATCAAAATGAATCCGCCACAGGTATACATGTGTTTATTTTTGATTTGGCTCCATTCCTTCATTCTTTCTGGAGTTATTTCTCCACTGATCTCCAGTAGCATATTGGGCACCTACAGACCTGGGCAGTTCATCTTTCAGTGTCCTATCTTTTTGCCTTTTCATACTGTTCATGGGGTTCTCAAGGAAAGAATACTGAAGTGGTTTGCCATTCCCTTCTCCAGTGGACCACATTCTGTCAGACCTCTCCACCATGACCCGGCCATCTTGGGTGGCCCCACATGGCATGGCTTAGTTTCACTGAGTTAGACGAGGCTGTGGTCCATGTGATCAGATTGGCTAGTTGTCTGTGATTGTAGTTTCAGTCTGTCTGCTCTCTGATCCCCTCTCTCAGTGCCTACCATCTTATTTGGGTTTCTCTTACCTTGTACATGGGGTCTCTCTTCACAGCTGTTCCAGCAAAGTGCAGCCGCTGCTCCTTACCTCTGATGTGGGTTAGCTCCTCTCGGCCATCGCCCCAAATCATAAAATATTAGAACTGAAAGGGACCATAGGGAGCATCAGGTTCATATAATTCCATTTTAGAAATGAGAAACTAGCTTCCAAGAGAGTAAGTATCTTCCCAGTAAGCAAAGTTAGTAAATGGCCAAGATGAGACTTTATACAAGTGGCTTCTGATTCCAAACTCAGAGCCATTGCCACTTCCTGTGGTGAAGTGGATAGGCATTTCTGAACCTTTATATAGTCAATGAATAAGAGATCTGGGACTGAAAAGGCTCCTAAAATGCCCTTGTGTGCATATGTGTGCATACATACTAGTGGTGTCTGCCTCTCCCAGATGCAATATGTGAAAGTGGCTTATAAAGAACAAAATCCATACAAGTTCAAGATAAGAGTTTTCAACATCACCTTCCTTCATAGGAGACTGGAGCCCCAGGAGGCAGAATCATTTTTCTCCAACTTTGATAAGCAGTGACTTGGTGTCTTTGCTTTGGAAGGAATGATGCTAAAGCTGAAACTCCAGTACTTTGGCCACCTCATGCGAAGAGTTGACTCATTGGAAAAGACTCTGATGCTGGGAGGGATTGGAGGCAGGAGGAGAAGGGGACGAAAGAGGATGAGATGGCTGGATGGCATCACTGACTCGATGGACATGAATCTGAGTGAACTTCAGGAGTTGGTGATAGACAGGGAGGCCTGGTGTGCTGCAATTCATGGGGTCGCAAAGAGTTGGACACGACTGAGCGACTGAACTGAACTGAACTGACTTGGTGTTTCTTCTTTTGGAAGATGATTTCCAGAATTCTGCTACATGTATCGTAAAAATCCTCTGGAATGGAAAACTTAAACAGGAATTTATTCTTTGTGGACTGGGGTGCACATGAATACAGTTAAGATAACATAAAATGGAAAAATCAGTGTAGCTTTGAGGGTAAATCTCACATAGTAAAGAATCTGCCCACAATGCAGGAAATGGGTTGGGAAGATACCCTGGAGAAGGGAATGGCTACCCACCCCAGTATTCTTGCCTGGAGAATTCCATGGACAGAGGAGCCTGATGTGCTACAGTCCACAGGGTCACAAAGAGTTGGACACAACTGAGCAACTGACACTCACTTTTCACTGATAGTAATAGAGCACCTTACCTTCTGAACTGGCATTTGGTCTGATCTGTCTACACTTCTAATCCTGTGTATGCGATTGACAGATCAATATTTTAAGTCAAGAAGATTGGAAACAGAAATACTGAAAGTGGTTTTTTTCCCCCTCCTTCTTTGAAAGCATGGCAGTTCATAGTATTGGCGGGTTGATTGTCTCATTCTGGTATACATAGGACTCTATTTGTTTCCTTAGCCTGGGAAGTTACTGGTATTATAAACGATTCCTTTTTTGTTCTGACAGCTTGAATGCTACTGTACCCATTTAAAGAGTTATGAGTCTTTCGAAGCTGATTCCAGGGTGATTATGATGCTGCAGCTGTCTTTGCCCGATGTAAATCATGTGGTCATAAATGAAAGCCTACCCTGGACTTCATCTGGGCAGCATCGCCTCTGCCTTTGGGAACTGCTACCACTTGAGACAGTTTGCAAGGAGGTTTATATGATGTAATTCAGATGCTTTCCAAAAGCAGAGATCGTGCTGTTATGAAATGCTGTTGTCCTCTGGCACCCATTGGTGTGTGCCTTGAACACCAGGCAGGTCTCACAGGCACCAGAAGAGGGAAAGAAATCAGCATCCGTCTTTATTTAGGGATAAATGGAGAATAATAGAAAAATTACCTGCAGCTGCCCTATGCTTAGGCCTGGAGTAGATGGCCATATGCAAGCACATCTGAAGTCAGGAAAAAAGTTTCCCAGAAATCTCACATCCCTATTCTTTTTTTTTTAATTTTAATTGGAGAATTATTTCTTTACAATATTGTGATGGATTTTGCCATACATCAGTATGAATCTGTCATAGGTATATATTGCCCCTCCATCCTGAACCCTCCTCCCACTTCCCTCTCCACCCCATCCCTCTAGGGATAGAGTCCAGGAGTCACAACAAGAGAAGCTGTCACAATGAGAAGGCCGAGGACCACAGCTAGACAGCAGCCCCTGCTTGCAGTGACAAAGACCTGGCATGGACAAAAATAAACAAATCAATACTTTGAAAAACAACAAAGATAGGTTGTTTGGCCCCAGTCAGTCTGAATTCTGAGTTTCAGACATTTACCAGTATGTTCTGGGATTACCAACCTTCTGATATGCATTGCAGAGCCCTGCTTGGGAAGAAATCTTCAATTTCATAGTAAGTTGACATAGGACACTGCCACTCTGCTTGGGAAAAGGGAAGTCACCCTGTACACAGCTAGTGTGAGGTCCAGGCAACCCAGAGTGAGCACCTAGAGGAGTTTTCATATGAGCCTAGCCCAAACATGCTACCTGAAATATGGGCAATTATCAAATGTCCTCTCTTCTGCAAAGCTTGGACTCCCTGATGAGTTAAGATACTGAACTGCTGTATTGCTTTTGAAAGCTGTTTTCTGATCATTTATTATCATGGTGTTAATGACAGAAAGTCATCAAAGAGTTGAATATGGGTATTTGTAAAATTTCTATTCTCTTTTAAGGGATTAAATTGCTTTAAAAATGTTGCTTTTGCTCCTCTTCTCTCTCTTACCAGCCAGGCAAGGGAAGTGAGGCAGCAGCACAGTGCATCCTTGCCCTGGGGCTTCTGTATCGAGTCGGTAGGTGATGCCAAGCTGAGAACTAGACTAGACTTCTCTCATTTTCCATCTTGGTGCTTATCCTCCTGCCAGGAATGTGACTGGAGTGTTAAATTTAGAAGCACTAACTTAGGGAGGAATTTAAACAGAAGTTCAAACATATCTGTGGCAGTTCTAATTTACAGTTTGTTGTTGGCAGTATGCGGATTTGGGGAATTAAGGGATTTGGCAAGATATTCACTTTGCCTGCTTATGCCTCTTCTCACTATACTTCAACTCAGTGCAACAAATATTTCTTAAGCACCTACAAATAGGGCACTGTGCTGAGTACACTGGGAAATAGAGTATGACAATTCTTACCATCCAAAAATTTTATACCTGGATGCATACATTGCATTGTGTACCTTGGGCAGTATTGACTGCAAAAGTACCCAACCAGATGTGTGCTGTCGTTTGTAAGCTGCACAGAAAAGGGTTCTGAGCGATTGGTAATGAATGCATGCTTCTTTTTTCATGGTGGTGATGGTTTAGACAATGGACACATTAAACAGGAAAGCGAATTACTATACCTTCTTTAGTCAACAAGTGTGAGCACTGCGTTTTCTCAAGAAGAGACTCTGGAGTTGCCTGGAAGGCCATGGGAACTTGGAGGTCAATGTCTCAAGTTTACTGATGCTTCAGTATTCTTGTCATGAAATCTTCCAGACAGATTCCACTGGAGAAACGAGAACTCCTTATTCAGAAGTTTTTCTGATGGCAATCTACCTGATTTTCTTTCTTTTTTTTTTTTTTTAATTGAAGTACAGATGATCCACAATATTGTGTTTCAGTTCCTGGAGGTTTCTAGGCAAGGATACTGGCATGGATAGTCATTCCTTTCTTCCAGGGTATTGTTCTGACCCAGGGATTAAACCTGGGTCTCCGGCATTGCAGGCAGATTCTTTACCTACCATCTGAGCCACCAGGGAAGTCCTGGTTACAGGTGTACAGCAAAGTGATTCGGTTATACATACTTTTTTAAAGATTATTTTCCATTATAGGCTATTGAAGCATATTAATAAAGTTCCCTATGTAATACAGTAAATCCTTATTTTAATTGTATATTAATCCAATATATAATTATATATTAATCCCATATATAATTGCTTATATATATGTTTATATCTGCTAATGCCATATTCATAATTTACCCCTTTCCCACCCTTTCTCCTTTGGTAGCTATAAGTTTGTTTTCTTTTTCTGTGAGTCTGTTTGTATATAGATTTATTCATATTGTTTTTAGATTCCACATATATGTGATATCATATGATGTTTGTCTTTCTCTGTAAATCTACCCTGACTTTCTGAACCAAGTACTAATTCATACATACTTGGTAAAAAAGTACATTTTGGAAAAAAAAGAAGCAATTATTTTATCATCATAATAATTATACATATCTGCTTCTAAGTCTCAAATGCATTTTTAAGGGCACTTTTAATCATACTCTAACGATGACTTTGATTTCCAATCACTTATAAAACAGAAAATGTCAGAGTTATTTTGAGTCTTCAGCATTTTAAAGCAGTAAATTATTTATTTCTTCTCAACACAAATTAAGGATTTTCAAAGAGAAAAGTGAATGTAGAAAGGGAAAAGCTATAAATCCAGAACAAAAAGGGACCCAGAAATAGAGCTCAATGCATAGAGACACAAATCAGAAGTAAGACATTTAGTGAGACAGGAAAAAAAATCTTGTTAATCTTCAGTGCTTAAAAAAACTGAAGGGTGAGCTGGGCAGCCTAATTGACTATCGCTGAAGGATGTGACATTGCTATCAAAAGGGTCAGTGTAATTTGGGGCTGGCTATGCAGACTCATCACTTCCCAAGGTAGAAAGATAATGCTCTGTGTCTATGGACTGGGCTTCACCCAGAAAATATTTAAGTGGCTATCAAGGTGAATCTGAGAATAGACACTAAGCCACCTTTGGACTTGAGCAGAGGTAATTAGTGATATGCAAGGCGACACTACCCTTGGCTTTCACAGCAATGGGACAGCCATCCCTTGGTCAAGTGGCATTAGATCTCCTGAGAGTGCATGCATACCCAGGGGCACTAATTTAACTTGTCAGGTGCCTGTCCGCAGATGACAAGTTTCAGGTCACTGTTACTGAGTTAACTTCATAATAAGCACAAAGAGTTCCTCTGAGAGGCTTGAAAATCAATTTAGAAGAGAAGATCTTGAATATTTCAAATTATGGTGAGGACCAAGCAGCTCTTTATGTCTCTGCACAGGCAGGAGTGCTGCTCAAATCATACTTTCTTGACTCCTTTAAAATTCTGCTAGATGGAAGCTAAAAGCATTGTACTTTCCTCTTTACTTTGTGTTGAGTTGGCCAAAGAGTTCACTTGGGTTTTTCCAGAATATCTTGTGGAAAAATCCGAATGAATTTTGTGGCCAACCCAATATTTGAGTATAGATTTAAATTTGCAAAATAACTTGCAAAGAACCCCCATATATTCCACAGCCAGTATCTCTATTACTTGTGAAGAAACATTACAAGACACTTGTTTTATTTAGTATATAATATTCTCAGTATGTGTAAAAGTAAATATTGCAATTATATTAAACAACCAGTAAGAATTATAACAATGTGGATGCTACTGTAACCTAGTTCTTCATAACCACTGTGACGATAGCTATAAAATCCTGAGAAAACCTACGGTATACACAGAAATTGAAACCTGGTTGCTGAAATACTGGCACTGTGCCTTTAATATAGACAGCTTTTTTATGTTTCTACATGTATTTTTTAAAAAACAATTTTACTTAAAAAAAAAGTTTCTTTTTCATTCATCTGTCCAGAGAGAGAACAGGAGGTCCTATATTTTGACATTTGGTATAATCTCAATGAAAAACAGAGGCATATTCTCAAATAGCATGTAGGTTAGTTGTATTTTCAGTCAGAAATAAAAAATCATAACTTCTCAATTGAATTATTCAGTAAAATAATGAAAGTCATACTGAACAATAGTCACCATGCCTGGAAGTGGAAATAATAACTGCTGTTATGAAATAGAAGGTCTGGGATGTTGTTCTTCTTTTCTCTTCAGGAACTTTATATTGATCTTTGATGTTATTCTGTTTCCATAATATAAAATAGAGAAAGGGCAATAGAGAAAGAGAAACAAAGTCACTGGCTCTTTCCAGTTATGCTCTCTGAATTAGTCTAGCTAAAAGTTTTTCAATTTTGTTTACCTTTTCAAAATCCCATCTCTTAGTTTTATTAATCCTTCCTATTTTTCTCTTTTGGGCTTCCCTGGTGGCACGATAAAGAATCCATCTGCCAACACAGGAGATGTGGCTTTGATCCTTGGGTCAGGAAGATCCCCTGGAGAAAGAAATGGCAACCCACTCCAGTATTCTTGCCTGGAAAATTCCATGGGCAGAGGAGCCTGGTAGGCTATAGTCCATGGGTGGCAAAGAGACACTATTGAGCATGGCATGGTAGCATTTTTCTCTTTTAGTCTCTACTTCATTTATTTCCATTCTGATCTTTGTTATTACCTTTCTTCTAGAATAATCTACTTTTTTTAGTGAAATTTTAACCACACAAATTTTTCAAAGCAAAAATTTGTACTTTTTTGTCTTGGAAATGTTATAACATTTTTAATAGCAATACATAGGAATGAAACATATTCAGTCATTTACATTACAAATAAGAAATCTGCGGTTTGTTGTTGTAGCCTGTCAAAAGAAAATTACCCGTTAATAATCTATGTGCAATGTAATTACAAATATGTATAGTGCTTTAAAAAAGCCTACAAGGGGGACTTTACAGAAGGACAGTTGGCTAGATTCTTTATTAGACTAGTCAGACGATCAAAATATTAAAACTCTGTGGACTAGTAATAAAGTATTAGTCACTCAGTACTGTCTGACTCTTTTTTTTCCTTTGTTTCTCGTCTATTTTTTCTTAATATATACATTTTATTGAAGTATAGTTGATTTACAAAGTTTCAGGTGCACAGCAAGATGATTCAGTTATACATATACACATGTGTTATTTTCCAGATTGTTTTCCGTTATAGGTTATTACAAGACATTGACTATAGTTCCCTGTGCTATACAGTAAACATTAGTTGCTTGTTACAGGTCTATTTTTTTAAATTAGAAATCTAGCATTCTATTCACACTGAGTCAAACAAGTAGAATCAAAATGTCATACATTTTTTAGTTAGGCAAAAATTCATGTTTCCTAAAATATATGAACATACATATTATATATATATATATATATATATATAATATGTATACAAAAGCTTTCTACTACACTTGATAAAGGTTTGAGGAAGAACACAGGATAATCAATTTTTTGATTACCTCAAACTCAACTGATTTAGGACCTTAATTATATTTTCAAACAATTTCCACCTTAATCAATCTAATCATGGAGTAACTCTTCCATCATATCATGGATTCTGCCATATCCAGGGGGAATAGATTATAGTGGGGTATATAGTATATGACATGATGAAAAACTTGGAGATCATTTTAGAGTGCCATCTACCACATAGATCTATACCACATAGATTGGGGCTTCCCTGGTGACCAGCTGGTAAAGAATCTGCTGTAACGCAGGAGTCCTGGGTTCAATCCCTGGGTTGGGAAGATCCCTTGGAGAAGGGAAAGGCTACTGACTCCAGTGTTCTGGCCTGGAGAATTCCATGGACTGTATAGTCCATGGGGTTGAAAAGAGTAGGGCACGACTGAGTGACTTTCACTTCACTACCACATAGACATTCTGCTTTTATTAACGGGCTGATTTTGACCTCTATAATGTCTTCCTTCTCCGAAGATATATTTAAGAGACCTAAAATATTCACTTTTTTTCTCCTCAATCCTTTTCCACACTTTTTTGTTTTTGGCCACTCCATGTGGCATGAGGGATTTTAGTTCCCTGATCAGGGATCAAACCTATATACCCTGCAATGGAAGCATGGAGTCTTAACCACTGGATTGCCAGAGAAATCCCTCCACATATTTGTATGATATCAAATATCGGAAGATGATTGCTTCTTGGCAGGAAAGCTATGACAAATCTAGACAGTGTGTTGAAAAGCTGACATTACTCAGCTGACAAAGGTCCATATAGTCAAGGCTATGGTCTTCCCAGTGGTCACATACGGTTGTGAGAGCTGAACTGTAAAGGAGGTGGAGCGCCAGAGAATTGATGCCTTTGAACTGTGGTGCTAGAGAAGACTCCTGAGAGTCCCCTGGACAGGGAGGAGATCAAACCAGTCAGTCTGAAGGGAAATCAACCTTGAACACTTATTGAAAGGACTGATGCCGAAGCTCCAGTATTCTGGTCACCTGATGGGAACAGCCGACTCATTGGAAAAATCCCTGATGCTGCGAAAGATTGAGGGCAGCAGGAGAAGAGGGCGGCAGAGGATGAGCTGGACAGATGGCATCACCGATGCAATGGACATGAACACGGGCAAACTTCAGGAGATGGTGAGGGACAGGGAGGTCTAGCGTGCTACAGTCCATAGGGTCGCAAAGAGTTGACACAACTGGGAGACTGAGCAACAACATGCTGACTTGACTTCACAGTAAGTTTCATTTTTTTTTTAAATGAGTGACTAGCTATTTAAGCCTAGGTATCTATTACTGAAGTCATTTTCTAGTCATATCAGGCATGGACTGATATATATGTTTAAAATGATCTGTTGATTTAAAGCAAAGTTAAAACAAAACTGAAAAATAAAGATTACAAAATTAACTTACAAAGTTCCTAATATATTTAATGGATCAAATAGCTTTTAATTCCACTATTAGATAATTTGTCATTTGTGCATGAATTCATAAACATGAATTTTCGAAGGACTGGGGGATAACTCAGTAAAATGTGCCTAGATTCGATTCATAAGCTGAGGCTGTTCAGAAAGTTGTTTGAATATTTGGTGAAATCTTTTCTTGGCCAAATGTAAACCTAAGAACACAGTGTAGGCCAGGGCTAGCCTCTATTGTCCTGCCATTAACAAGAATCTTGTGGAGATGGTTTTACCCAAAGGCAATGGAACAAAATAAAAAGAATCAACTTCCTTGAGTCCCTCTCTGTGTCTTGTTGTTGTTGAAGAGATTTATGATGTAGGGGCAATTAAATGCTCCAAAAGAACACGAATAATTACAATAGGCCTCGGTGATGTGAGAGAACTTTACTGAAATGTATTGGCAGGGTGTTGTGTAGTTTCTAATAGCTTGGCATCAGAGAAGCAAAATGAGAGAACAGAGAAAAGAAAAAAAAAAATCACCCTTTATGGATTACTTCCATGAGGAGAGAACAAGTTTGGGACTGCAAATATGTTTTCTGTTTCCTCCATTGGAGGTGGGGCTGTTCTTCCCAAACAGCCATCCCTGATGGTTGCTACATTTGCACATTTTTCCTTAAGTGAATAGGTTATGCAGACATTTTTCCCTGATTGTGTTTGCTTAGATTTTATATCAGACAATCTGTCTTGAAAAAATAGAAAATTGCAGTTTGTAAATTATATATCTAGGTATAGGCTTTTTTGTTTTACTTTAGTTTTTCTTTTTTCTTTTTTTTTGACATTTATCCTTCTTCGTATTCTCTAAGCACCTTGAAGGTTTGGTGTCTGACATTAGTTTGAGGAAATTCGTTTCTGTCTTTATTCTCCTAGTAATATAGGAACTTCCTTGGTGGCTCTGTAGTAAAGAATCTGCCTGCCAATTCAGGAGATGTGGGTTTGATCCCTGGGTGGGGATGATTTCCTGGAGAAGGAAATGGCTTCCCATTCCAGTTTTCTTGCCTAGAGAATTCCATGGACAGTTCCATGGACAGAGAAGCCTAATAGGCTACAGTCCATGGGGTCGCAAAGAGCTGGACATGACTTATCAACTAAACAACAACAAATTTCCATTACATGATATACTATACCTTTTGTAGTCATCTCATAGCTCTTGGATATTATGTTTTGAATTTTCAGTCTTTTTTTCCCCCTCAGTTTTGGAGATTTCTATTGAAATATCCTCAAGCTTACAAATTCATTCAGCAGACATGTCTAGTCTACATGAGTCCAACAGAGGCATTCTTCATTTCTATTACAGTGTTTTTGATCTCTAGCACTTAAAAAAAAATTCTTTCTTAAGATTTCCATCCTTATTTATATAATTCATTTGTTCCTGCATGTTATCTACTTTTTTCATTAATGCCCTTCAGTATATTAGTCATAATATTTTACATCCCTTGTCTGATAACTCCAGTATTCCTGCCATATCAAACTCTGGTTCTAATGTTTGTTCTTCCTCTTCAAACTGATTTTTGTCTCTGAGGATGTCCTGTAATTTTTTGTTAAAAGGTAAGCATTATTGGGTAAAAGGATCTGTAGTAAACAGGACTTTTGTAATACATTACAAAAGTAATATTAAGTTTGAGAAGAGAGGAAAGTGTTCTGTATAGTGCTATGATTAAGTTTCAGTCTTTTTTAAAAGTTGTTTTATTAAAGTATAGTTGATTTGCATTGCTTGTTAAAGTCTCAGTCTTTTTTTAAGCTGTGCCCTTGGACTGGGAATTTCATCAGTGCTTCTCAGACTAATTAGATGGGGCTGAGGCTGGAGTTGGGTATTTCTTTTCCTCTGGGTAGGTTAGGTTCTGATAAAACCATAGAATGTTAGCCTCTGGGGAAATATTTTTTTCTGAGGGTAGAAGCATGAAGGGATTTTTCTATGATACTTGCTGTGAGGATCGTGAAGGCAAAACTCAGGAAAGTGTGGGGGTCTCTCCTAGTTACTGCTGGAGTTCTTAACTCTCAGACTTGTCCACACTGAAACTCTAGCAACTTATCAATAACAGTTCAACCTCTTTTTCTTTGATTTCCAAAGTTTCTTATAAATGTTACATGATGTCTGCAAAAAATTTAACAACTTTGGTTCAAATGTTTTTAAAGTTCACAGACTGATTTATATATGAACTTTTATTTTATATGTATCATACTCTGGCCAAAATACTGCATAATATGTTAATTTTTTTTCAAGAATACAAATGCTAGGCATCTACTTTTATTAATGAGACTGCCGATGTGTGTCACATCAAAATCATTGTTATTGTTCAGTCACTAAATCGTGTCTGACTGTTTGCAACCCCATGGAATAGAGCACACCATGCTTCCCTGTCTTTCACTATCTTCCAGAGTTTGTTCAAACTCATGTCCATTGAGTTGTGATGCTATCTATCTCACCCTCTGCCGCCTTCTTCTCCTTTTGCCTTCAATCTTTCCCAGCATCAGGGTCTTTTCCAACTAGTTGGCTCTTCGTATCAGGTGTCCAAAGTATTGGAGCTTCAGCTTTAGCATCATTCCTTTCAATGAATATTCAAGGTTGATTTCCTTTAAGATTCACTGGTTTGATCTCCTCGCTGTCCAAGGGACTCTCAAGAGTCTTATCCAGCACAATTCAAAAGCATCAGTTCTTCAGTGTTCAGCCTTCTTTATGATCCAACTGTCACATCCATACATGACTACTGGAAAAATCATAGCTTTGACTATATGGAACCTTTGTCAGCAAAGTGATGTCTTTGCTTTTTAATATGTTATCTATGTTTGTCATATCAGAATACTTAGCTTTTAATCTACATTTTCAGAGAGCAATTCATATTCTTCCTTCTTCCCTCTTAGAAGGAGAAAAGCTTGCCAAACAATACATTATACTGCTCTTCAACTGGAGCCATTTTTCCATCTTAAATACATTTTGTGCAATGTGTCATTTATGGTTAAAATATTCTAGTTATCATTTTTATTTTCTTATAGAAACTGCCAATTATATCCAGACTCTATCATTTAGTCATGCAAAATTTACAGAGAAAAAAAAAATGCATTTTCAACTACAGACTCTGAAAGATAAATTATAAATATGGCCCAGGAATGAAATTCTTTTCCTGGCATAAATACAACAGTGCTGTATGTAATACATAACTTTTAAAGATGATCAAATCTAGATACTTAAATTGAACTTGGAGGTTGTCTAGTGCAACCTCTCAGGCAATTAAGAACCCTCTCAACAATACCTCTGGAAAACAACCATATTATCCTTTCTAGTAAGACCCTAAAAAGCCCTTTCACATACAGAATGGATTTTATCCCATGACTTTCAAATGTGTCACTAACAGACTGTGATGGTTAAACAATGTATACCGAGTGAAAGATGGTAGGTGAAAGAAGGGAGGGAGAGAAAGAACTGAGACTACAACTCTCATCTCCAGACTCTTTGCCAGGTTTTCTTACCATGAATCCAGAATGATGCCATCCAGACTGCCTAGGGAAAGCAGACTCCTGGCTCAGCGAACACAACAGGGGGATATTTTTGGTATTAGTTCATCATTCTCTTGGGGGAAAAATGTGTTTCTTCTAATAATAGGTTGCTTAAAATATATATCTAGACTTACAGACAAGTCTGCCCAGAAAATGGTCTCAATTAAGGCAGCACGATGTAACAAGGAAAATTATCCTCAGAATGTCATTTTGGTACCACTTCGAATTTTCCAGATGTCTCTACACAAAGCTCTTTAACAATTCTATTTTATTGCTGGATGGAGGGGAATCCTACAAATTTTGTATTTATTGTCTCACCTATTAAGTCCATTATTGAAGTATTATTCATGTGATACATTTTATTTTTTTTTAATTTTATTTTATTTTTAAACTTTACATAACTGTATTAGTTTTGCCAAATATCAAAATGAAAATACAGTATATAGGCTTATTACACTGTACTTCCATTACCTAACACAAAATAAAACCTCCTTAGAAATGTCTTGGATTAATAAAATCTCTGTGTGCATATAAATGGAAGTGAAGGGAAATGCTAAGAGATGTGAACAAAGTTAAGTGATACATTTTAAAAATTTAACTTTGTTCACATCTCTTAGCATTTCCCTTCACTTCCATTTATATGCACACAGAGATTTTATTAATCCAAGACATTTCTAAGGAGGTTTTATTTTGTGTTAGGTAATGGAAGTACAGTGTAATAAGCCTATATACTGTAACAGTATATGCAAAGCATATTAGAAGAATAAATCTACTATCCAAAATAACATAATTCACTTTTAAGTTTAAAAGCATGACAGTAGTAACAGTTTTTCTGCATTCATTAATAAATTCTACAAATATTTATCATGTGCCCAGTATATATCAAACATTGTTTTAGGTCCTGTTGACACAGTTCTGAACAAGAGTTAAGATTCAAATTTAAAATCTTGCTTGGGGAAAGATAGGCAATAACAAGTTAAAATTTTAAAATATATAGTATGTAAAATGGTTAGAACTGCTAGAAAGGAAGATGAAGCAGAAAAAATGGGATAGCAGGCATGTAGAGGTGCAATTCTGATCAGAAATCCAAGGAAAGTGTCAGTGAAAACATGACATTTAAATAAAGACTTGAAGGAGGTAAGAGCAAGTTTTGTGGATTTCTGGGGAAAGAGTATTCCAGACAAAGGAAAAAGCAAGTGCAAAAGCTTTGAGACAGGAGTACACCTAGAATATTATAGGAAAATCCTGGATGCCAGTGTAGCTGAAGAAGAGTGAGAGAAAGTAGAGTGAAAGAGTTCAGAGAAACCAGGGCAGCCAAATCCAAGGCCTTTGGGGTCATAATAAAAAACCATGAGAGAGTTCTGGAAGGGAGACACGATTTTACTTATATTTTTAACAAGTCCCCTGAAGGCAATATGGAAAATAATGGGGCACAGGAAAGAAGCAGAACGACTAGAAGGTTATCATACAGTGATCTAGCTGAAAGAGACTGGCAATGTGGGTCATATCATTAGCACCAGATGTGTCTGGTGGGGATAGGTTTTACAGGATATACTCTTGAAGTGAATGTCAACTATGAGAGCATGCATTTTAACCTCAAGCTTTTTTAGCCTTATCAACTGCAAGAATGGAGTGACCATTAATGGAGATGAGAAATACCATAGGAAGAGCAAGCTTAGACATTATGCGTGAGTTGCCTATTAGAAGTCCCAGAGAGATTTAGATGAAGCAATGCCTCCTCCTGGCATTCCGAGGTGTTTCAGACACAATGTGTACATTAAGGTTCCGCTGACTTATATGAGGGATTTAAGTCCATGAGACCAAATTAACTTGTAAAATGGAAATATATATAGAGAGAAGGGGTTCAGAAATTGAGTGGGAATCATTCCATTATTTAGTGGTTGGAGAAATGAGGAGCAACCAACAAAAGGAACTGAAAGGAGTAAAATTCCTGGAAACCAAAAAAGTTTCTTAAGAAGAGAAGGATCAGTTGTGTCAAAAGGTGCTGATAAGTCAACCGTGTTTAAGATTGAGAGATGGCATTGGATTTAACTATGTAGAGGTCAGTGGTGACTTCTAAAACTCTTGACAAAAGTAGTTTTAGTGAAGTGGTAGTGATGAAAGCTAGTTGGAATGATTCAAGAAATAATAAAGGGAAAAAAAATCAGAGGCTGTGAGTAGAAAATCTTCTTAAAGAGTTTTGATGTAAAAGAAAACAGAGGTAAATGAAGACCGGAAAGTTTTCTTTTTCTTTTCTTTTTTTAAAATAGGCAAAATAGGGTGGATTTTCTTCTGTTTATGGGTGTTTGAGAGTTGGTCAAAAAAAAAAAAAAAAGAAAAGCAATAGTTTAAAGAATCCATGTACCAAAGAGAAACAAGAAAATAAGATGATATAATCTTGGAACAACTATTTTGAGGGCAGGGAAAGCATTAATATTTGAAGGTAATGGTTGACATAATTGCAAGAGCAATGGTTTATATTGTACTTCATAAACACCATATGACCTTCTTTCAAACACACTAAGTTTCTTCTTCCTATGTTTGCAAAACCCACATCCTTGAATGAATCTTAAGAGACAAAAAGGTGAAAACTAGAAGCAGTGTTTTTTGTTTGTTTGTTTTATAGTATATGTGAGCACAGAAGCAGAGTTTTTAACTGCAGGAGAATATCCAAGGATATTAAAATGCTTTACTTTTACTTATGTTTTGTGTAAGTCACTCTTGGGAAAATGCAAGTCAAATGTCAGTTAAACAAATATTTTCATTTCCAGAAGCTTACAAAACTTAAAAGGATAATCTATTTTTGGCTATTTTTATAAAATAAAATTATCTTTGGGGAAAAATCTGAGTAATCTTATGGTATTGTTATGTAAATTAAATAATACTTCTAATAACCAGCAAAGGAGAAAAAAATTAATACCATCTACAGTTGTTATTAAGTCCTAGTGCCAAAAGTTGTTAACTAGAAGAATTCTCATTCCATGCGAGGGAGTTCAAGGCACTGACACTGTCAGGGAATACAGAACAACTTAATGTTACAGATTACAGAACAAATCTTTTTAAAATGTTGATTTCTCACACTATTGGAAGTACTAAAATAATTAAATATAGTAACTACTTTTGGTTTGAATTCTTTGGTTCTCTGTCTCACACACATTCACACATACACACACAGAGAGAAACTGTAAACAAATCCCTAAAAAGCAATAATTTAGCTAGGAAAGTAGAATAAACAAGAAAGGAAAGAAAGCGTATTAATCCCAATACTAAAGAGAGTATTTTTATTGTGAAGAAAAGATTAAGAATAAGAAAAAGAAATTGCCAAGTGTTTAATGAACTGGAGGCTGTAGTAAAATAGTATTCATTTTCCTAAGGAGAAAAAGTCACTCACAACACAACATGAACAATTACAATCCGTCTCTTGTTTTATCTCCTTTGAAATAAAGTATACTCTCTGTGTTCTCAACATGTGGAGAATGATACTAATGTCAATAGAGAATAACACAAAAATGGAATCAGCATAATTATGCATGAAGGGAAATGGCAACATTCAAATCATGACATATCTTGCACAGACAGATTTCCCTCACTATATTTTTCAGAATATAAAAGCCATTGAAGTAGAGTAAAAATTTAAAACTAAGTAGCATAGAAAAGTTCAGTTCCTTTAGCAGTGACATGCTGCAGAATAAATCTGGATGATGAAAGAGAAAGTTTGTATCATTGAAATCACAGTCAACTCTACTTATTTCACAAATTAAATGGAAAATACCTAGGCCCAAGTGATCATTTTAAGTACCCACACATATGACTGTGATGCTTTTCATTTTCATGATAAAAAAAAACACAAACACCCCAGTCATTAGGGGAAAAAGAAACTCATCTCTGGATATTTTTAGAGGAAAAGCACAATTGCATCAGGAGTTAAGGTCTTAGGGTCCTTGATGTGGCTGTTGTTGTTCAGTTGCCACGTCATGTCTGACTCTGGGACTCCATGGACTGTAGCACACGATGCTTCCCTGTCCTCCACTATCTCCCAGAGTTTACTCGAGTTCATGTCCACTGAGTTGACGATGCTATCTAATCCTCTTCCTTCTCCTCCTTTTGTCTCCAATCTTTCCCAGCGTCAGGGTCTTTCCCAATGAGTTGGCTGTTCTATCAAGTGGCCAAAGTACTGGAGCTTTAGCTTCAGCTTCAGCATCAGTCCTTCCAATGAATATTCAGGGTTAATATCCTTTGGGATTGACTGATTGATCTCCTTGCAGTCCAAGGGACTCTCAAGAGTCTTCTCCAGCACCACAATTCGAAAGCATCAGTTCTTCGGGGCCCAGGCTTTTTTAATGGTGCAACTCTCACATCTGTACTTGATTACTGAAAAAGTCATAGCTTTGACTATATGGACCTTGGTCAACAAAGTGACATCTCTGCTTTTTAATCCGCTGTCTAGGTTTGTCATAGCTCTCCTTCCAAGGAGCAAGTGTCTTTCAATTTCATGGCTGCAGTCACTATCTGCAGTGACTCTGGAGCCCAAGAAAAGAAAACCTGTCACTGCTTCCATTTATCCCCTTGTATTTGCCATGAAGTGATAGGACCAGATGCCATAATCTTAGTTTGTTTTTTTTTTTAAACGTTGAGCTTTAAGCCAGTTTTTTTTTCTCTCCTCTTTCACCCACATCAAGAGGCTCCTTAAGGTCCTTAGTAGTCTAATTATGTATGGGTGGGAATGTATGTCTACAAATATATTTTAAGATTAACAACAGTAAGCTGAAAATCAAAAGATGATTTAAAATAGTGTGTGTTTTTATTAATAAAGAGGATAGTCATTGTAGAATGCATGAAGACTATAAATACAAGACAAAATATAAATTGCTTCTAATCAATAATTACAAGTAAGAGTTAACATGGATGCATTTTACTTGAAGATATTTTCTATTCATATGATATCAACTAAGATATCAACTGGATTCATGGTATCAAATTAAGATCATATTGTAATATAATTTTGTATCCTATTATTTTAATGATGTTATGTCACAAACATTTACCCATATAATATTATTCGGAAGAAATCATATATATAAATGAAAATACATTTAACTATTCCTTTATGGTTACGTATTAAGATGTGTCCTTTTTTTGGTATCTTAAATGAGCTAAGATTGATATACAAATATGTAAGTTTTACTTTTTTTTTGTAGTTAAGTTAGATATATAATCTCTCTGTTTGGATTCAGGTTTTTCACAATTTTCATAGTATGAGACACAGTACAAAACTAATAAACATTACATAGATGCCAAAGAATAAAATTGACCCTCCCTTTGCCACAAGAATAAAATTTAGTATTTCCTTTTTTGCTGTTAAAATGCAACTTGCAGTTAGCTATTCACTAAACATGTTTCACAGAGAAGGCAATGGCACCCCACTCCAGTACTCTTGCCTGGAAAATCCCATGGACGGAGGAGCCTAGTAGGCTGCAGTCCATGGGGTCACTAAGAGTCGGACACGACTGAGCGACTTCACTTTCCCTTTTCACTTTCATGCGTTGGAGAAGGAAATGGCAACCCATTCCAGTGTTCTTGCCTAGAGAATCCCAGGGACGGGGGAGCTTGGTAGGCTGCCATCTATGGGGTCACACAGAGTTGGACATGACTGAAGTGACTTAGCAGTAGTAGCAAACATGTTTCACAGCCTACTAATTGGCTCAGAACAGCAGATTCAATAAATTTTTTTTTCATTGAATATTTTCTTTACACAAAAACACCATAATGAATATTAGGCCTTATCCTCCTATATTTATCCTTTTACATACCCTTCTATCAGTTCAGTTAAGTCACTCAGTTGTGTCCGAATCTTTGCAACCCTATGGACTGGAGCACAACAGGTTTCTCTGTCCATCACCAACTCCCGGAGCTTGCTCACATTCATGTCCATTGAGTCAGTGATGCCACCCAATCATCTTATCCTCTATTGTCCCCTTCTCCTCCTGCCTTCAATCTTGCCCAGCATCAGGGTCTTTTCTAAGGAGTCAGTTCTTCACATCAGGTGGCCAAAGTATGTAAGTTTTACTTTGAGTAGTGACTTTATAATTCTATTCATTCTGTTTATGAAAATTTAAATATAGTGCATCAGTGATCAGATGAATGGTTCAATACTTAATTTATTTATTATGCCAAGGTGAAAGTGAAAGTGTCAGTCTCTCAGTCGTGTCCTACTCTTTGCGATGCCATAGACTATAGCCGGCTAGGTTCCTCTGTCCATGGAATTCTCCACACAAAAATACTGGAGTGGGTAGCTATTCCCTTTTCCAGGGGATCTTCCCAGCCCAGGGACCGAACCCAGGTCTCTTTCATTGCAGGCAGATTCTTTACCATCTGAGTCACCAGGGATGTAATGTGACAAAATAAAATACTGAAGGCAGAAGAAGGGATGACAAAGGACAAGGTGGTTGGATGGCATCATCAACTCAATGGACATGAGTTTGAGCAAGCTATAGGAGACGGTGAAGGACAGGGAAGCCTGGCATGCTGCAGTCCATGGGGTTGCAAAGAGTCAGACATGACTGAGTGACTGAACAACAACAATTAACACCTTCAAATGAAAAAATAAATAAGCAAATTAAAGCAGGAAAAAATGAGAATTAGGAAAGGAAATGCAGTTAAAGGAACACAGATACTCAAAATATACAACTTAGGAATCCATACATTTAATAAAAGTAAGTCACAATGTTTTCTGGAGTTTCTGAATAGCCAAACCAGAAAGGGAAACATACTCTGAGTCCCAATAACTGAGTCTCAATTCTTAGGATTAAAATAATGCTATTCTCAGGGTTAGCTACACTTTTTCCAGATACAATGACTTGAAAAAATTTCTTCCTTAGATTTTCATGAAGACAAATTAGGTTAACAGGATGAATTTCATCTCCAGTGACATCCTTCTAATTAATTTTAACATAGCTATTTCTTATACCATCTCTCAATGCAGACCAAGGGCATGATGGCAAGATCAAAACCTTAAAATACATGTAAATTGGTCTCCATTTGTCAGCTATATTTCTATTTGAAAGGCTCTATAAAATAGTGACCACTTGAATGAATAAAAACTAAGAGTGTGTGCATTTTTAATTTTTTACTTAATCACATTTTGATTTTTAAAGCCACAGAGTTAAAATAATTTGAGTCCCTTTATGATGGTGGAGAAAAATATCATTACAGCATTGAAGCTATTGTTATAATAGGGATTTAAAGTATATTGTCTTTTTCCAAGAAACTGACTTTATTTTTAAATTACATATTTTACCTAACTCCAAATGGAATTTTAGTTGGCCTTTAATCAAAAGCAAAAGTGCATAGAACCACTGATAAAATAACAAGAGTCATACAATCATATTATACACATTGGGAGTAGATGCTTATACTAAAAAATATCAGACTGAAAAGAGCTACTGCATTAAATTTCTTGGCAACAAAGGCAACACAAATCTAATTAAATTATAATGGAAATATTTCAGTTCAAAAGGAATAGACATTTTTTTTACCACAGGATACTTAACCCTTAATTAATTAATTAAAAATTAGCACCAGACTTCCAGATAAAAATAATAGACTTCTCCCTCCTTCAAAATTCAATAAAATGAACAAAAAGTAATAACCAGAAGGAAAAAAAGAATTTCCCAGTCCACAAGTAACTAAAGAAGTGTTAGTTGCTTGGTTGTGTCTGACTCTTTGCCATCCCATGGACTATAGCCCACCAGGTTCCTCTGTCCATGGAATTATCCAAGGATACTGATCTCCCTGACCCAGGGATCAAACTCAAGTCTCCTGCATTGCATGCAGATTCTTTCATGAGCCACCATCTGAGCTGCCAGGGAAGCCCAAGTAAAGAAGGACACAGTGCAATGTGGACCTTAGCCACAACCCTGCCTTATATAAATGGTACTGAGAGTTGATTAAATATTGACAATTCTCACAAATACCATCAATTTTTATTTCTTTTTAAATTTTGAATGAAAGAACATGGTGACGTGGATTGGAGTGAGTAAGTGGAAATTGCTCTTACTCAACAAAACGGAGACTCCAAGCATCTTCCTAAAAAAATGATCCAAAATTCTGGAGTAAATATACTCCCTTCTTCAAACTTCCACCACCACCTCTGTGGAAGTAGAACTCCTGATCTTTACCAGGTAAAGAAAACATGTGGGCTTTCCCTGGTGGTAGAGTGGATAAGAATCTGCCTACCAATGCAAGAGACATGGGTTCAGTCCCTGGTCTGGGAAGATCCCACATGCTACGGGTAACTAAAGCCAATGCAACACAATTACTGAGCCTGTGCTCTAAAGCCTGCCAGATGCCACTATTGAGCTCACGAGCCTTAACTACTGAAGCCTGTGTGCCTAGAGCCCGTGCTCCACAACAAGAGAGCTACCTCCATGAGAAGCCCACGCACCTCAACTAGAGAAAGCCCATGCAGCAACAAAGACTCAACACAACCCAAAATAAATAAATACATTATTTAAGAAAAAAATTTGCACAGGAGTAACAAAATTCTCAAAAGAGCCTTTTCTCTCAGTTAGAGACACTCATCAGTCAGAGGTGGAAAGAGAGTCAAGGAGAACTCATTCACATTCATATACTAGGAGAAATGATCTCTCCAGATTCTGTAAGTGTCAAAGAAATGGTTTCACATGCGTGCAAAAGTATTGAACAACCTTTCTAAAAATGTATACATTAAAAAAAAAGACCAGTTTTTAAAAAATTGTTAGCCAAAAGTCAGAGGAAATGTTCCTATTAGTGTTTTGCAGTGAGAGAAATTAATGTGAACAAGGACTTAATACATAAAAAAACTCAAACACAAGATGATAAAACAAAAAATGAGATGAAGAGATTCCACTAGAGCCAATGAAATGAATTGAAGGCTAAATAATACTATTACAGAAGTAAAAAATACAAGAAATAAAGTACATAATGGATATGCTTTAATATTGAGATAATAACATAGAAGAATAACTTGAGATAATTACAGTGGATGCAGACAAAAGACTAGCAATCAAAGCAATTTGACAGAAAATAATAGACATTGAGGCCAGACAAAAATGAGCCATCATAAAGATAACTGAGGCTCTTACAGAGAGAATCCAACCAATTGAGCAGAAAAAGAATTTTAATATATAGCATTAAAAAATTCCTTGAAATGAAGAAATATCTCAATTGACAAATTAACCCATCTGTATAACTTTTCCGATTCCTAAGAATTGATATAGTCTGATGACCTAAGATTCAAAACTAAAGAGAAAGAAGATAGCAAAACTCTAAATTGCAGTGCCTATGAAGATATTTTAATAGGAGGATAAAGAATGACTGCCCCTGAATCATCCTATGTGTAAGATTTGGACTTAGATTCCATAAGCCTGATTTAGTGCAAAAAGCAATGAGCACTTAAACATTGGCCATCTAAAAGACAGTATTTTTCTTGTTTGCTTAGATTTCTTTAAATTTTTTTCAATTGGATGATAGTTGCTTTAATATATATATATATATATATATATATATATATATGTCTCCTCTCTCTTGAGCCTCCCTCCACCCACCCACAATCCCACCCTTCTGTGTCATCACAGAGCGCATGGCTAGACTCCCTGTGTTATACAGCAGCTTCCCACTTCAGTTCAGTCGCTCAGCTGTCTCTGACTCTTTGAGATGCCATGGACTGCAGTATGCCGGGCCTCCCTGTCCATCAACAACACCTGGAGTTTACTCAAACTCATGTCCTTTGAGTGGGTGATGACATCCAACCATCTCATCCTCAGTCGTCCCTTTTTCTTCCCTCCTTCAATCTTTCCCAGCGTCAGGGTCTTCAAATGAGTCAGCTCTTCGCATCAGGCGACCAAAGTATTGGAGTTTCAGCTTCAGCATCAGTTCTTCCAATGAATATTAGAACTGATTTCCTTTAGGATGGACTGGTTGGATCTCCTTGTTGTCCAAGGGAGTCTCAAGAGTCTTCTCCAACACCACAGTTCAAAAGCATCAATTCTTCAGCGCTCAGCTTTCTTTATAGTCCAACTCTCACATCCATACATGACTACTGGAAAAACTGTAACTTTGACTAGAGGGACCCTTGTTGACAAAGTAATGTCTCTGCTTTTTAATATGCTGTCTAGGTTGGTCATAGCTTTACTTCCAAGCAGCAAATGTCTTTTAATCTCATGGCTGCATTCACCATCTGCAGTGATTTTGGAGCCCAGAGAAACAAAGTCTGTCACTGTTTCCACTGTTTCCGCATCTATTTTCCATGAAGTGATGGGACCAGATGCCATGATCTTAGTTTTCTCAATGTTGAGCTTTAAGCCAACTTTTTCACTCTCCTCTTTCATGTTCATAAAGACGCTTTTTAGTTCTTCTTCGCTTTTTGCCATAAGGGTGGTGTCACCTGTATATCTGAGGGTATTGATATTTCTCCTGGGAATCTTGATTCCAGCTTGTGCTTCTTCCAGCCCAGTGTTTCTCATGATGTAATCTGCATATAGGTTAAATAAGCAGGATGACAATATACAACCTTGATGTACTCCTTTTCCTATTTGGAACCAGTCTGTTGTTCCATGTCCAGTTCTAACTGTTGCTTCTTGACCTGCATACAGATTTCTCTGGAGGCACATCAGGTGGTCTGGTATTCCCAACTCTTTAACAATTTTCCACAATTTGTTGTGATCTATGCAGTCAAAGGCTTTGGCATAGTCAATAAAGCAGAAGTAGATATTTTTCTGGAACTCTCTTGCTTTTTAGATGGTCCAACGATGTTGGCAATTTGATCTCTGGTTCCTCTGCCTTTTCTAAAACCAGGTTGAACATCTGGAAGTTCATGGTTCAAGTACTGTTGAAGCCTGAATTGGAGAATTTTAAGCATTACTGTGGTAGCATGTGACATGAGTGCAATTGTGTGGTAGTTTGAGCATTCTTTGGCATTACTTTTCTTTGGGCTTGGAAAGAAAACTGACTTTTCCGGTCCTGTGGCCACTGATGAGTTTTCCTGATTTGCTGGCATATTGAGTGCAGCACTGTCACAGCATCATCTTTTAAGATTGGGAATAGCTCAACTGTAATTTCATCACCTCCACTAGCTTTGTTCATTGTGATGCTTCCTAAGGCCCTCTTGACTGTACATTCCAGGATGTCTAGCTCTAGTTGAGTGATCACATCATCATGATTATCTGTGTCATGAAGATTGTTTTTGTATAGTTCTTCTGTGTATTCTTTCCACCTCTTCTTAATATCTTCTGCTTCTGTTAGGTCCATACCATTTCTGTCCTTTATTGCATCCATCTTTACATGAAATGTTCCCTTGGTATCTCTAATTTTCTTGAAGAGATTCCCACTGGCTAGGTGTTTTACACACGGTGGTGTATATATGTCAATACTACTCTCTCAATTTGTCCCACTCTCTCTTTCCTCCGCTGTGTCCACAACTTTGTTCTCTACATCCACATCTCTCTTTCTGCCCTGCTAATAGGTGCATCAGAGAAGGTATGGTAAATAGTGTGGATTGGACATTTCCAATTCTTTCACGCCTCCCTTTTTCTTGGAAAAGTTGGCCAACTTGAAACAACATTCCAGAGGAATTCTGCCTCTATCATGCCCAAGTATCTAGTTCTAGACATTTTTTTAATAAAGGAATAGAAAACTGCAAAGAATATATAAAACAACTGTTTTCAGACATTAAATAAGAAGCAGTGTAAGACCTCTGTGACATCTGAGAAAAGGGTCACAAAGGAGATAAATCCTACAATCTTTCTGATTTTCTACTAGGAAGCAATTTTCAGACTTCAGTGTAGAAAGGGTTCCCAAGATGAGCACAACCCCTTCTTTCACCTACAAGAAATGATTTCTGAAAAACCTAGTTGCTCTGAGCTTCAACTTCCTGACAATTGAAATATCCTTGTTTCTATTTGATACAATCTTTAAACATGCTGTACTGGAGTCACTGTAAGCATCTGGTAAAATTTAGCTATTATTACTAGTAAGTAGATATATCACAATGCTTCATGTACCGAGTGAATTTACTGAGTTTAACTGAAGAAAATTTAGAATTTCATGAAAACACAGTGCTTATCATAAGATTATAAAATTGAGAGAAACATGTCAAAATCCACATAATGGCAATCATAGGAAATGGAATTCTTTTAACAATCAGACTTTTCATGGGATAGAGAAAAACAGAAATACTACAAATTGTTATTAATTGTGTTGTACAGTTTTGTGAAATGACCAGTGAGGGTATTTGCTTAGCAAAGAGCCTAACACAAAAAATTCATACTACATCTTAAAAATAAACTGTATGGTCCTGAAGAAAACCTAGCTGCTGTGAGTCATGACTTGTAACTGAAACATCAAGTAAGGCCCCATGGAAGATCTGTGCATGAAAATCCTTTAGAGATGCCATTCTTTTTAATTAGCCCAAGAAAGGGAGGGAAGATCTTTTTCATATTACTCTCAGGTATTTGACAATGCTTCGTGGACTGAAGAACCTAATCATATGAAAACTTTCATCTTCTAGGTTAGATCATTATCCTTTACAAATTGGTTGCTTGAGAGCAATAATTCAACCTATAATTGAGTTTCCATTATTTCTCCTAAGAGATAAATCCGGAAAACTCTGAATTGCATTGTCGTTGGAGTTTCAGTAGACCTTAACATCAGAATAATGTTCCCAAATGACATCTTGCCCATTATTAGTCAACGGTAAGAGCTCTGAATATTTGAGTGCAACATTTGTGGAACATGGTGCCATAAGGTAGTACAGCTTTAAGCCTGCCTCCCCAATGAGGTTTTATAAGCTTTGAATTAGTTCTATTCTCCAGCAGCAGCAAAGAAGATAGTATACATATTGTACGATACAGTCCTAGAACAACCACAGTGGTAGATAGCCAAATGGCTCTCACACTCTACTTGGTCCTGTATTCATGCTCTTTGCCCTAGCCTTGTAGGGCCCTCCCATTCTGACTCTGGGGTCAGCCATGTGACTTGCTCAACCACAAACTTGACCATCATTGGTACAATTGGGCTTCTCTCCTGTTCCCTGTTAACCACAAGAAAGACATGTTATCCTTAGTTTGCTGGAAGATGAGACAGAAGGAAAAGAGATGAGATGTCTCAGTCAAGTCCATTCAAGATGACTCCAAAGCCAGCCTGCCCAAGACATCTGGGAGAGCCTAAAGAGCAGAAAAGTACCCCCAACCCAGTTAACCTACAAATTTATGGGCTATATAAATACTTTTTTCTTATGCCACTGGGTTTTGGAAAGGATTGTTATCCCGTATTTATGGTGACTAAGTCCCATCAAAACCAGTCTCTGTAACTTGAATTAAATAAAAAATACAAGTCAGGTTCTTGGGGTCATTTCTATCTTCAAAAACTAAATTCCTACAGGCTAGGTTGATTATAACTCAGGTAATCTGCAACCAATGATTTGGTGGAACAAATACTTACCTTGTTTTCTGTGTATATCCCAACTTGATTTTAAAATGTTTCTATTGGCATAAGGAAATCTTTTCAAATGGGGTTAAAAATAAGCTGGATTATATTTGGAGAGAGCTGAGTAAATTAAAGCTGAGAGATCTCAACAAATAATCATCAAAAGACTGTAAAGAGTAAGCCGATGTCAAAACAATTATGTGGGTTTTGGCACTAACTGAAACATTTTAGTTTCCAAGAAAGAAGCCTTCCTCATTCATGAAACAAAGTCAACTCTCCATTTTCAAAAATCTTGGGTAATTAATTAATGTGCCTAAGTAACCTATAGAAATTTTGTGAGTTTAAAAAATAATATCTCAAAATTTAATGGTGCAGTTAAACCATGTTGAATGTGCACTGGTTCACAGCTTATACAATTTTAATACTTGATTTTATAGTGTTTGTAGCTAATTTTTTAATATATTTGAGCATTTATCTTTCAAAGATAAGTATAGGTGATATGTTCAGTATTAGAGCTACAAGACATATCTTTAGCAAGTACAAAACATAAGGATATGTCTTAGAATTCACATCCATGTCCTGCATATAAAAGTTAATCCTACTTACTTTAATAGGCAATTATGTTTCTCAAATTGAAGTCTTATTAATTTTCATTCCTTTATAACTACTTAATTTTATTTCTAAATGGAAGTACCAGAATTTTGCAATTTTGGTTTATAAACCACATGATGATGCAACCAAAGTATGTCCAGTGTCACTGAAAATTCTTAACAAAAGTGCTTTTCCCTGGATTTCTGTTCAAAAATTAATAAAATTATGCACTAAAACCCATAATCTTATGTTGCAGCCCTTCAAGTTTCTTTATTTTATTTTATTTATTTGGTTGTGCTGGCTCTTAGTTGCATCACGTGGGATCTTTCGCTGTGGGGCATGGACTCTATAGCTGCAGCAGGCAGGTTTAGTTGTCCTGCAGCCTGTGGGATCTTGTTCCCCTGTAGGGATGGAACCCACATCCCCTGCATGGCAAGGTGGATTCTTAACTGCTAGACCACCAGGGAAGTCCCCTCTTTCTTAGTAATATTTATCATTTCTTTGTCCTCTTTTGTTGGTTTAAAAAAAAAAAAAAACCCAATGTATGTTTCATGTAGTGAAAGTGGAAGTCGCTCATGTAGTTGCTCAGTCATGTCTCATTCTTTGTAATCCCATGGACTGTAGCCTGCCAGGCTCCTCTGTCCATGGAATTCTCCAGACCAGAATACTGGAGTGGGTAGCCTATCCCTTCTCCAGGGGAACTTCCTCATCCAGGAATTGAATCAGGGTCTCCTGCATTGCAGGAGGATTCTTTACTAGCTGAGCTATCAGGAAAACCTCAGAAACATTATGAGTGCTCTCTCAATACAACATTCTCACACACCAATAGCAATGGCCATATAAGTACGAGCAATAAATAAACAGAATAGTCACATAAGTTAAAAAAAAAAGTAGGTCTCTAGTTCATTAAAAGATATTCACCTTCATTAATATCTGAAGAAATGCAAATAAAAACTGTGGCTTCCCTGGTGGCTTGGATGGTGAAGAGTCTACCTGCAGTGCAGGAGACCTGGATTCGATTCCTGGGTCGGAAAGATCCCCTAGAGAAGAAAATGGCAACCCCCTCCAGTATTCTGGTCTGGAGAATTCCATGGACAGAGGAGCCTGGCAGGCTACAGTCCATGGGATTACAAAGAGTGAGACATGACTGAGCAACTACATGAGCGACTTCCACTTTCACTACATGAAACATACATTGGGTTTTTGTTTTTTTTTTAAACCAACAAAAGAGGACAAAGAAATGATAAATATTACTAAGAAAGAGGGGACTTCCCTGGTGGTCTAGCAGTTAAGAATGGCAACCCCCATGGATGGAGGCGCCTGACAGGCTACAGTCATGGGGTCACAAAGTGTCAGACAAATAAAAATTATACTGCATCAAACTGAAAAAGATGAAAAAAAATGATGAAGCCCTATGTTAGAAAGCTTATAGTAAATCTCAAATTCCTGTAACTGTTAGTAAATAGGTAAACTGGTAACAGTCATATATAACATAATTTGGTAATATTCTTGAAATTACAAATGCACATATCCACTGACAAACCAATGTCAGAATTTATCATATAGAACTATATGAGCAGAGAGATGAAATAACATGTTCTCATTACACACCACTTGTCATAGCAAAAGGCTGTCAATAAGCTAGATGTATAGCAATAGGAGATTCATTAAATCTTTAGAGTAGAGCTACACAATAGAACTTTTCTTCCAAGGAGCAAGCATCTTTTAATTTCATGGCTGCAGTCACCATCTGCAGTGACTTTGGAGCCCAAAAAAATAAAGTCTGTCACTGTTTCCACTGTTTCCCCATCTATTTGCCATGAATTGATGAGACCAGATGCTATGATCTTAGTTTTCTGTATGTTGAGTTTTAAGCCAATTTTTTCACTCTCCTCTTTCACTTTCATCAAGAGGCTCTTTAGTTCTTCTTTGCTTTCTGCCATAAGGGTGGTGTCATCTGCATGTCTCAGGTTATTGATATGTCTCCTAGAAATCTATATTCCAGCTTGTGCTTCATCCAACCAGTCCATCCTAAAGGAAATCAGTCCTGAATATTCATTGGAAGGACTGATGCTGAAGCTGAAACTCCAATACTTTGATCACCTGATGCGAAGAACTGACTCACTGGGAAAGACCCTGATGCTGGGAAATATTGAAGGCAGGAGAAGAAGGGGATGACAGAGGATGAGATGGTTGGATGGCATAACTGACTCAATGGACATGAGTTTGAGTAAACTCCCGGAGTTGGTGATGGACAGGGAGGCCTGGTGTGCTGCAGTCCATGGAGTCGCAGAATCAGACATGACTGAGTGACTGAACTGAACACAATAGAACACCGTAATGATATAAAAAGAATGAAGAAGCTTTTATGTGTTGCTATGGGGTTGTGCTCACACATGCCTTTTAAGTAAAAAATATAAGTTGAGAGTAACATCAGTGAAAAATGGCAGAGCGGGGACCTCTGGGGAACTATCATGCTTCAGAAACACTAAAAATTCTGGCAAAAAAAAAAAAAAAAAGAAAAGAAAACAAAAACATGCCGAATTAACTGTATCACAACTCTGGAAAAATATCCGGTCTGAGGTTTACTGCAGCCATGAGAATGCTTAATCAGGAGAACCAGGACTGAAACCAAGTAGGAGACATTTGTGATGCTTTGACTTGCCTTTGCCCCATCTCCCCTCCACAGCTTGCCAGTCCCCATTCTGGACATTGGTTCTGGTTCCAGAAGAAGCAGAGAGAATCTTGTTCTCAAAAATTTGTGTATGTCTCTTTTGACCTCTCTGAGAACTCTGAGGAGGAGTCATGAAGAGGGGTTGCGTTTATTTCACCTAACTCGGAATTCTCTCAGGGGAATGAGGAGACTGTAATGAAATTCCTCAAAAACATTGGGAAAGGAAAAGAAACTAGCTACTGAGACCTGAGGCAAAGGGTAACAGTTGAGGTAAACAATAGATAGGCTGAATATTCCTGCAAGTAAAGCTCTGGAATAAGGTATTTTGGAGAACAAGTTCTTTGAAAGAGTCCCACATAAACTGGGGAATCTACAAGAACATGCAACAAAAGGGCATCCCAAACTGATCAGAACTTCTGTGTGGTGGGCAACAATTTGGGGTCATTAAGCTGTTTCATTACGGATTAGGAAAATGTCAGTGTCAGTAAGGTCTTTTTTTTTTTCTTGCTTATCTGTTTCTTCACAGAAGAACTCTACCTTACTGTACTGTATATTATATCAGTGTTCTCTGTTAGACTACTCTCTGTTGGACTGCCCTATTTCAGCTGTAGGGCCGGTGTCTAGCATAGTAATTAACTCAGAGTTCACATACCTATTTACATGAAAAAGAAAACATTAGAAAGATTGGAGTTAAAATGAATAAAATAAAGTGCAGGTCTTTTTCCTAGGTAAACTACCTCCTGGAGTAGACATGAGCAGGAAAACAGATGAAGGGAGAGGGGCTCATTTGTTACCTGACTCCTAGGTCTTCAGTAAAGACCCAATGATATTCAGCTAACTTTAAAGCAAGTATAAGATGTATAAAATCACAAATACAGAGAAATTACACTGGACCACACAGACTATTGAGAGTCCCTTGGACTGGAAGGAGATCCAACCAGCCCATCCTAAAGGAGATCAGTCCTGGGTGTTCACTGGAAGGACTGATGTTGAAGCTGAAACTCTAATACTTTGGCCACCTGATGCGAAGAGATGACTCACTTGAAAAGATCCTGGTGCTGGGAAAGATTGAGGGCAGGAGGAGAAGGGGATGACAGAGGATGAGATGGTTGGATGGCGTCACTGATTCAACGGACATGAGTTTGGGTAAACTCCAGGAGTTGGTGATGGACAGGGGGCCTGGTGTGCTGCGGTTCATGGGGTTGTAAAGAGTCGGACACGACTGAGTGACTGAACTGACTGACTGACAAAAACACATAAACCTGAGCAAGAAAGTGGAAAATACTTGTGATTAAAAAAAGAAAGGGACTTCCCTGGTGGTCCAGTGGCTAATACTCCCTGCTCCCAATGCATGGGGCCTGGGTCCCATTCTTAGTCCAGGAACTAGATGCTTGCATGCCTCAACTAAGACTTGCTACAGTCAAATAATAAAAATAAATTTTTTAAAAAGAGAAAAACTGTGTATTTTCTAATCAAATAAAAATAAAACTTCACATCTAAATATTAAACAAAATATTCAAAAAGGCATATAGGAATTTAAGTATTTCCCCAAATACTGATATATTGAAAATGAATCTAAAACTGAAATTATGACTTTTGTGTGTGGGTGTCATACAACGTGAAATAAGCCAGGGAGTGAAATTATGGCTTTTTAAAGCAATTATAATTAAGACATTCAAGAAAGGGAAAGAATTAAGAAGAATTTGGGAGAAGTGTATGTTGAGAAGTATAATTTTTAATAAAACCAATTGGTTCAGTGTCTCCAAAAAACAGGTTATAAGAGAAGAGTATCAGAAATGGGGAAATGGACTAGAGTATATTTCTTTTGAAGTTCTTGCCATGGAATTGAGGAAGGGGTTCAAGCGTCCAGCTCAAGAAGATAAGACTGCAGAGCTAAGGGACTGTGGGAAAATTCTGCACAGGACTGAAAAAAGAGAAAAGTAAAACAACAGGAGCCTAAGAAAACTCCCTGCAGAAACATAGAGGCAAGCACTATCCTGTAGGCTCAGTTCAGTTGCTCAGTCATGTCCAACTCTTCGCGACCCCATGAATCACAGCATGCCAGGCCTCGCTGTCCATCACCATCTCCCGGAGTTCACTCAAACTCACATCCATCGAGTTGGTGATACCATCCAGCCATCTCATTCTCTGTCGGCCCCTTCTTCTCCTGCCCTCAATCCCTCCCAGCATCAGAGTCTTTTCCAATGAGTCAACTCTTCACATGAGCTGGTCAAAGTACTGGAGTTTCAGCTTTAGCATCATTCCTTCCAAAGAAATCCCAGGGCTGATCTCCTTCAGAATGGACTGGTTGGATCTCCTTGCAGTCCAAGGGACTCTCAAGAGTCTTCTCCAACACCACAGTTCAAAAGCATCAATTCTTCAGCACTCAGCTTTCTTCACAGTCCAACTCTCACATCCATACATGACTACTGGAAAAACCATAGCCTTGACTAGACGGACCTTTGTTGGCAAGTAATGTCTCTGCTTTTCAATATGCTATCTAGGTTAGTCATAACTTTTCTTCCAAGGAGTAAGCATCTTTTAATTTCATGGCTGCAGTCACCATCTGCAGTGATTTTGGAGCCCAAAAAAATAAAGTCTGTCTGACACTGTTTCCACTGTTTCCCCATCTATTGCCCATGAAGTGATGGGACCAGACGCCATGACCTTTGTTTTCTGAATGTTGAGCTTTAAGCCAACTTTTCCACTCTCCTCTTTCACTCTCATCAAGAGGCTTTTTAGTTCCTCTTCACTTTCTGCCATAAGGGTGGTGTCATCTGCATATCTGAGATTATTGATATTTCTCCCGGCAATCTTAATTCCAGCTTGTGCTTCCTCCAGCCCAGCGTTTCTCATGATGTACTCTGCATATAAGTTAAATAAGTAGGGTGACAATATACAGCCTTGACTTACTCCTTTTCCTATTTGGAACCAGTTTGTTGTTCCATGTCCAGTTCTAACTGTTGCTTCCTGACCTGCATATAGGTTTCTCAAGAGGCTGGTCAGGTGCTATGGTATTTGCATAGCTTTCAGAATTTTCCACAGTTTATTGTGATCCACACAGTCAAAGGCTTTGGCATAGTCAATAAAGCAGAAATAGATGTTTTTCTGGAACTCTCTTGCTTTTTCCATGATCCAGCAGATGTTGGCAATTTGATCTCTGGTTCCTCTGCCTTTTCTAAAACCAGCTTGAACATTTGGAAGTTCACGGTTCACTTATTGCTGAAGCCTGGCTTGGAGAATTTGAGCATTACTTTACTAGCATGTGAGATGAGTGCAATTGTGTGGTAGTTTGAGCATTCTTTGGCATTGCCTTTCTTTGGGATTGGAATGAAAACTGACCTTTTCCAGTCCTGTGGCCACTGCTGAGTTTTCCAAATTTGCTGGCATATTGAGTGAAGCACTTTCATAGCATCATCTTTCAGGATTTGAAAGAGCTCAACTGGAATTCCATCACCTCCACTAGCTTTGTTCGTAGTGATGCTTTCTAAGGCCCACTTGACTTCACACTCCAGGATGACTGGCTCTAGGTCAGTGATCACACCATCATGATTATCTTGGTCATGAAGATCTGTTTTGTACAGTTCTTCTGTGTATTCTTGCCACCTCTTCTTAATATCTTCTGCTTCTGTTAGGTCCATACCATTTCTGTCTTTTATCGAGCTCATCTTTGTATGAAATGTTCCCTTGGTATCTCTAATTTTCTTGAAGAGATCTCTAGTCTTTCCCATTCTGTTGTTTTCCTCTATTTCTTTGCATTGATTGATGAGGAAGGCTTTCTTATCTCTTCTTGCTATTCTTTGGAACTCTGCATTCAGATGCTTATATCTTTCCTTTTCTCCTTTGCTTTTCACTTCTCTTCTTTTCATGGCTATTTGTAAGGCCTCCCCAGGCAGCCATTTTGCTGTTTTGCATTTCTTTTCCATGGGAAGTTCCCCTGCAGGCTCAGAGGAAATGAAGGATGACACTCAAGAAATTAAAAAAAAAAATTCATGTAGTCCTTAACAGGTGAACTAAGAAGGAGACATTACAGACATAAAAGATTTCAGAAAATAAACCACTTACATGTTGCTTTTAGGAAACGGTCATTAAACATGTATCCCAAATAACTGAAAGGGAAGATATCAAAACTTCAGCAAGCTTTGAATCTAGCTAGAAAGTATAAAACATTTAAAATATTAGAAACTTTGTCCAGTGACCAGAATGATAACACAATCTATGCAGGAGAAGAGAAGTGAAAAGAAAAACATAGAAAAAGCTGCGTTTGCTTCAGTAGGAGGCAGAACTTTCAGAATGAGAGACTAGGACAATCCTGAATCCTCCTCTACCTCCACAATAATTCCTTACACTCTTAGCTACCAGAAGAGCTTCTGTTGTTGCTCAGATGGTAAAGAGTCTGCCCACAATGCGGGAGACCCTTCTTTGATCCCTGGGTCAGGAAGATCCCTTGGAGAAGGAAATGGCAACCCCTCTGGTAGATGGGAATACCAGAGCACCTGATCTGTCTCTTGAGAAACCTATATGCAGGTCAGGAAGCAACAGTTAGAACTGGACATGGAACAACAGACTGGTTCCAAATAGGAAAAGGAGTATGTCAAGGCTGTATATTGTCACCCTACTTATTTAACTTATATGCAGAGTACATCATGAGAAACGCTGGGCTGGAGGAAGCACAAGCTGGAATTAAGATTGCTGGGAGAAATATCAATAATCTCAGATATGCAGATGACACCACCCTTATGGCAGAAAGTGAAGAGGAACTAAAAAGCCTCTTGATGAGAGTGAAAGAGGAGAGTGGAAAAGTTGGCTTAAAGCTCAACATTCAGAAAACAAAGATCATGGCGTCTGGTCCCATCACTTCATGGGGAATAGATGGGGAAACAGTGGAAACAGTGTCAGACTTTATTTTTTTGGGCTCCAAAATCACTGCAGATGGTGACTGCAGCCATGAAATTAAAAGATGCTTACTCCTTGGAAGAAAAGTTATGACCAACCTAGATAGCATATTGAAAAGCAGAGACATTACTTTGCCAACAAAGATCTGTCTGGTCAAGGCTATTGTTTTTCCAGTAGTCATGTATGGATGTGAGAGTTGGACTGTGAAGAAAGCTGAGTGCCAAAGAATTGATGCTTTTGAACTGTGGTGTTGGAGAAGACTCTTGAGAGTCCCTTGGACTGCAAGGAGATCCAACCAGTCCATTCTGAAGGAGATCAGCCCTGGGTGTTCTTTGGAAGGAATGATGCTAAAGCTGAAACTCCAGTACTTTGGCCACCTCATGTGAAGAGTTGACTCATTGGAAAAGACTCTGATGCTGGGAGGGATTGGGGGCCAGAGGAGAAGGGGATGACACAGGATGAGATGGCTGGATGGTATCACCAACTCGATGGACGTAAGTTTGAGTGAACTCTGGGAGATGGTGATGAACAGAGAGACCTGGTGTGCTGTGATTCATGGGGTTGCGAAGAGTCGAACAAGACTGAGCGACTATACTGAACTAAACTCAATTGGTATTCTTGCCTGGAAAATCCCATGGATGGAGGAGCCTGGTGGGCTACAGTCCACAGGTTCGCAGAGTCGGACACAATTGAACGACTTCACTTTCACTTTCAGCTACCAGATTCTGTATTCACAATGACATGGGTGATAAGCACCAACTAAAGGGGTTACACCTCTAGAAAAACAACCATTAGAAGATAATAATTCCATTTCAACTTTTAAAAGATGTGTTCATAAAATCTCAGAATAATAGGGCCTCACCTATGAACTACTAAATGTAAAAATAAAAAGTGATAGTGTTAAAAGAAAGCATTTGCTGGAACAATTTTAAAGGCTTTACCTAAATTGTCTTATTTACTTCTCACAAGAACTCAATGTGCTAAAAAATTATTTCCATTTGATACACTAGAATAATAAAACTGGGAAACATTAAATTTTTTTTTTAAGTTATCCTTGGTCACAAAGCTAGGAAGAGGATTTCATTCAGTACTCATATTCTCTTTATTTCAACATTGTGTTTTGATGGCACAGAGGAGATGGAATTAGAGAATATATTACTGGCATTGACAAAAACATGAATATCACATTTGAAAGAAGATAATGATATCTAGAAAACAGATTAGTGATTTATTCTTTGCAAGAAGTTTCTAGACTTCAAGAAAGTGACCTTGGGACTTTTACTTTTGTTATTTTCTCAGAAATAGCATATATAATTGTATTTATATCACTTTATATTAATATAGTTTTTTTTAACCTTTAAACATAAAGTATATTGCTCAGAGAATCTGAACTATGTTAACTGACACTTCTGCATATTTACCATAATATGTTATGCTGCCTCTGAGCCTTCTGTGCAATCTTGAATTGCCTTCTGAGATATCCAAGTCTGTTCAGTCAATTCAGTCCCTCAGTCATGTCTGAGTCTTTGCGACCCTATGGACTGCAGCACTCCTGGTCTCCCTGGTCCATCACCAACTCTTGGAGCTTGCTCAGATTTGTGTCCATTGAGTCAGTGATGCCATCCAACCATCTCCTTCTCCTCCTGCCTTCAGTATTTCCCAGCATCAGGGTCTTTTTCAATGAGTCAGTAATTCCCAAGTATTAGAGCTTCAGCATCAGCATCATCCTTCCAATGAATATTCAGGACTGATTTCCTTCAGGATGGACTGGTTGGATCTTCTTGTGGTCCAAGGGACTCTCAAGAGTCTTCTCCAACACCACAACAAAAGCATCAATGGTTCTGTGCTCAGCTTTTTTTATGGTCCAACTTTCACATCCATACATGACTACTGGAAAAAACAGCTTTGACTAGATGGACCTTTGTCAGCAAAGTAATATCTCTTCTTTTTAATATGCTTGCTAGGTTGGTCATAACTTGCCTTCCAAGGAGTAAGTGTCTTTTAATTTCATGGCTGCAATCACCATCTGCAGTGATTCTGGAGCCCAAGAAAATAAAGTCTGTCACTGTTTCCACTGTTTCTCCATCTATTTGCCATGAAGTGATGGGACCAGATTCCATGATCTTCATTTTTTGAATGTTGAATTTCAAGCCAGCTTTTTCACTCTTCTCTATCAATTTCATCAAGAGGCTCTCTAGTTCCTCTTCACTTTCTGCCATAAGGGTGGTGTCATCTGCATATCTGAGGTTATTCATATTTCTCCTGGCAATCCTGATTCCACCTTGTGCTTTGTCTAGTCCAGCACTTGCATGATGTACTCTGCATATAAGTTAAATAAGCAGGGTGACAAGACACAGCCTTGACATCCTCTTTTCCCAATTTGGAACCAGTCCAATATTCCATGTCCAGTTATAACTGTTGCTTCTTGGCCTGCATACAGATTTCTCAGAAGGCAGGTAAGATGGTCTGGTAATCCCATCACTTTAAGAATTTTCCACAGTTTGTTGTGATCTACATAGTCAAAGGCTTCGGTGTAGTCAATAAAGCAGAAGTAGATGTTTTTTCTGGAACTCTCTTGTTTCTCAATGATCCAACGGATATTGGCAATCTGATCTCTGGTTCCTCTGCCTTTTTTAAATCCAGCTTAATATCTGGAAGTTTTTGGTTGACCTACTGATGAAATCTCATTTGGAGAGTTTTGACCATTACTTTGCTAGTGCGTGAGAAGAGTGCAGTTTTGCGGTAGTTTGAGCATTCTTTGGCATTGCCTTTCTTTGGGATTGGAATAAAAACTGAAATTTCCAGTCCTATGACCACTGCTGAGTTTTCTAAATTTGCGTGCATCCCCAGCATTGAGTGCAACACTTTCATACCATCATCTTTTAGGATTTGGAATAGCTCAACTGGAATTGCATCACCTCTGTTAGCTTTGTTCGTAGTGATGCTTCCTAAGGCCAACTGGACTTCACATTCCAGGATGTCTGGCTCTAGGTGAGTGATCACACCATCATGGTTATATGAGTCATTAATATCTTTTCTGTATAGCTCTTTTTGTATTCTTGCTACCTTTTCTTAATATCTTCTGCTTCTGTTAGGTCCATACCATTTCTGTCCTATGTTGTACCCATCTTTTTATGAAATTTTACCTTGTTATCTCTAATTTTCTTGAAAAAATCTCTAGTCTTTCCCATTCTATTGTTTTCCCCTGTTTCTCTGCATTGATCACTTAGGAAGGCTTTCTTATCTCTCCTTGCTATTCTTTGGAATTCTACATTCAAATGGGTATATCTTTCCTTTTCTCCTTTGCCTTTTTTTTCTCTTTTCACAGCTATTTGTAAGGCCTCCTCAGACAACCATTTTGTCTTTTTGCATTCCTTTTTCTTGGGGATGGTCTTGATCACTGCCTCCTGTACAATGTCACAAACCTCCGTCCATAGTTCTTCAGGCACTCTGTCTAACAGATCTAATCCCTTGAATCTGTTCATTACTTCCACTGTATAATCAAAAGGAATTTGATTTAGGTCATACCTGAATGATCTAGCGGTTTTCCCTACTTTCTTCAATAAGTCTGAATTTTTCAATAAGGAGTTCAGGATCTGAGCCACAGTCAGCTCCTGGTCTTGTTTTTGCTGATGGCATAGACCTTTTCCATCTTTGGCTGCAAAGAATATAATCAATCTGATTTCGGTGTTGACCATATGGTGATGTCCATGTATGGAGTCTTCTCTTGTGTTGTTGGAAGAGGGTGTTTGCTATGACCAGTGCATTTTCTTGGCAAAACTCTATTAGTCTTTGCCCTGCTTCATTCTGTATTCCAAGGCCAAACTTGCCTGTTCCTCCAGGTATCTCTTGACTTCCTACATTGTCATTCCAGTACCCTGTCATGAAAAGGATATCTTTTTTGGTTAGTTCTAGAAGGTCTTGTAGATCTTCATAGAACCATTCAACTTCAGCTTATTCAGCATTAGTGGTTGGGCATAGATTTGGATTACTGTGATGCTGAATGGGCTTAGAGCAGGATTATTATTAGGTATACTCTACTACAGCTTTGGGCTTCCCTGGTGGCTCAGTGGGCAGTAAAGAATCTGCCTACATTGTGGGAGACCCGGGTTCAATCCCTGGGTCCAGAAGATCCCCTGTAGAAGGGAATGCCAATCCACTCCAGTATTCTTGCCTGGACAATCTCATGGACAGAGGAGTCTGGTGGGTTACAGTCCATGGGGTCACAAAGAGTTGGATACAACTAAGCGACTAATACATACACATGCTACATTTTTATTTCTTGAAAGTTTGTATCTTGACTTTTTTTTTCTTCTGGTAATCAGAATACTTCATTACTCAATTATGCAAAATGACACAAAATTCCTTACAGTACTTTCCCCAGCAGGAAGCAAACATATCAGCCTCTTCATTTTAAGAGATAACAGAAGTGAAAAATAAATTACAAAGGGACAAAAAAATCACGGTTAAGCATAAAATTATATATATATATATATAAAATTATTCTTTTTCATATTCTTTTGCACTATGGTTTATTAGAGAATATTGAATATAATTGCCTGTGCTATACAGTTCAGTTCAGTTCATTTCAGTCTCTCAGTCATGTCTGACTCATTGCAACCCCATGAATCGCAGCACGCCAGGCCTCCCTGTCCATCACCAACTCCCAGAGTTCACTCAGACTCAGGTCCATCGAGTCAGCGATGCCATCCAGCCATCTCATCCTCTGTCGTCCCCTTCTCCTCCTGCCCCCAATCCCTCCCAGCATCAGTCTTTTTCAATGAGTCAACTCTTCGCATGAAGTGGCCAAAGTACTGGAGTTTCAGCTTTAGCATCATTCCTTGCAAAGAAATCCCAGGGCCCATCTCCTTCAGAATGGACTGGTTGGATCTCCTTGCAGTCCAAGGGACTCTCAAGAGTCTTCTCCAACAGTTCAAAAGCATCAATTCTTCGGCACTCAACTTTCTTCACAGTCCAACTCTCTCATCCATACATGACCACAGGAAAAACCATAGCCTTGACCAGACGGACCTTTGTTGGCAAAGTTATGTCTCTGCTTTTCAATATGCTATCTAGGTTGGTCAAAACTTTTCTTCCAAGGAGTAAGCGTCTTTTAATTTCATGGCTGCAGTCACCATCTGTAGTGATTTTGGAGCCCAAAAAAATAAAGTCTGACACTGTTTCCACTGTTTCCCCATCTATTTCCCATGAAGTGATGGGACCAGATGCCATGATCTTCGTTTTCTAAATGTTGAGCTTTAAGCCAACTTTTTCACTCTCCACTTTCCTTTTCAATAGGACCGTGTTATTTTTCTGTTATATATATATATATATATATATATATATATATATATATATATAAGTATGTATCTATTGGAGAAGGAAATGGCAACCCACTCCAGTGTTCTTGCCTGGAGAATCCCAGGGACAGGGGAGCCTGGTGGGCTACCGTCTCTGGGGTCGCACAGAGTCGGACACGACTGAAGCGACTTAGCAGCAGTAGCAGTGTGTATCTGTTAATCCCAAATTTCTAATTTATCCCTGCCCCCTTACCCCTCTGCTAACCATAAGTTTGTCTTCTAGGTCTGTGAGTATTTTTCTGCTTCATAGAATAAGTTCATCAAATGATTTATTTTTATGCTCTTACTTTTGTAGCTACTCTGATACTTAAAGATCCAGTCAAGGCTTACTATGGACAGATTTCAAGATCGTAGGAACACGTTTGTGAAGCTCTCACCCCATGGTTTCTAAAAACAACACCAAAACAAGCAACTATTTTCGAGAACTCTTATAGATTTTAAGAATTCTTGTAGCCATAAATACACATAAACTCTTGTAACTATCTCCTTCCTGATAATAGATTTTCCCACTTGAACAGAAGAAGATGACATAAGGAAGGTATCTTTTTCAATTAAGGCCATCAGTTGCAGGAAACATGGGACAGTTAACTATAATCAGGGAGTTTCACGGAGTAGAATACAGAGGTCAGGACCAAAAGGCAGTGCCAAGAGAAGTAGCATTAGGACTGATCAGCAGTGAAGTGAATAAAGTGAAAATGTTAGTTGCTCAGCCATGTCTGACCCTTTGCAATCCCAGGGACTGTAGCCTGCCAGGCTCCTCTGTTCATGGAATTCTCCAGGCAAGAATACCCGGAGTTGGTAGTCATTCCTTTCTCCAGAGGATCTTTCTGACCCAGGGATCAAACCCGGGTCTCCTGCACTGCAGGCAGATTCTTTATTGTCAGAGTCACTAGCGAAGCATTAGGACTGCTCAGGAGCAGGAGGTCTAAAAGAATCTGAGGTGAGTCTGCTGAAAAGAGTAGATGACTGAGGAGTCTACATACTGAGTGGTGACTAGAGATAATGAGTCCTGGTTGATTAGATTTACCACAGGGTTGCCAAATGATTTATTCCTGGCAGTTTGTTGATGGGTGGAGTGTAGGTGTAGGGAATACCAAGGTCTTTCTAGCATCAGCTGTGGCCTTGCCCACCAGAGGGAATCCTGGCTGTGGTGGACAGAGAGACTCAAGTTTCCTTAGAAGGAGCCAACAATGATCTCTATTAACTTGACTATTAGTACACGTATCTCCATTTTTTAAGAGCTTTTACAAAAATTGTTTTGATGTGGACCATTTTTAGTTTTTATGAATTCATTAATAGTATTGCTTCTGTTTTATGTGGGAATTTTTGTTTTTTATTTTTCTGGCCTCAAGGCAGGTGGGATTTTAGCTCCATGATCAGGGATCAAATCCCTAGCCCCTGCATTGTAAGGTGAAGGCTTAACCACTGGACCACCAGGGAAATCCCCTTATCTGTGAGTTTTCAAGAAACGCATCGGCACTCAGCTTTCTTTATAGTCCAAATCTTACATCCATACATGTCCACTGGAAAAACCATAGCCTTGACTAGATGGACCTTTGTTGGCAAAGTAACGTCTCTGCTTTTGAATATGCTGTCTAAGTTGGTCATAACTTTCCTTCCAAGGAGTAAGTGTCTTTTGATTTCATGGCTGCAATCACCATCTTCAGTGATTTGGGAGCCCAGAAAAATAAGGTCTGACACTGTTTCCACTGTTTCCCCATCTCTTTCCCATGAGGTGATGGGACCAGATGCCATGATCTTAGCTTTCTGAATGTTGAGCTTAAGCCAACTTTTTCACTCTCCTCTTTCACTTTCCTCAAGAGGCTTTTGAGTTCCTCTTCACTTTCTGCCATAAGGGTGGTGTCATCTGCATATCTGAGGTTATTGATATTTCTCCCGGCAATCTTGATTCCAGCTTGTGCTTCTTCCAGCCCAGAGTTTCTCATGATGTACTCTGCATATAAGTTAAATAAGCAGGGTGACAATATATAGCCTTGACGTACTCCTTTTCCTATTTGGAACTAGTCTGTTATGGCTCAATAAATGGCTCCTTCTGGTTTCTTCTTCCTATATCTAGAATTATATTATTACAGTCAATGATCTTATAGGAATATATATTTGATCAATCAATTCAAGTTGTCTAATCATCATTAGTTTTATCTGAGGCTCACTCATCCATTTGTAATGTAAGAAACAACAATCTTGTAGAAAAAGCTATGGTTTTTCCAATAGTCACGTATGGATGTGAGAGTTGGCCATAAAGAAAGCTGAGCACCAAAGAACTGATGCTTATGAACTGTGGTGTTAGAGAAGACTCTTGAGAGTTCCTTGGACTGCAAGGAGATCAAACCAGTCAATCCTAAAGGAAATCAGTCCTGAATATTCATTGGAAGGACTAATGCTGAAGATGATATTTGGCAAAACTAATACAGTTATGTAAAGTCTAAAAATAAAATTAAATTTAAAAAAAAAAAAGATGAAGCTCAATACTTTGGCCACCTGATGTGAAGAATTGACTCCTTAGAAAAGACCCTGATGCTGGGAAAGATTAAAGGCAGGAAGAGAAGGGGATGACAGAGGATTAGACGGTTGGATGGCATCACCGACTCGATGGATATGATTTTGAGCAAGCTCCAGGAGTTGGTGATAGACAGGGAAGCCTGTAGTCCATGGGGTCACAAAGAGTTGGTCACGACTCAGCAACTCAATTGCAGGTAGCAGAATACAAGTAACATAACTAGTATCATTAATAAGATCATAAGCAACTATTTAAGCTATAAACTTTCATTAGGTATGGCCAAGTATCTCCCCAGGTCATTTGACCAGTCTGTTCTTGACCCAATCGCTGTGTCTAAGGCAAATGATATATTGACATAAATTTCACAAAGTCGTCTGTACACACAAGGCAAGTAGTGGGTCATCCTAGCCCCTTACAGAATGAGAAAGAATGTGTCTGCTAGGCAGTTACATGACTAACTTTAGAAGAACAAAAAATGATATTTATGCTTGAGCAGGTATTTCGGCCATTGGGAGATATGGTGAAAGCAAAATACAGATGCACAGTTGCACACTAGAGGGGAGGGAGCAGAACCAAATGAACAGAGAAGAGTTTTATGCTAATTTTTGGTCTTGCCTTAAAATGTGAGTTTTTATTTCAACCGCAGGTAAGTGTAAATGGTAACTGGAGCAATAGAAAGAGAAATTCTTTGCTGTAGCTACTTTTCTCCCCTCTAATGTCTTTGCCCTATCTTCTTCAGGTAACTACAGTCTAGACAAACCTCCTCACTCTACAGCAACAGTCCCCAAACTTTCAGGCACTAGGGACGGGTTTCATGAAGACAATTTTTCCATAAACCTGGATGGGGTTGGAAGGGATGCTTTCAGGATTGTTCAAGCACAGAATCTAATACTGCCTCTGATCTGACAGGAGGCAGAGCTCAGGTGGGAATGCAGTAATGTAAGTGATGGTTAGCAGCTATAAATACAGAATAAGCTTCACTTACTCACCCACTGTTCATCTCTGCTATGCAACACGGTTCCTAGCAGTCCATGGACCGGTAGTGGTTCCAGGGGTTGGGGACCCCTGCTCTATGGGACACACTTCTCTAAATGTACATTCTTAAATTTGCCTTGAGTGAAAGACATCTGCCACATCACTTATCCCCTCAATGGTAGGATTTCTTGCCTCTTCAATTTTTAAATCCATTAAAAAAATCAGTCTCCAAGATGATCTGGAGATGAGAAGGAAAAGTGATTCACCATAAATAGCCTTAACAATGGCACCCCTAGAAAGTGAATTTGAGCAATTAACTGATACTTGATTATCCTAAGTTTTCCTCAAGTGTAAAGGAAGGTTAAGAAAAATACCTCCCTTCCCCAAATAAGATAATATATGGGAAACAGCCCAAATGAGATCATATATGGGAATCACAATGTAAATTATCAAGAGTTTAAATACATGAGCTACTAGTATCTTGCTGGATCCACTTTACCACCTACAGAAATGCCTGTTAAACCCTCTCATCCTATCTGCTAAGGATTCCAGATACTGATCATAGACCCAGACTCTCAACAAAAGGTTTGAAGTGGAAAGCCATTCAGGAAAAAAAAAGAAAAACATATTAATCTTCAGTTTTAATGGAACTGCAGGGGACAATAAAAATTTTGTTCCCAATTACTTGAAGTTTGCCACCTTTGCCTCTGGCAAGCAGGCAAACATTTAAAAAGTATCTAATGAGAGCAAGTGACTGCACAGACCCTGCACACTGCTCAATTGTTCCCTGATGCGCCCTAAATGTGCTGACAACAGCTTTCCTTCATCCGTGCCCCTCCAGGCCAGGAACCTCAGCTGGCTCCAGCAATAGGAAGAGCTTTGTGCTTATTCTAATTCAGTAAAGATGGACAAAGACCACAGTCTTGGAAGTAGTAAAAAGTACCTCTCAAATGGCACGAAGAATATGGCAGTGGAAATATAAAAGACTAAAAATAAGCTTTTGATGGTTTCTTTTGTACTAAAATAATATCAGCTGAACATATTTGAAAGCAAAAAAATGGATACATCTGAAATGCTGCTTATTTATTGTACTTGAAGTCTCCTGAAATTATCATATCATTGACTTGGAGCATTTTCTCTCCTCCTTAGATTCAAGTTCACACATCCTGTTCATCACTCATTCATTGTTTATTCATTTAAAAATTTCATTATCATTTCATTTAATTCTAGGTATTGCATCAGTTGTAGTAGCAACATTCATGCAGCAATTACTGTGTCCCAAGCATCAGAGTAAGGATTTTTCATTAATTACCTTATTTAACCCTCCTAACAAATCTGTGAGATTGGCCCTTTATTCTGCCCATCTTACAGCTGAGGAAACTAAGACCTAGGGAGGTGACTGTGTTTATCCAAGCTCATCCAAAAAAGCTAGTAATTGATGGACCAGAAATTCAAACCAGGTTTATGTAGCTTCAAAGCATGAGCTCTTAAGATTTATTTTAAACTGCTCTGGGGTTGGGGATCTACATGCGCAGAGCGTGGTCTTCTTTGGCAGTTTCAGCGGAGGCGTACAGAGGAGGTGCTCGGACCCTTGGGGAAGGTGCTGAACTTGCCTGAGAAGTGTCATGAAAAGAGGTGAGAAAGACTGGGAGGGCGGGAAGAAAGCGAAAGTCGTATCCGACTTTTTGCAACCCCATGGACTATACAGTCCACGGAATTCTCCAGGCAGTAATACTGGAGTGGGTAGCTGTTCCCTTCTCCAGGTGATCTTTCCAACCCAGGAATTGAACCCAGGTCTCCAGCATTGCAGGCGGATTCTTTACCAACTGAGCCACCAGGGAAGCCCAAGGAGAAGTATCAGGAAAAGAGGGGAGAGAGATAGGGAGGGAGGGGAGAAGAAGCCTTAAAAACTATGACAAGGAATTTAAATTTTGCACTGAAAATTACGGAGGAAAGTGGAAAGATGAACCATTTTTAAGATTATTGCTCCAGATTTACTCTGGTAGAACTGGAGTAGGGCATGGTTGAAATACAGAGAGCAGATAAGAAGGCTATTGTGATAATTTAGACAGAAAATAATAAAGACTTAGGGAATGACTATGACAATTGAGAGAGGCAATGGCACTCCACTCCAATACTCTTGCCTGGAAAATCCATGGATGGAGAAGCCTCGTAGGCTGCAGTCCATGGGGTTGCTAAGAGTCGGACACGACTGAGAGACTTCACTTTCACTTTTCACTTTCATGCATTGGAGAAGGAAATGGCAACCCACTCCAGTGTTCTTGCCTGGAGAATCCCAGGGACGGGGGAGCCTGGTGGGCTGCTGTCTATGGGGTCGTACAGAGTCGGACACGACTGCAGCGACTTAGCAGCAGCATGAGAATTGAGGGGAAAAAAAAAATAAAACGGCTTGAAAGACACAAAAGGAGCAAAAGCAGCAGATTTGGGGGACTGGGTGCACATGGTGAGAAAGGAGTGATCTAGAATTCCAAGGTTGTTGCTTGGGGAGATTTAGTGGTGTGTTTACCTGTAAGAGGATCAGAGACATTGCAAATTTGGGAGAAATGTGATATTATCTGAGGAGTCTCTGGCTCAGTGGAGATGCTCATTAGAACAGTCAGGGCCCTGAAATCCGGTTGGGAGCCACTGCCATATGCCTGTGATGATGCAGAGGATTATTCTCAGATCAGTTGAAGCAACTGATGCAGAGATATTCACTCTCATACCGATTTTAGAGGAGTGATAAGCAGCGATTCCTAATGAGACAGTTGTGGCATTAGTGGTGTGAACTGTGTGTAGGAAAATGCCAGGCATGGCATGTGTCTTAGCAAAGTAGTAGATAGATGAGTCTAGAGCAAGTGTGGGTAGTGGCCTGAGCCAACAATGGGGCACTGGAGCTGCCAGACTACACATATTCAAAGATGGTGTGATGTTACAGGCAGTAGCATGTGATACTGGCTGGAAAAAAATCAGTGCTGAGACAAGATCTGGGGACCTTGTGTTCTACCATGGTAATAGTCCCTGTTTGCTGATCAACTGATGCTGCGGCCACATGGAGCACTGTGTAATTTGGAGCCAAGAGAAGTGAGGTTTGAGAAAAGCATTCCAGGATGGGGACAAGATGTAAAGGTTTGCAGCCCTGACTGAGCACATAGGCTTCTGTTTTGAAACAAAAAAATATCAATCTGTCTAGAAATGGAAAAATATGGAGAATGTTGTGAAATCAGCAACGTTGGTAAATAATAAATGCAGTGCTATTGTTAAGAAAGTGAGCCCCAGAGTCAGACTGTCTGGGCTTGAAACTTAGTTCCCCATTTACTGTTAATGAGACCCTAGGTTAGCAACTGAATCTCACTATGTCTCCAAGTTTTTACCTGGAAAATGAGCATAATTATAATAATATTTCAGAGAGTGCTATGAAGAGTTAACAATCCATGGAAAGTGCTTAACCATGTGAAAAATCAATGTTTGTCATTTCATAAAAAAATACATAAGCACTAAAGATATACATATATAGATATATGTATATAGATATATATAGGAGGATCTTAAGTACCAGACAGCAATTCAAAAGATGTGATAGAAAAAGGAGGCATTAAAGCATTAACAGGAAAACTGTGAAAACACTCATCTTTAAAAAGGACATTTTTTCCTCATAAGAAATAATACAGAATGACTATGAATTAGAGGTTGTTCAATCAATTTTGTTTTCTTTAGACAATACATTTGAAATCTAGAGATGTTCAATAACATAACCAAGGTCACCCAATCAAGCCAGAGTCAAAAGCAGCACTGTTTCCTAATCTCCAACATGATGAAATTTTCACTACATGATGCTAAATAATAATCTTAAGAAAGACTATCAGTTGAATAAAAATCATTAGGACACTTATGCCTCATTTTTTTTTAATTATCCAGCAACTTATTCTTTTTTTTTTTTTTTGTCTGTCCATTCATTTATTCTTCTTGGATTCCTTTCAACAAGATATTAGAATTTCCAGTATATAAATCTTACACTTTTTTAATGAAACTTATACAGTATTTATTTTTTTATTTTATTTTTTTTAATTTTATTTTTAAACTTTACAAAATTGTATTAGTTTTGCCAAATATCAAAATGAATCCACCACAGGTATACATGTGTTCTTAATATGTAAACTCTCTGATGCAGAGATATTGTACTATTCAGAATTAACTTTTCCTGATACTGAACAACATATTCTTATGTGGTAGAAAACTTCAAATATATCAATAATAACAAGCATTTTGTTTATCTTATTGAAAGAGATTGAAAGGGTATTTGTCCCCTAGTGAAAATCACACACTGGTAAATTTCAATCTTTTTGTTGCCTGCCTCTAGAAAATCTGCATTTCCTATAAAGCACTTCTTTGAAATTATTTTAGATGATCTGGAAAGATAGAATCAAAGAAGATGGAGAACTAAAAATGAATAGGGAAAATGGTAGAGCTGTTAAAACCAGTTCTCTCATATAACTGCCACCCTTCACTTTCCTTTTCTCACTGGAATATTTCTATAATTTGTGATTAAATCAGGTGAGAGTGTCTACTAAATATAGAATACGAATTTCATTTTATCAAGCTAAAAAGTCCAAACACTCATACTTCTTATGCAAAGATTTAACTATGTCTAATCACTCCAAGCCAAGAAAGGCAATGCCAAAGAATGTTCAAATATCACACAATTGCACTCATTTCCCATGCCAGCAAGGTTATGCTTAAAATACTTCAAGCTAGGCTTCTTCAGTACATGAACTGAGAACTCCCAGATGGACTACCTGGGTTTAGAAAAGGTAGAGGAACAGAGATGAAATTGCCATCATTGGCTGGATATTGGAGAAAGTGAGAGAATTATAGAAAAAATATCTACTTCTGCTTCACTGACTATGGTAACACCTTTGACTGTGTGGATCACAACAAACTATGGAAAATTCTTAAACAGAAGGGAATATCAGACCACCTTACCAGTCTTCTGAGAAACCTGTATGCAGGTCAAGAATCAACAGATAGAACTGGACATAGAACAACTGACTGGTTCAAACTTGGAAAAGGAATATGATAAGGCTGTATAATGTCACCTTGCTTGTTTAACTTATATGCAGAGTACATTATGTGAAATACAGGTCTTGATGAATCACAAGCTGGAATCAAGACTGCTGGGAGAAATATCAATAACCTCAGATATGCAGATGCTACCACTCTAATGGCAGAAAGCAAAGAGGAAGTAAAGAATCTCTTGATGAGGGTGAAAGATGAGAATGAAAAAGCTGGCTTGAAACTCAATATTCAAAAAACTGAGATCATGGCATCTGATCCCATCACTTCATGGCAAATAGAACGGGAAAAAGTGGAAGCACTGACACACTTTATTTTCTTGGGCTCCAAAATCACTGTGTATGGTACTGCAACCATGAAATTGAAAGACCCTTGCTCCTTGAAAGGATATCTATGACAAACCTAGACAGTGTATTAAAAAGCAGAGACATCACTATGCCTGCCAATAAACGTCCATATAGTCAAAGCTACAGTTTTTCCAGTAGTCATGTATGGATGTGAGAGCTGGACCATAAAGAAGGCTAAGTGCTGAAGAATTGATGCTTTTGAATTGTGGTGCTGGAGAAGACTCTTGCGAGTCCTTGAGCATCAAGGAGATCCAACCAGTCAATCCTAAGGGAAATCCACCCTGAATATTCATTGGAAAGACTGATGCTGAAACTGAAGCTCCAATACTCCGGCCACCTGATTTGAAGAGCCAACTCATTGGAAAAGACCGTAACTGGGAAAGATTTAAGGCAACAGGAGAAAGAGGCCAAAGGGGATGAGATGGTTAGATAGCACTGCCAACTCAATGGACATGGATTTGAGCAAACTCCAGGAGATAATGAAGGACAAGGGAGCCTGGTGTGCTACATTCCATGGGGTGGCAAAGAGTCAAACAGGACTAAGTGACTGAACAACAACAAAATCAACTGCCATGAGCTCTGGAAGTAGTCTCACTTTCTCCAGGATAAAAGGTAAGCTTTTTTTTTTTTTTAAATAAATCTGAAGAATGGAAAATGCCACATTGCTAAATGTTGTTCCAGGGCTCAGTATTTATTGATTCTTACTATGTTTTCCATTATTTCATATGCCCCCAGTGGGGCTTGCACTTTTTATTTTTCACACATTAGGTTTATGTAGTTCTTTATAGGTTAAAAAAAATTCACGAATGTGGGTACACAAGTATTGATTGGCAGCTTAAAAACATATATTATATATCCTTCCCTTGTTCAACAAAGAATTTCAGACATCCTAATGGGGAAAGAAAAATGTAACCTGGAAACCTAGGACAATCATTTCCAAGAAATTCTAGCAGTCACTGTTAAGGAAAGACCTCTTAACACTTAGTGCTTTTTATATGCTTCAAGCAATTATTAAAAGAAAATGAGAAATAATCCAATTATGAGGAAATTCAGAATAAATGGTAATGAATAAACAGAACCCAGGAAAATGGTTCTTAAATGCATGCTTAAATAATGAAGTATTTACATTTATGGGAAAGGGTAGATGACTTCCATCAAGTTGTTATTACACAGCATTTATGTGGTACTTTCCATTTTATAAGTGTACTACTGTTATTAAATTAACAAAAAGATTCCAACACTTCATGTGAATTACTCTCACCAATAGATTATGCATAATTATAGAGTATATGAGAAACTTGCAAACGAGTGCTATTGATAAGTTTTATTTCTTTGCTAAGCAAAAAGAAAGACTGTGAATGTAAGGAACTGAATGTTGATTTTAGAGAACTGTGGAACAGGGACCAGAAGCAAAAACAGATCTTTCAATCGGATTACAAACAATGACACAAGAACCCATCTGCCTGTGTTTTAGGGTGAAGAATGCTGTGATTATTTGATGAGTAGGAGGGAAAGTTTGGTGGGATGAAAAGATGGAATAAAACCAGGGAAGCTGGCTGCCTCAAGTTCAACATGAAAATGTCAAATTAAATGTGTGTTCTCTTCCTGAAAAATACCCGCCCTCATTATGCATCCATGTGTTGATGACTGATGCAAATGAATTTTTCAAGTGCTGCACAAATGAATTGCCTATTGATGTTAGCATAGTGAGAGCCAATCCCTAGTAATATACAGAATTCTTATTTTTAACCTTAACATACAGACATTACATGTTTACAGGTTCAGTCTTCCTTTCCTCTTTACTATATTCCAATTTAATCACTGAACTACTAGAATTGGGGCAGTTGTGGCTCTGGATTGGAAATAATTTGAATTCTGACTATCGCCTTTATGGGGAAAACTAGGCTACTGCTACTTCCCTAAGGCAAACACATCTGTGGTTTAAGCTAATCAGTCTCTGCATGTCACCACTGCTGATACAAATAGGGTGAAAATAGCATGTCTGCAATGAGGAGCTGTAATCTTAAAGACAAATCATATATTCTGAGTAAAGCTCACCTTAATGGACTAAATATTTGCATATCAATTAGTGATTTTCCAACTGAATAAGTGTTTTAATCAATGAACATATGTGGACATTTTGATATATTGCCTCCCGGATATAAAGTCTGATTTTAATTGAACATTTTTTAATGTTTTATAAACATAGTGTTTTATAAGATGACATTTTATAAAACTGAAGATGACTCTTCAAGGCAAAACTGAGAAAAGCTTCAATTTTATTGTTTTAGTGGCTCAAATCGCAAATCAACTTTTATCGAAAAGTAACTGTTATTTTAATGAGTAAATGTAAACATTGGAATACTAGCAAAGTATAGTCCTGTAAATGTAAATACCAATAAAATAGTATCTTATTGTTGTTCATGGAAATTAGTGACATATAATAATGCATGTCATTACTGGTAGTGAAAACCATTGGTGAAATCATTATTGCATTTTAATGAATGAGTTAAATGCCTGGGATTGTCAGCTATGCTAAAAGAATAATTATCTGAGAAAAATTAATTCTGGCATTTGGTAATTACTAGTAGAAAAAATGTAAATTTCACTGAAAGAATGCTTTGTCTAAAATATTTTATGCTATCTCAAATGCCATAGCCACAACTTGCATTGTATACAGAAAATACCTTACTACACAATCATAGACTATTCTGGATCAAGGGGATATTTTAAAAGACCTAAAAATTATCCTTATCTAAATAATGATAGCACCAATAATAACTATATTTTCTATTGGAGTAAATATTCATAACCATGACAAGATTACTTGGATAATTTTTTTATTTTGTCATGTTTTGTTTTAATGTGTAAATAAGAATTAGCATAAAACATAAAATTATGTCAAAGAGCAGTTTGACCTGTACTATAAAGCTGTTGGACAATTATTTTTATTGTATATGGTTTAAATGATATGTGTGATAAAATACAAATTAAATCCTTGTTGACAGGTTTTCTGAAGTTATGTGGGCAATAAAATGGCATTTAATTTTTGTATTCTTTTTTCAGGTTTTACATTTTAGATCTATGATCCATTTTGAGCTAATCTCTGTATACAATACAGGGTATGATCAGTTGTTGTTGTTGCTGTTTTTCTTTTTTTCTTGCATAGAGATATTCAAGCTTTCTAGTGCCATTTGTTGTTCCACACCCAGCAGCATGCGGGAACTTAGTTCCCCCATGAGTATCAAACTGGCGCCCACTGGAAGGCAAAGTCTTAACCATTGGACCACCAGGAAGTCCCTAAAATGGCATCTTAAAATGGCATTTTTATTCCTAACAAATTCCTTTTTACCAGACTTGATTTTACTAAATACATGCAGAAAAATGTTTACTTTTTTACTGTGTTGATATTTGTAGTGATAATGCAAATTCAGCGATGGGCAAAACTGCTGTGGACTTAGCAGGAATCAAGGCAGTGGCACTCATGGTCGTTGTGTTCTCACACACATTTGTAAAATAAATAAATTTTTAAAAAGTTAATTTCTCTAAAGAAGTTTTGATAAAGTAGAAAAATGTGTTAATTATATTAAATCTTGGCCCTTGAGTACATATCCTTTAATATCCTATGTGAAAAGAGAAGCATAGAGCACTTCTGTTACACATGTAAAGGCCAGTGGTTGTCTTGAGCAAAAGCACTTGTGAGCTTGAGAGTGGAACTAGCCACTATTACCATAGTATGTACATTTTACTTAAACGAACCAACACAAAAATATGGGTATTCAGAAGTGGATGTCTGAAGAGCCGAAACAATTTTGAAAAAGTACAAAGTTGGAGGCCTCATCCTACTTGATTTTAAACTCAGCACACATGTATACCTGTGGTGGATTCATTTTGATATTTGGCAAATCTAATACAGTTATGTAAAGTTTAAAAATAAAATAAAATTAAAAAAAATAAATAAATAAATAAATAAAGATGCAAAAAAAAAAAAAAAATAAACTCAGCACAAAGTTACAGTAGTCAAGCCAGTGTGGTGGTCATAAGGGTAGTCATATCGGTCAAAGAAATAGAACTGAGAAGCTAGAGATACGATGGAGATAAAAGAATCTTTTCAAGAAATGGTGCTAGGAGAAGTGAGTATCCATATATAAAAGCATGTATTTGGAACCCTGCCTCACGATGTACAAAAAAAATTAACCTGAAATGGTTCATATCTTAAATCTAAAAACTGAAACTGAAATATCCATACAATAAAACATAACAGTAGATCTTTGCGACCAATAGGTTGGGAAAGGTTTCTTAGATCTGACATGAAGAACACAAAAGGAAAAAAAGATATGAAAGAAGGAATAAAGTGATAACCTTCCTTAAAAGTCAAAACTGTTGTGCTTCAAAAGACACCATCAAGAAAGTGAAAGGATAATTCACAGAATGGAAGAAATATATGCAAATCATACGTCTGGTCAGAGTCTAATATCCAGGACAGAACTAAAAATCAATATCCCATTTCTAAATGGGCAAAGGTTCTGATTAGACATATCTCAAAAGATATATATGTAAGTGACCAATACTGCACAAAAAGATGTTGAACTGCATTGCTGCTGCTGCTGCTGCTGCTAAGTCGCTTCAGTCGTGTCTGACTCTGTGCGACCCCATAGACAGCAGCCCATCAGGCTCCCCCATCCCTGGGATTCTCCAGGCAAGAATACTGGAGTGGGTTGCCATTTCCTTCTCCAATGCATGAAAGTGAAAAGTGAAAGTGAAGTCTCTCAGTTGTGTCCGACTCTTAGCCACCCCATGGACTGCAGCCTACCAGGCTCCTCCATCCATGGGATTTTCCAGGCAAGAGTACTGGAGTGGGGTGCCATCGCCTTCTCCGGTTGAACTGCATTAGCCATTAGGAAAATGCAGACCAAACCATAGTGGCATGCCACTTCATATGCACCAAAATGGCTATAATTAAAGAAGACAAGCAATAACAAGTACTGGCAAGGAAATAGAGAAATTGAACCCTTATTTATTGCTTTTGTGAATGGAATATAAAATGGCACAGACATAGAAAACAGGCAGTTCCTAAAAATTTTAAATATAGAATTACTACATGATCCAGCATTCCATTCCTAATTATGTACCCAAGAAAACTGAATATATATATATATATATATATATATATATATATATATATATCCAAACAAAAATATACACACAAATGTTCAAAGTAGCACTATCCACAATAGCCTAAAGTGGAAGCATAATAGCCCAGAGGAGCACGGTAGGCTACAGTCCACAGGGTCGCAAAGAGTTGGACACAACTGAGCAGCTAACACACACAAATGTGCTAAATTTTATGGTACAGGTAGTCGCTTACTTCTGTAAATATATGCTAATCACTGAATTTTAAAATTTAAATTGGTGAATTCTATAGTATATGAATTATCTTAATAAACTGCTTTTAGGAAAACAGCAGGTATTTGGCAAATGTTTTCTCAAAAACAAATGAAGTCAGCCTGTCACTCCAAAGAAAATAACTGACAGTATTGCTAGTGATATAATTCAAACTTTTAGGCAAAAATTAAAGTTTTTTAAACTTTTACCAGCTCAACATTCAGAAAACGAAGATCATGGCATCCAGTCCCAGCACTTCATGGGAAATAGATGGGGAAACAGTGGAAACAGTGTCCAACTTTATTTTTCTGGGCTCCAAAATCACTACAGATGGTGACTGCAGCCATGAAATTAAAAGATTCTTACTCCTTGGAAGGAAAGTTATGACCAGCCTAGAAAGCATATTGAAAAGCAGAGAGATTACTTTGCCAACAAAGGTTTGTCTAGTCAAGGCTATGGTTTTTCCTGTGGTCATGTATGGATGTGAGAGTTGGACTGTGAAGAAGGCTGAGCGCCGAAGAATTGATGCTTTTGAACTGTGGTGTTGGAGAAGACTCTTGAGAGTCCCTTGGACTGTAAGGAGATCCAACCAGTCCATTCTGAAGGAGATCAGCCCTGGGATTTCTTTGGAAGGAATGATGCTAAAGCTGAAACTCCAGTACTTTGGCCACCTCATGTGAAGAGTTGACTCATTGGAAAAGACTCTGATGCTGGGAGGGACTAGGGGCAGGAGGAGAAGGGGACGACAGAGGATGAAAGGGCTGTATGGCATCACTGACTCGATGGACGTGAGTCTGAGTGAACTCCAGGAGTTGGTGATGGACAGGGAGGCCTGGCATGCTGCGATTCATGGGGTCACAAGGAGTCGAACACGACTGAGCGACTGATCTGATCTGATCTGGTCTGATATGCTTCACAGCTTCCCAGTGGTGTATTTTCTATGGAGATTAGTGGGGATAGTAACGAATGTGTTTTTTGATATTTATGGAATGTGCAGAAGATCTGTGAAACTCAGTGAGCCAAGATTTTTCAAATGGCCAATGAATGATGATACAAAGCCAAGTGTTGTGCTGTGCTTGCTCGGTCATGGGGTTGCAGAGGGTCGGACACGACTGAGCGACTGAACTGAACTGAACTGAAGAAGATTAACATTGAACCCAATTCTCATTAACATGGTTATTATTGGTAAATAGTTTTTTTTCCCACTAAAGGAAGTTATTTATGTTAATATGTTAATTGTTGTTGTTCAGTCGCTCAGTCATATCTGACTCTTTGCCACCCATGGACTGCAGCATGCCAGCCTTCCCTGTTCTTCACTATTTCCCAGAGTTTGTTCAAACTCATGTCCATCGAGTTCATGATGCCATCCAACCATCTCATCCTTTGTTGTCCCCTTCTCCTCCCACCTTCAATCTTTCCCAGCATCAGGATCTTTTCCAGTGAGTCAGTTCTTCACATCAGGTGGCCAAAGTATTGGAGCTTCAGCGTCAGGATCTGTCCTTCCAATGAATATTCAGGGTTGATTCCTTTTAGGATTGACTGATTTGATCTCCACTGTCCAAGGGACTCTCAAGAGTCTTCTCCAGCACCACAGTTTGAAAGCATCTATTCTTCAGCGCTCAGTCTTCTTTAAGGTCCATATGTTAATACAATGGATTAAAATTGCTATTTTTAATGATTAATAAATATTTAAATTTTCCTCCATTTAATTTCCAATGTGGTAACTAGGGATAGCTGTAACAAACCTAAATAAATCTCCTTGAGATACTCAGTAATGTATAAGGGGGGAAAGAGGCCTGAAACTAAAGTGTTTGAGAACTGCTGCTCTCAAGCCTCCCTTCACTTTCTAGAGGAGAAATTACTCCAGGGGTTGCTCTGAGGGGCTTTATATGGAGGTAATGTGTGGATACACAGGTCAGAGAGTGGCATATCCAGAGTATGGAGTTCCCCAAAAGTTTTTAAGTCTAGTTTCTATGAAAGAAATCCACATGCCTTCAGTGATAATGAAAAACAAGAAAAGAAAAAACTTTCTCTGTTGTTGCAGAGAGCTGGATGTGTGGTTTTAAAAGCCCAGCCTAGGCTATAATGATAGATGTATGATATATGAAGAGAGTACTTATGATGAAGCAAATAGAACAAAATATTTACAAATTTCTGAATCAGGATAAATAACATAGGGAGTTCTTTGTACTAACATTGTGGCATTTTGGCATGCTAGAAATTATTTCCAAATAAAAGATTTAAAAAATAAGATGCATGCATGCTAAATCACTTCAGTCATGTCCAACTCTGTGCAACCCTCTGGACTGTAGCCCACCAGGCTCCTCTGTCCATGCGATTCTTCAGGCAAGAATACTGGAATGGGTTTCCATGCCTTTCTCCAGGGGATCTTCCCAACCAAGGGATCAAACTCACCTCTCTTATGTCTCCTGCATTGGCAGGTGGGTTCTTAACCATTAGCGCCACCTGGGAAGCCCAAAAAATAGGATACTGAGGGTTATATGGAGCCATTATAAATAGCTCTGTCAAAGATGGAACTGTTCTTTAATAATTTATAGTATTTATCTTAGTACAAACCATATAGGGAAGATAGTTAAATGTACTGGGTGTCTTTTATGTGCCAGGAACTATGCAAAGTGCTTTATTTGCTTAATGTAAATTGAATTCATATTTAACCATATTCTTGAGAAGTAGGAGTTATCATTATTTTATATTTTATTTTGTAAATGAAGAAACTTAAGTAACTTGTGGGAGACTGTAAAGTTTATGTGTTCCAGTTCATGTTCGAACCCAGAGAAGCTGGCTGACATTCATGAATAAGAAAATTAACTACCTTGTGAGTAAACAGCAAACTAGGATTAAAACCCAGATGATTTACATCTTCTTCTAAGCATGTCAGTCACTGGCACTTGCTAAGAGTAGGTTAGGAGTTAGTTCCAGTGATTTTGCAGATAAAAACAATTCTATTCCTTAAAAATATTTTTGAATCAAGAATTTGGTCATTTAAACATATTGGTATTTTAGTGGAATTTTGTGTCTTTGAGGAAAATCTTTAAAATTATTTACTGTAGAGCTTTGAAAGCATTTGATTTCAACTGTTGTGGAAAAGTCAGCCTAAATAACCCCAAGATTAGGGGCCAAAAGCAGAGAACAAAGAATTCTCTCACATGTTGAGAAGGACAGATTTCCTTGAAATCTGTTCTCTTCCCTTTTCACCCACATATCTTTATAATTCCTTTGAAGCCCAGGGCCAAAAAAAATAAGTCATTCAACCCTGGTGCTGCCAAGGGTGGGTCCTGGCATGGGAACACAGCGGAGGGCAGGAGGGCAGACACCACATGCTTCCCTCCAGCTTTTACCAGAGAATAGCTTCCAGGATGACCTGCCATTGGTCCTGCCCTGGGGCTACGTTTTAAGTCTTCTAACTTGATAATTTGCCCAAACTCTGCTCTTAGTGATGAGAGAGAGGTGAATGTAGATCAACAATTGTTCCCTCTGCTGTGAGAGAGAACAAGCTTCTTTCTATCACCCCTGGTCTTGGAGAATAAGGTATCTGCTAATCAAGGGCTTCTTTCAATAACAGAAGATGGCCTTTTGTTTGTGGATCAACAGTAACTATGACGATCTGCCTGTGAAAATTCTGAACTTACGTCTTTAGCATTTATGAATTAGCTAGCATTTGCTATTGTCCTTGTTATGTACCTTGGCATGGTGCTCATTAGTTACACAGGTAGTAGTTCAAGGACATACCAAGGCGTTTCAGTTGTGTCCGACTCTTTGTGACCCTACAGACTGTAGCCCGCCAGGCTCCTCTGTCCATGGGAATCTCTAGGCAAGAATACTGGAGTGGGTTGCCGTTCCTTTCTCCAGGGGATTTTCCTGACCCAGGGATCAATCCCATGTCTCCTAAAGCTCCTGCATTGCAGGCAGATTCTTTACTGCTGAACCACCAGGGAAGCCCAGTAGTTCAAATAACTGGGATTTAAATCCAATGCTACTGACTTTTGTTAATGATTAATTTATATGTCTTCTTTGTGAAAAGAGCCAGGAAGAATATAAAATTATTATTTTTTTTTATTTTATTTTTAAACTTTACATAATTGTATTAGTTTTGCCAAATATCAAAATGAATCCGCCACAGGTATACCTGTGTTCCCCATCCTGAACCCTCCTCCCTCCTCCCTCCCCATTCCATCCCTCTGGGTCGTCCCAGTGCACCAGCCCCAAGCATCCAGTATCGTGCATCGAACCTGGACTGGCAACTCGTTTCATACTTGATATTTTACATGTTTCAATGCCATTCTCCCAAATCTTCCCACCCTCTCCCTCTCTCACTGAGTCCATAAGACTGTTCTATACATCAGTGTCTCTTTTGCTGTCTCGTACACAGGGTTATTGTTATCATCTTTCTAAATTCCATATATATGCGTTAGTATACTGTATCGGTGTTTTTCTTTCTGGCTTACTTCACTCTAATCAGACATAGACAACAGTCTCAGGATGATTATAATACAATCAAGTAGCAGATTTAATGTATATACATATTAATAAATAGTTAAGATATGCAGTAAAATGTACTGGGATTTCATGAGCATGCGAGATATCAATGGATATGAATGAAATATGATCTTATAAAGGATGAGGAAATTGAGCTATTTCAACATCAGATATAATTAAATAAATGAACAAAATTGTTTTTTAAAAAAACATAAGGAAAGTATGGCTCCTGGAAAACAGAAGATAGATTTGAAAATAGCAAACATTTCAGTTTGAATAAAATATTTATTGCACAAAAAGCAATGTTTGAAAACAGTTTATAGAATTTTTGAATGCTATGACACTTTAATATTATGTTTTAGACCTGGTGGCTCAGCAGTAAAGAATCTGCCTTCAATGCAAGAGACAAATTTGATCCCTGGGTCAGAAATTTCCCCTGAAGAAAGAAATGGCAACCCACTTCAGTTCTTGCATGGGGAATCCCATGGCCAGAGAAGCCTGATGGGCTACAGTCCTTGGGGTCACAAAGAGTTGGACATGACTTAGCAACTGAACCACCGACACACCACCACATTTTAGGCAGAGCAAAGCTCCATAATGTTTTGAGTCAAGGAGGAACATGGTCAGGGCTATGCTTGAGAATGGAAATGTTCAGTGCAGATGCCACCAGCACATGTAGTTGCCTAAGTTTAAATTTAAATTAGTCAAGATTAAATAAAATAAAAAATTCAGCTCCTCAGTTGCATTTGCCATATTTCAGATGCTCAATAATGCCCAACAGCTAGTAGCTTCTGTATACAGGACAGGAGCAATATAGGACATTTCTATCATCACAGAATGTTCTATTGAACAGAGCTGCTTTAAAAGATTAATCCAGTAGCTCTCTATAAATGGATTGGAAGGGACAGGAAACCATAAACAGGAAGCTGATATGAACAATCAAGGTTAGAAGTCCTGAGTAGCTGTCACAGGGAATAGAATTTCATTTATAAAATGCACAATAGTACCTTGTACTCTTCTGAGTTTTCTACAGATATTCATGATAAGAACTATTTTTATTGCGTACTCCAGGGACACCACTCGGAATTTAGATTTCTTATATTCCTCTGGAGAAATTTTCTTTGGCATGCATGAGAAAAGAGAGAAGGTGAAATGACTCACCGGAATATGACTATCTGGAGATCCTCACTTCCATGTGGAAACGGGGGGAATTCAAGCAGATGGGCTTCCTGCGAATCAGCTCGGGTGGGGGGTTTGTGGGTAACAACCATCTGGCTCCCAATTTGGCTTGAATTTCAAGGGAAGTCCAAAATCATCCAGTTGCTCTCTAAAGTTTGTTTATACTTGGAAAAACATCATTAAGAATTTACATTTTTTTTTTTCTATTTTTAGTCCTCGAATTTTTCTGTAATCATTACTGTCTAGAATAGGAGACTTTCTCGTTTTACATTTAAGGAAACTGAGGCCAAAACCAAGTGATTTGGCCAAGATCACACAGCTCGGTGTTTGCAAAGCTAAGCAATAACAGGTGTTCCAGGTTCTTTCACCTGCACCATGGCATTTTCAGAGTAACTTACAACAATATGCTCTAATTCCTTTTTCATATACTTATGAATTAGGGCAGTAGTTATGATTCTGTAATTTAACTTATGAGCCAAACACTGTCACATTTAATTATACGTTTAATAAATATTTTGTTGAGCATTTGTTTGACACTGGAACATCAGGACCTAAATCTTGCCAACTGCCAAATGGGTCCAGAGGATAAAACTTGTTTAAAGACCTGCATTCTAGGCAGACGTGACTACTCTTCCTCTATCACTTCCTTAGAGTGTCTACAGTATGTGGTGGCCCTTATTTGCTTTCCTGTCCATCATCCTCCACTAGAGGATGTTTAGAACACAGTCCACATCATACTTGTCCCTGTTCCGTGCTCATCCCAGTTCTCAGCACATAGTAGATGAGTTGATGAATAATGCATGAATGATATATGGGTAAAGAGGTAATTTGGAAACTCTGCTTATGTCTCCCTTTATTAATCTCACTTCTGACCTTTAGAAGTACGCAGACTTGCCAGGGGCACAGAGGAAAATCAGGCTAGTCTGTCTCCTAGCACACATCAGCAGGCAATTCAAAACTGCAGAGTGCAGCAGGGAGAGGGTCTAACAGAACCCACTTTCTCACCCACCAAAACAGTTTAACAAAGCAGTCTTTTGGCATTCCTGGATCCCTTTCATACAGAACTAATTTTTTTTTTTTTTTTTTTTTTTTTTTTGCGGGGGGTGGGGGATCTTTTTAATTGACTCTCTTTTTCTTGGGAATAAAAGCCAGCCTGCCAACAGCTGGCAAAAGTGAGTCTGCCAGCCTCTGTGGGATCCTGGGGACTCCTGGGATCTGCCTCCCCTGCAGGAGAGGGAGGCTGGCTGTGTCCCCGCAGAGCTGTATGGCTCTGATCCTCTTCTATTGGCCAAGACTGAAAGAGATGAGACAGGAAGCATGACTTAGTCCTACCATTCCTCTCTATGTCCCAAAACAGCGGGTAGAGATTTCAAGTTGAATCAAATGGTTTGTAATTTAAAATATTTTCTAGGAACACCAAAATCTGAATCAAAGGAGATAAACATCATGGCTGGATCCATACCAAGCATCAGGTGACAATGCCTAATTTCATGGCAACACTTCGCTTCATGCACCAACAGGGCAAAGAGTTCATTCACATTGCGGATTCTCTTGTGACCCAAAGAACAGTGATCCAGATACGCAGAGACAATGTTATCCTTTGTTTTAAGCTCTGTCATCACATCACCTCCCACCCGCTCCCTCCCTCCCTCCCTCCAACATAATAAGACTTCTGGTGACAACTCAGTAATTAGATGCATAAACTGTCAGACACTAGAACTCCCCAAGCTCTTTTTGAACTTTGTGTCTTGTTATTATTGTTGCTCATGTTACAATAAGGAATTTGGGATGCAGTCTTTATGTTTTTTACAAGACAGCCCTTTTGTGGCAATCAACGTTATATAAAACTTGTCCTAAAAATGATCTTTCTCATCATATTCCCATCAGATGACATTAAACAGTTCATATCACAGAGAACGTACTCTTTATGAACGAGAGCATTTCTCAAATACCTCATTAAAAACATATCTACCCATCCCAAAGCAATTAAATTTTGCACCACTGCCTTAAAACTACCATTTTGTTCCAGTGAGAGTATATTCTTTATTTGTATTCCTGCATTCTAGGCAGTTCTGAATCCCACGTGACCAACATCCATGTTAATACACTCCAGGGCAGACTGTGACATGCGCCATCACCAAAGGCAGGAAGGAAGCTCTTGCTAGAAGTGGCGTGAATTGACTAGTTTAAGCTCCATGTCTGTAACACAATTCATTGTCTACTGCATAAATATGTAGAAAGTTCATAATGTTTAAAATCTTTATGTTTTCTGCAAAGAGCAATGCTACATAATGGCAAAAGTGTATCCTGAGAGGAAAGGAATTCCTAAACATATGTGAATATGGGGACAGAGTCATATACTTCATAACTTATTTTATTTCAAATATGAGTCCAAAGTCATATTTTGTTTTGGCCACGTTGAGATGAATTTTATGCACAAAAACGCTGATTGACTCTCAGTGAATTTTGTGGACAGTCAGTTTTACTATTATATATGGATATAGACATAGATCCCTGAGAATCACTCTGCTGGGCAAAAATCTCACAATAAAAAACAAAAACCAAAAAAAAAACAAACCAGGGCTTATGGGACAATGGGTTAGGGGCACAATGCTAACAAACTTCACCAGTGACACATATACAAAAAAATAGGAGTCTGGTAAAAGTGGTAACAGTTTTATGTATGTTCAGTGGATTAGAAATTCACAAGGAACATAATAACTACAACGACGCTTCACTTTGAAAGTGATCTAAAGCTGCTTGAGAGCATTGGAGAGGACCAATTATAAAGTTGTGAAGTGGTATAAGAAAAGTGAAGGTGCAAGTGCAAGTCGCTCAATTGTGTCCGACTCTATGTGCCCCATGGACTTTACAGTCCATGGAATTCTCCAGGCCAGAATACTGGAGTGGGTAGCCTTTCCCTTCCCCAGGGGATTTTCCCAACCCAGGGATCGAACCCAGCTCTCCTGCATTGCAGGCAGATTCTTTACCAGCTGAGCCACAAGGGAAGCACAAGAATACTGGAGTGGGTAGCCTATCCCTTTTCCAGGGGATCTTCCCAACCCAGGAATCAAACCGGGGTCTCCTCCATTGCAGGTGGATTCTTGACCAACTGAGCTATTAGGGAATGTTTCCTGAAATTGGAAAACTGTAGTACTAGATGTGGATGGGCAGGTCACAGAGTTCAGAGAGAACAGAGAAGACTGCTAGGGAGTTGATGTGTGTTTTCTTATTTTATTGCATTGAATAAAACCCCCAGTACAATGCTAAATGGGCTTCCCAGGAGGCGCTAGTGGTAAAGACTTTGCCTGGCAATGCACGAGATGCAAGAGACAGGGGTTAGATTCGCTGGAGCCGGAAATGGCAACTCACTCCAGTATTCTTGCCTGGAAAATTCAATGGACAGAGGACCCTGGTGGGCAACAGTCAATGGGGTCACAAAGAGTTGGACATGACTGAGTATGGGTGGTCACACACCCACACACAGTGCTAAATAAAAATAGGTTTACTTTTTCACTCAGACTTTAAGAGGAACTTTTTCAAGATTTTACCATTGAGTATTACATTTGCTATAGGTGTTTTGTTAATATTCTTTATCAGATTAAGGAATTTCCCTTCTACAACTCATTAACTAAAAGTTTTACTAAAAACAGATATTGAATCAAAAGCCAACTATGCATCTATTGAGATAGTCATATATTTTTCTCTCCTTTTCTCTTTTGATAATGTGAATTACATTCAGTTTGAAATGTGAAGTCAGCCTTTCATAGGTGTAGTAAACTCCACTCTGTTGTATTGTACTTTCCCTTTTGCACATCACTTGATTTAATTTAAATGTTTTGTTAATGAATTTTACATCTGTTTATGTAAAGGAGATTGTTCTCTAACTTTACTTTTTCATAACGTCTTTGTCAGGTTTTGGATTATGCTGATATCACTTTAAAAAGTTTCCTCCAGTTTTATAATCTGGGAGAGACTGCATAAACTGGGTGACTGGGCGCTAATTTCTTCTTTAAATATTGGAAACATTTCAAGTACTTTCTTTGTGGGAAGGTTTTGGCAATGGATTTCAAAGTTCTAGTAATGATAATTTATGTTTTCTTTTATTTTTGTAAACAAAATCCATGGTAGCTTAGCTGGTAAAAATCCGCCTGCAATGCAGGAGACACGGGTTTGATTCCTGGGTCAGGCAGATTGACTGGAGAAGGGATAGGCTACCCACTCCAGTATTCTTGGGCTTCCCTGTTGGCTCAGCTGATGAAGAATCCACCTGCAGTGTGGGAGGCCTGGGTTCAATCCTTGGGTTGGGAAGATCCCCTGGAGAAGGGAAAAGCTACCCACTCCAGTATTCTGACCTAAGGAATTCCATGGACTACAGAGTCCATGGGGTCACAAAGAGTTGGACATGACTGAGTGACTTTCACTTATTTTTGTTAAACAGTCTCCTAGAGCTTTGGTAATTTTATTAATAGTTTTAAAAAAATATTGGTTTAGTTGATTTTTTTATTATATTCCATGTTTCTGCTCTTTATTTTTCTTCTCTTTTGCAGAGGACTGATGTGTTGTTATTTTTCCAGCTTCTTGAGATTAAATTTTTATTAATTTTTAATCTTTTAAATATGTATGTTTACAAGTATACATATCCTTATAAATACTGATTTTACTATGCTTTAATTGCAAAGTGTATGCTTAAATATGTTGAATCTTCATTATGATTCAGTTCAAACTAATTCTCATTGACTTCTTAATTATTAATATATGAGATGCTTTATTTAATTTCCAGACAGTGAGGCTTTTCTTGTTATCATATTATTGACTTCTACATTAATTGTATTGTGATCTAAGCTATTCCAATCTTTAAAATTTCTGGAGATTCTTTATGGCCCACTAGGTGGTTGATTGGTAAATATTTCATGTGAACTTAAATTCTGTCACTGATGATTGCAAAAGTTTGTGGTTCCTCAAGATTCCAGTTTCTAATTCCAGATACACACAATACAAATGGCCTTCCTACTTCTCTGCAGTAGAGGCTCTGCACAGGGGCCCACCCTCACCCTCAGCTCAAAACAGAACTGGCAATTCCTCTGCAATAAAAAATATCCAGTGATCCAAAGCTCCAATACTTTGGCCACCTGATGCAAAGAGCTGACTCACTGGAAAAGACTCTGATGCTGGGAAAGATTGAAGCCAAGAGAAGAAAGTGGGGCTGACAGAAGATGAGATGGTTGGATGGCTTCACTGACTCAGTGGACATGAGTTTTAGCAAACTCCAGGAGACAGTGAAGGACAGGGAAGCTTGGCATGCTGCAGTTCGTGGGGTTGCAAAGAGTTGGACATGACAGCGACTGAACAACAACAACAAAAGCTCATTTGTATGCAGTTTCCCTCTCTATAATTTTATTTCACCTAGTCCTTGTTGATTCCCTATGTTTCTGAAAGCTTTCAACATTACAGTTTTTGCAACTTATCCATCTCCTTCACATTGCTACAGTGGGAGTATTGGCTTACTATAACCTACTATATTCCACCTAGAACAGAAAATCAAGACTCAAAATACTTATTAAAAAAGTAAACACTTTTTTAAAAGAATCAATCAGAAATGTTTGTAATTTAAAGAATAGAGCTGTTGGAGCATTAATTTGTTTGACAAACATCTATTGATTTTCTGCTGGTCACAAACACCATATCATGTGCTGTAGAATTAACAATGAGTTAGATAGTCCTGGTACCAAATGGAGTTATAGTTTACAGAGAAGTCAGATATGGAAACAGATCCATTGCAATGCAATCTAGCATATGTTATAATACGGAGACAAGACTATCTCCTAAAACTCAGGGGAAGCAAAGACTCCTTGCCCACAGGACTCAATTGAGAGTTCACAAATAAAGTTACACTTAATACTGAAGCCTGAGCAGAATTTGTCAGGTACAAAAGGAGGAATGATATTCTGGGCAAAGGGACAGCATTTGTAGACACTTAGTCTCATGAAAGGATATAGAATATTTATTGAAGAATGAGGCATAAATATACCAGAATAGAGTCACATGAGTGAGTCTACGGTGTTGAGAGGCATGTGTGAAAATAAGGTCAGTGAAGTCATTTCAGGCCGCAGGAGGAGGTGTATTGAGTGCCAAACCAGAGGCTTTAATATATTTCCTGAAGGCCTTCCAGAGCTAATAGAAACATTCAAATAAAAGGAAACAAATAATTAGATAAGTTGTTCAAGAAATAGATTCTGACCGAGTGAAGAGAGCAGAATCAAAAGCAAAAGAAGCAGGTTTACAGAGAAAACAATGTGAAAGTTTTCTAGAATGCTATTTATAGACTAGTTATGGATACACTAAATCATGAAAATGACTAATAAAGTCACTCTAAAATTTATTAATAACGACTACAATAGTCAAAACACAAAACTTACCTTGTTCTATTTTCATTAATGTGTGATTTGATGCCACTAAATGAATAGGTTTCCCTCCAAAGGGAGTTTGTTTTTACAGTGTGACTCTGATTTTCTCGGAGGTTCTGAGAGAAATCTGAAATGCATCCTTCTAGACCTTTGTTTTATATGCAATGTTTTTTAGTATCCTTTTACCTTATTTAGACTAAATTCTTTCACTTAACCTTTAGATATAAGAGATAGTGAGAGAGCAAGAGAGAAAGACAGAGAAAGAGATTAGTATGGAGACAGAAACAATGAGAGGATCATGATGTAATACAGTGAAGCCTCATTTCTGGTAACTAGCCCTGTCACTTATCCTATCCTTTCATCTTATGCATTAGAAATGTCTTGCCAGCAAGATGACCTAAGTAGACATTTCTCCAAAGAGAACATACAGATGGCCAACAGGAACATGAAAAAATGCTCAACATTTTCAATCATTCAGTTCAGTTCAGTTGTTCAGTCGTGTCCGACTCTTCACAACCCCATGAATCACAGCACGCCAGGCCTCCCTGTCCATCACCAACTCCTGGAGTTCACTCAGACTCATGTCCATCGAGTCAGTGATGCCATCCAGCCATCTCATTCTCTGTCGTCCCCTTTTCCTCCTGCCCCCAATCCCTCCCAGCATCAGAATCTTTTCCAATGAGTCAACTCTTCGCATGAGGTGGCCAAAGTACTGGAGTTTCAGCTTTAGCATCATTCCTTCATTAGAGAAATCCAAATCAAAACTACAATGAAGTATCACCTTACACCTGTCAGAATGGTCACCATCAAAAAGTACAGATAATAAATGTCGGAGAGGGTGTAAACAAAAGGGAATCTTCCTATGCTGTTGGTGGGAATGTAGATTGATGCAGCCACAATGGACAACAGTATGGAGGTTCCCTTAAAAACTAAAAATAGAATTACCATATGATCTAGGAATCCTACTCCTAGGCATATATCCAGAAAAGATGGAAACTCTAATTCAAAAGGATACATGCTCTCCAACATTTATAGCAAGTCTATTTGCAATATTCAACTCAAATGCCCATCAATATATGTATATATTTGTTGTTTTTTGTTGTTCAGTCACTGAGTTGTGTCTGATTCTTTTGCAATTCCATGGACTGTAGCCCCACCTGACTCCTCTGTCCATGGGATTTCCCAGGCAAGAATACTGGTGCATGCCAAGTCTCTTCAATCATGTCCAACTCTTTGTGACCCTATGGACTGTAGCCCACCAGGCTTCTCTGTCCATGGGATTCTTCAGGCAAGAATACTTAAGTGGGTTGCCATTTCCTTCGCCAGGGTATCTTCCCAACCCAGGGACCAAATCCACAGGGCTTCTGCATTGACAGGCAGATCACTTACCACTGAGTCACCTGAAAGCCAATGGAATATTATTCAGCCATAACAAAGAATGAAATGTTACCATTTGCAGCAACACTGATGGTCCTAGGGAATATCATACTAAGTGAAGTAAGTAAGAAAGAGAAAAATAAATATTAAATCACTTATATGTGGAATCCAAAAAATAATACAAGTGAACCTCTATATGAAACAGAAACAGACTCACAGATGCAGAAAACAAACTTAGGCTTACCAGAAGGGAAAGAGAAGGGGGACAGAGATAAATTAGGAGTATGAGATTTACAGACACAAACTACTATACATAATATTGATAAACAATAAGGATTTGCTGTATAACACAGGGAACAATATTCAATATCTTGTAATAACCTATAATGGAAAATAATCTAATATATATATATACATATATATATGTGTGTATGTGTATATATATATATATATATAATTCAAGAACTTTGCTGTATACCCAAAACTGACACAATACTGTAATCACCTGTATTTCAATTTTAAAAATATCTTGCCAGCAGATCTTCGGTAAGAAAGCTCCATCTTTGACAGAACTGGAATAACATCTATGCCCTAACTTTGAAGTTCTGTTCAATGCCAAACCTTAGTACACAAAAGGAATAAGTAGAGATCTTTGACCAAAGCTTAGATTCCTTGTTATTTCATTTTTAGTTTTTCATGTAGAACAATGTTTAAGCTAAGTAATTGCCTACAAAGTGATACCTTTTTGTGACTGAAAGAGTTTGGATGAGTTGAGAATATATATGAATGGAGACTCTTCAGAGGTCCCAGTTACATCTGACACATTCTCCTTTTTTTTTTTTTTTTGGCTACAAACCTGTTATCACATCCCACACTGTGCTTTGACTGCCTCTTCCTTATGAAGTAAACATTTGGATAGTTTCTAGCTTAGAATCATTAGAAAATAATAATTCAAGTTATTATGGTAACATAATTTGCAACCCCCTTGAACATTCACTATCCATCCTGGCTGCTGTCCCCATTTTACTGAAGAGAAAATTATGGTCTTAAAATGTTAAATCACTCACCCAACGTCATATAAGACACAAACAGGGTTGGAAGAAAGAACTTCTGGTTCTAAATCTGTTCTTGTCACATACTGCTTCTCCTGTCATCTCTCTTAGCCATATCCCTAGTATTCAACCAACCTGAAGACCAAACACCAAAATGTTTCCTAATTTGCATAGATTGAGCGCTTCCTGTATGATTTCAGTCCTCTTACAAAGAGAAGGAATCTTATGCTGACTTTGTGGAAATTTATATTTGGCAGGTGTTGAATGTTGTAAATAGCATTACTATTTCACATCTTCTAATCTCTGAATCAAACTCATATAAACGCATGTCATTTCTTTTGTACTTGAGCCCTGAGGTGATTTTTATTATGAAAAGTGCAATTTTGAAAATCTAATAAACTGCCATCTATCTGAAGGGCAGCATTTTGCTGACACAGGTAATATCTGGAATTGTGATACCGGGTTATGAAGGCCATATGACAGTAAGCACTTGCTAATACAATAAAAACATTTCCAAGTTCTTCTTTCCAAAAGCATGTTTGTTTGTCTGTTTTATGACCCTGAAGTTTACTTGTTTGCCCTCATTTTATAATGAACCATATTCTCCTGGCCTATCCTGATGTAGGTTTGTCTATATATTCTAAGTTAATTTCTAATCATTGTTCTCCTCTCAGACAGAAACATATGTAATCCACAAATTAAATTTTTAAATGTTTCCAAGACTTCCCATTTGCTGTGATCATCTTGTTCTCTAATATATAAGAAAAATGGACTTAAACCCTGATCACATATACAATGGAAAACCAGCAGTATACACAATATAACCAAAGAGTCATGATTTTCTATATTTGTGGCTTTTGTTTAGTCGTTAAGTCATGTCCAACTCTTTTGCGACCTTGTGGGCTTAGCCTGCCAGGCTCCTCTGTCTGTGGAATTTTCCAGGCAAGAATACTGGAGTAGGTTGCCATTTCCTCCTCTAGGGTATTCTCTGGACCCAAGGATTGAACCCACATCTCCTGCATTGGCAGGAGATTCTTTACCACTGAGACATCAGGGAAGCCTGCTCATCTATATTATCAATTATCAGTTCTCAGTCTCTATGAGTAATCCACATGAAATAAGCTTTTCTGAGATTCTGGGATACTGTAGAGGTTTACAAAAACATTATAGCAAAGAATTTTGTTACATTATTTCAGGCATACAGTATATTGATTTGATATCTGTATATATTATAAGATGACCTCCACAGTAAGTCTAGTTAATATCCATCACTATTTTTGTTGTTTTCAGTCCCTAAGTCATGTGTAACTCTTTGTGACCCCATGGACTGCAACAAGCCAGACTTCGTTAACCTTCACTGTCTCCTGGAGTTTGCTCAAACTCATGTCCATGGAGTCAATGATGCCAACGAACCATCTCATCCTCTGTCACCCCACTCTCCTGTTGCCTTCAATCTTTCCCAGCATCAGGGTCTTTTCCAATGAGTCAGCTCTTTGCATCAGGTGGCCAAAGTACTGGAGCTTCAGCTTCAGCATCAGTTCTTCCAAAGAATATTCAGAGTTAATTTCCTTTAGGATTGACTGGTTTGATCTCCTTGCTGTCCAAGGGACTCTCAAGACATAAGCACAATTTTTTAAGACTGGTTTATTTGGAGTCCCTGATGGTGTAGCAGAATCAATAAAAACCAATCAACTTGAATATAAAATGAAACAAAGGTGAGCATACCTGAGGAATAAAAACAATCAGCCAGTGTGCAGAAAATTTTATGACCATTTCATTATGAGAATTTTTAAGAACTAAAGAGTGGTTAGAACATTGATGTCCATCTAAAGAAATTAATAATTGGCAACTTTCATTGAAACACAAACATACCCATACTGAAACAGCTAGATTTTCAATTATCATGACATAAGCCTAAAATTAAAAAAACTGAAGCTGTAATAATGTCATCTGGCTATTTAAGAAGTTTCTTAATAATGTTTATTCAGTCACACTCACCTACTGAGTCCCACTATATGACTAATCATAGTTACCTCCAAGCTGAGAAGCCAGTGTTAATTTCTAGCCTCAAAACAGAAGGAAATAAATAAACCTACTTTGGCAAGTAAGAGAATTTAGTCTGTTTAGAGCCACAGAAAACTGAATTAATTCACAGACTTTTGTTACTCAGATAGATGATTATCTCACAGATATGAAATCTGTCTTATAGATATATGGGATACCCATTCTTAATTTTAATTATATATTAGGGTTGCCAGATTTAAATTTGAACTTCATGAGCAACACATATTTTGGTAGTACAAGTTAGTATTAGTGTATTCCATACAGTGAAACTCAAGATTATGTGTTCTTAGTAAGTATCCTGGGTGATTCTTTGGAACTTCAGCATCTGAGAACAAACATACTTTATATTAGATCTTGTGCTCAGCTCTGAGTATGCAGAAATAATCCAAGTCTCTTCCCCGGAGCTTCTCACTGACAAGCACTGGGTATAGGGAAATACAAAAATAATTACCTGATATTCTTTCCTCCTTTTATTGCCCTGTAAAATACCACTAATTTTCAATTTCATCAGTTTTATGATCTGAGTTTTTCAGGATGGTATTGTTAGCCTATGACCTTGCTCAAATTTTACAATACAATTGATGCTTTTTAAATACTCAGAGTTTCAGAGTGCCAAGCAGTTAGCAATGAAGCTTCTATTTCTTTGTTGTTTTCAAAACATCCTAGTTGCTCTGTCCTACTTTCTCTAAGTTGGTTATTATTAAAGATGAAAATGTCCCCAAGAAAGGAACATGCTCAAAGTGTTCCTAACAAGAGATTTTGAAATATGTGACCGGTCAGAAACAAGAATCTCAAAGGGTGACAGTTAAGTTCACCCAATTCCCACACCACTGCTGTGCCTCAGAATTCAGTACTACTGCCTTTAGACTATAAGCAATCAACACTATATGTAAGACATAAGAAAATTCTTTCTGCTGATTTGGAAGTCGTTCTCTGCTTTAAAAATATTCATGTCCTTGTTAGGAATGTTAGCATCAAAGACAGGATTTGTAACTACTATTAATTCCCCAGATTTTAAATCCCCTTTACCCTAATGTACTTTTCCATAGCACTTATTAGCTTGTAACATACCATAAAATTTACTTGTCAGTTATCTTTCTTGTGTATTGTCTATCTATCGCCATTAGATTATAACTTCCACAAAAAGTAGAGGTGGTTTTTTTTGTTTGTTTTTTTTTTAGAGTTTTGTGCACTGATTACCTTTCAGTGGTGAAGAGCTAAGTAGTATATAGCAAGGACTCATTCAATTTGTTAAATGAATAAAGCTAAGAGTAACTAACATTCCATCACTCTTAGTCCTACTTTATCTCCAAAGTATGAAACCATTCAAGCACTGCTGTGCTGGTTTTTGTCCAGTATGGTAAAAAGCACTTTTGGGGAAAAAAAAGTAGTGCTTGCCTTTTGTATGGAAAAGAAGGCAGACAGAATGGAAACCAGAATTACAGAAAACTAACCAAACTAATCACTTGGATTACAACTTGTCTAACTCAGGGAAACTATGAACCATGCCATGTAGGGCCACCCAAGACGGATGGGTCATGGTGGAGAGTTCTGACAAAGTGTGGTCCACTGGAGAAGGGAATGACAAACCACTTCAGTATTCTTGCCTGGAGAACCTCATGAACAGTATGAAAAGGCAAAAAGATAGAACACTGAAAGATGAACTCCCCAGGTCAGTAAGTTCCCAATATGCTACTGGAGAAGAGTGGAGAAGTAACTCCAAAAAGAATGAAGAGATGGAGCCAAAGCAAAAACAACACCCAGCTGTGGATGTGACTGGTGATGAAAGTAAAGTCCAATGCTGTAAAGAACAATACTGCATAGGAACCTGGAATATTAGGTCCATGAATCAAGGGAAACTGGGCATGGTCAAACAGGAGATGGCAAGAGTGAACATGAACATTTTAGGTATCACTGAACTAAAATGGACCAGAATTGGCAAATTTCATTCAGATGACCAGTAAATCTACTATAGTGTGCAAAAATTCCTAAGAAGAAATAGAGTAGCCCCCACAGTCAACAAAAGAGTCTGAAATTCAGTTCTTGGGTGCAATCTTAAAAACAACAGAATGATCTCTGTTTGCTTTCAAGGAAAGCCATTAAACATCATAGTAACCCAAGTCTATGCCCCAACCACTAATGCCAAAGGAGCTGAAATTGAATGGTTTTATGAAGACCTACAGGACCTTCTAGAACTAACACCAAAATAAAGATTTTTTTTTTCATCATAGGGTACTGGAATGCAAAAGTAGGAAGCCAAGTGATACATGGACTAATAGGTAAATTTGGCCTTGGAATACAGAATGAAGCAGGGCAAAAGATAACAGAGTTTTGCCAAGAGGATGCATGGGTTTTAATAAACACCCTCTTCCAACAACACAAAAGACAACTCCACACATGGACATTACTAGAAGGTCAATATTGAAATTATAGTGATTATATTCTTTGCAGCCGGGAGAAGCTCTATACAGTCAGCAAAAAAAAAAAAAAAAAAAAAAAAAAAAAGACGGTGAGCTGACTGTGGCTAAGATCATGAATTCCTTATTGCCAAATTCAGACTTAAGTTGAAGAAAGCAGGGAAAACCGCTAGACCATTCAGGTATGACCTAAATCAAATCCCTTATGATTATACAGTGGAAGTGACAAATAGATTCATGGGATTAGATCTGATAGACAGAGTGCCTGAAGAACTATGGACGAAGGTTCGTTGCATTGTACAGATGGTGAAGGTCACTCAGTCGTGTCTGACTCTTTGCAACGCCATGAACTGTCCATGGAATTCTCCAGGTGAGAATACTGAACTGGGTAGCCTTTCACTTCTCCAGGGGATATTCTGAATCCAGGGATCGAATCCAGATCTGCCTGCATTGCAGGCAGATTCTTTACAAGTTGAGCTAAAAGGGAAGCCATATACAGGTGGTACATGGGTCCTAAATCACTTCAGTCATGTCTGACATTTTGCGACCCCATGTACTATAGCCCACCAGGCTCCTCTGTTCATGGGATTTGCCAAACAAGAATACTGGAGTGGGTTGCCATTTCCTTCTCCAGGGGATCTTCCCAACCCAGGGATCAAACCTGTGTCTCATGTCTCCTGCACTGGAAGGCGGGTTCTTTACCACTAGTACCACAAGGCAGTGATCAAAACCATTCCCAAGAAGAAGAAATGAAAAAAGGCAAAATGGTTGTCTGAGGAAGACTTACAAATGGCTGAGAAAATAAGAAAAGTGAAAGGCAAAGGAGAAAAGGAAAGATATATCCATCTGAATGCAGAGTTCCAAAGACTAGCAAGAAGACATAAGAAAGCCTTCCTCAGTGATCAATGCAAATAAACAGAGGAAAACAATAGAAAAGACTAGAAAGACTAGAGATCTCTTCAAGAAAATTAGAGATACCAAGGTAACATTTCATGCAAAGATGGGCACAAAAAGGACAGAAATGTTATAGACCTAACAGAAGCAGAATATTAAGAAGAGGTGGCAAGAATATATAGAATAACTGTACAAAAAAGTCCTTAACCATCCAGATAACAACGATGCTGTTATCACTCACCTAGAGCCAGACATCCTGGAGTGCAAAGTCAAACGGACCTTAGGAAGCATCACTATGAACAAAGCTAGTGGAGGTGATGGAATTCCAGTTGAGCTATTTCAAATCCTAAAAGATGATGCTGTGAAAGTGCTGCGTTCAATATGCCAGCAAATTTGGAAAACTCAGCAGTGGCCACAGGACTGGAAAAGGTCAGTTTTCATTCCAATCCCAAAGAAAGGCAATGCCAAAGAACGTTCAAACTATCACACAATTGCACTGATTTCACATTGCAAAGTAATGCTCAAAATTCTCTAAGTCAGGCTTCAACAATACATGAACCATGAACTTCCAGATGTTCAAGCTGGATTTAGAAAAGGCAGAGGAACCAGAGATTAAATTGCCAACATCCTTTGGGTCATAGAAAAATAAAGAATTCCAAAAGAATGTCTACTTCTGCTTCATTGAGTACACTAAAGCCTATGACTGTGTGCATCACAACAAACTGTGGAAAATTCTTCAAGAGATTTGAAAACCAGACCACCTTGCTTGCCTCCTGAGAAATTTGTTTGCAGGTCAAGAAGCAACAGTTAGAACTGGACATGGAATATCAGACTGGTTCCAAATTGGGAAAGGAGTATGTCAAGGCTGTATATTGTCACCCTGCTTATTTAACACACACAGAGTACATCATCTGAAATGCCGGGCTGGATGAAGCACAACCTGGAAACAAGATTGCAGGGAGAAATATCAATAACCTCAGATATGCATATGGCACCACCCTTATGGCAGAAAGTGAAGAAGAACTAGAGATTCTTGATGAAAGTGAAAGAGGAGAGTGAAAAAGTTGGCTTAAAACTCAACATTCAAAAAGCTAAGATCATGACATCCAGTCCCATCACTTCATGGCAAACAGATTGGAAACAATGGAAACAGTGAGAGACTTTCTTTTCTTGGGTAAGAAAATCATTGCAGATGGTGACTTCAACATTAAAAGACGCTTGCTCCTTGGAAGAAAAGCTATGACCAACCTAGAGAGCATATTAAAAAGCAGAGAGATTACTTTGCTGACAAAGTTCTGTCTAGTCAAAGCTATGGTTTTTCCAGTAGTTGTGTATGGATGGGAGAGTTGGTCTATAAAGCTGAGTGCTGAAGAATTGATGCTTTTCAACTGTGGTTGGGAGAAGGCTCTTGAGAGTCCCTAGGACTGCAAGATCAAACCAGTCAATCCTAATGGAAAGCAGTCCTGAATATTCACTGGAAAGACTGATGCTGAAACTGAAACTCCAATACTTTGGCTACCTGATATGAAGAACTGACCCAATGGAAAAGACCCTGATGCTGAAAAAGATACAAGGCAGGAGGGAAAGGGGATGACAGAGGATGAGATGGTTAGATGACATCACCAACTAGATGGACATGAGTTTGAGCAAGCTCTGGGAGTTGGTGATGGACAAGGAAGCCTGGTGTGCAGACATCCATGGGGTCACAAGGAGTTGGACACGACTGAGGGACTGAACTGAAGTGAACTTTGTATGGAAAGGAACTGCTATAAGATGTTTGTCTGGTGCTTCCAACTTAACCTTTCAAAAGTAAGTTTCTAATCTGCACAAATCTGTTCCCCCATCAGACTTCCCTCTCAATAGCAACCCAGTCCTTCTAGTTGCTAGTTTAAAACCTTGCTGTTAGGCTTGATTCCTTTCCATTAAAAAGCCAAATATTGACTTTAATTCCAAGTATGTACAGATACTAACCACCTCTCATTACCATCGCTGCTACCACCCTAGTTCTGCTCACCATCATTTCCTGCCTAACTGGTCTGTCTCTCTACTTCCACCTTGAGTGTCTACAGTCCATCCTCAACATTACAGCAAAGTGATCCCATTTAGGATGCAGTTCAGATCATGCCATTTCTTGGCTCAAATCCTCCGATTCTTCCCCTCACATTCAGAGTAAAAGTCAGAAGTCTTACAATGACCTCCAAGACCTTGCATGATTGAGTTTGTCATGGTCTCTCTGACTTGTTGTGCTACTCACACCAGCTGACTCACTCTAGCTACAACTGCCTCCTTGCTATTCTGGGAAGACTCAGGACACTTTCCTGCCTCGAGACCTTTACGCTTCTTGTCCCCTCAGCCTGGCATGCTCTCCTCTCAGATTCTCATGTGGCTCACCCTCACTCTCTTGTAGTCTTTGTTCAAATGTCTCTGTCTCCCTGATCCCTTCCCTGGCTTAACTATTTGAAATTACAAACCCCAATGCCTGGTACCACCTCTCTCATTTCCCTGCTTATTTTTCCATAAAATGTATTAATTCTTAACATATTATTTAATTTACTTATTTTTTTAATTATTTCATAAATTTGTTTTCTGTCCATAAGAGTAAAGGCTCCATTTGAGCTACTGTTTCACTTTCTTTTATGTGTATATATATATATATATATATGTGTGTGTGTGTGTGTGTGTGTGTATATATATATATATACAAAATTTTTATTTTGCATTGGAGTATAGTTGATTAACAATGTTGTGGTAGTTTCATATATACTTATTTTCTTATATATCTTCAGTACACAGAATAGTATCTTACACATAGTAAGTGCTTAGTAAATGTTAAAAGAATATTAAAAATTAAGAAAAAGTTTTTATTAAATAGACTGACAAAGGTTACATATTCACCTACACAATTCAGTCTTGCTTTACTTTGAATAGGTAAAATGTATAAATTCTTAGTTTTATTTACACATCTATTCAGTAAATAGTGAAAGTCAACTCTGGAAAGTATATTGTACATAATTTTTGAATCACCATGTGTACACCTAATGTAACTAATATAATATGGAAAATCAACTATGCCTCAATAAAGTAAATAAATAATATTTTTTTTAAGTGTTGTTCATTCGCCCAGTCATGTCCAACTCTTTGAGTCCACAAGGACTGCAGCATGCCAGGCCTCCATGTCCCTCACCATTGCCTGAAGTTTGCCTAAGTTCATGTCCATTGCAAAAGTACTAAGCCTTAAAAAGGGGCTTCTCTGGTGACTCAGATGGTAAAGAAGCTGCCTGCAATGCTGGAGACCCGGGTTTGATCCCTGGATCTGGAAGATCCCCTGGAGAAGGGAATGGCTATCCACTTCAGTATTCTTGCCTGGAGAATTCCATGAACAGAGGAGTCTGGTGGGCTGAAGTTCATGAGTTCACAGAGTCAGATGTGACTGACTAACACACACACACAGGTATGCCTAAAAAAAAAAAAAACAAGCAAATAAATAGGAAAGAGTGTACCAGTTGAGTGAGTTTATAATTTAGAAGGGTAAAGATACATGCACTAATAATAATAAAATATTATATACTAAAATATAGAGTAGATAATAATGTGAGATATTTTATATTTAATTAGAGATATATTAATTAATTTTAAGGTGCTTTTGTATAATTGCATGATTGAAAAAGTAGTTTAACTATAAAACTCTGCTTCTCTGTAAGCTCATACTGTTTTTAAAACAAGACAGTTGTTCAAAAATAAGGCCAAAACTGATAAACAACTCTTTTTTTTTTTCTCTCATTTTAGGTAGAAAACTTTGTTTTAGAGCCATTATGTGTCATTGTATCCTATAAAGAAAATGAGCAACAATAAAGGAAAATATTCTGAACTCTTCTCTGGCAGACTAGATCACTAAGATCATCATTAGATTACTAAAACCTGGCTATTTTCCTCTAATCTCTGTATTTTGCCTACTTAAATTTCTGCTTTGCTTTTTTTGGAACAGCTTGAAAATCCAATATAATATGAAGCAACTAAGTTATTGAAGTTATTGCAATCATCTTGCTGACAAAGGTCATATGGTCAAGGCTACGGTTTTTCCCAGTAGTCACGTTACAGTTGTGACAGACGGACCATAAAGAAGGCTGAGAGCCGCTGAAGAATTTATGCTTTCCAACTACGGAGCTGGAGAAGACTCTTGAGAGTCCCTTGGACTGCAAGGAGATCAAATCAGCCAATCTCAAAGGAAATCAACCCTGAATACTCATTGAAAGGAATGATGCTGAAGCTGAAGTTCTGATACTTGGGCCACCTGATGCGAACAGCCTATTCATTGGAAAAGACCCTGATGCTGGAAAAGATTGAAGGCAGAAGGAGAAGAGGGTGACAGAGGATGAGATGGTTGGATGGCATCACCAGTGCAATGGACATGAAAGTGAAAGTCTCTCAGTTGTGTCTGACTCTTTGTGACCCCATGGACTATACAGTCAATGGAATTCTCCAGGCCAGAATACTTGAGTGGGTAGCTATTCCCTTCTTCAGGGGATCTTCCCAACCCAGGGATTGAACCCAGGTCACTTGCATTGCAGGTGGATCCATTACCAGCTGAGCCATCAGGGAAGCAATGGACACGAACTTGGGCAAACTCTGGAAGATGGTGAGGGACAGGGAAGTCCAGTATGCTGCAGTCCATGGGGTCACAAAAGATCGGACACGACTGGGGGACTGAATGATGACAACAACAAGTTATTGAAGTAACTTGATAAGTAATGCAATAGCTGTGATAACTTTCATTGTAGGGTATTTCATGTGAATGTTTAATATTTTTCAGAAGCTAAAAAAATGTGATGTTCATATTAAATATCATAAACTGGAAATACTTCAATATTTTTCCTTTTATAAAGGAGTTTGAACCTACTTTATGAGTTAACAAAGTAGTATGAAATATATATGCCCACTTAAGACATGTTCTAGAAATCTTCCATATTAGTGTCATTTATAATGAGAAAATATGGGGCTTTTTAAACAGACTTTATTTTTTGGCACAGTTTTAGATTCACAGCAAAACTGAGTGAAAGATACAAAGATTCTGTATCCCCATGCCTCCATACATGCTTAGCTTCCTCATCATCACCATTCCTTACCAGAACGGTATATTTGTTACAATCAATAAACCTACATCAGTGAATCACCATCCAAAGTTCATAGTTTATATTACAGATCATTCTCGGTGTGGTATAGTCTATGAGTTTAGAAAATAATGCCACATATCCACAATCCACAAATTATGCCGTAGTATATCCAGATTATAGTATTATCCAGACTTGTTTCACTGACCCTGAAATCCTCTGTGTTCTAACTATTCATCCCTACTTTCTCTTTAATGATCAGAAACCACATATCCCTTTACTTGCTCCGGTTTTGCTTTATTCAGAATGTTATGTATTGGAATCAAACAGCATGTAGCTTTTTCAGATTGGTGTCTTTCACTTTGTAATATACATTTAAGTTTTCTCCTTGTCTTTTCATGACTTGATTGATAGCTTATTTCTTTTTTAGCACTGAGGAATATTCCTTAGTGTGCCATAGTTTATCCATTCACTTACTGAAGGACATTACTGGTTATTTCTAAGTTTTAGTAATTATTAATAAAGCTGCTATAAATATCTGTGTGCAAGTTTTTATGTGGACTTAAGTTTTCAACTCACTTGGGTGAATACCAAAGACCCTGATCACTAGATCATCTAGGAAGGGTAAATTTAGTTTTCTAAGAAAACTGACAAACTGAGTTAGGAAGTATTCTCTCAGCTCCTGTCCTTTGTAAGAGATTATAGAAAATTCATGTAATTTCTTTCTCAAGTGTATGTTAGAATTCACCAGCTTAATCCATCTGGGCCTGGTATTTTCTTTTTTGAAATGTTAATAATTATTGATTCAATTGTTTAAATTAATAATGGCCTATTCAGATTGTCTGTTTCTTCTTGTATTAGTTTTGGAAGATTGTATCTTTCAAGGAATTCTTTCATTTCATCTAGGTTATCAAATTTATGAGTATAAAGTTGTTCACAGTATTCATTTTCTATTTTTTTAATGTCAGTGGGATCTATAGTAATGTCTCCTCTTTCATTTCAACATAATATTTAGTTTTATCCTTTTTTTTTTCCTAGTTAAGTCTGGGTAGATGCTTATCATTTTTGTTTCAAAGAATCAGCTTTTTATTTTGTTTCTCTATTAACTTCCTTTTTAGAAGTTCATTGATTACTGTTCTACTTATTATCGTTTATTTTCCACTTACTTTGGATTTTGCTTTTCTTAAGTTTCCTTCAGTAAAAGCTTAAATTATTGATCTTTACATTTTTGTTATTTTCTTTTTAAAAAATGCATTCAGTGCTATAAATTTTCCCTAAGTACTGCTTTCACCGCATCCCAGAAGTTTTGATGATTCGTATTTTCAGTCTCATTTAATTCAAAATATTCTTTTCCTCTTGAGATTACTTCTTTGCCTCAAATGTTATTTGGAAGTGTTGTTTAATCTCCAAGTATCTTTGGATTTTCCATCTGTCTGTTATTGATTTCTAGTTTAATTTAGTTGCACTATGAAATCAGACTTTGTATTATTTTTGTTCTTGGTAAATGTTCCATATGAGCTTGAGAAAAATGTGTATTCTGCTGTTGTTAAATGAACAGTGTATAGATGTTCATTATATCCAGTTGATTGATGGTGTTATCAAGTTCAACTATGTGTTTGCTGATTTTCTGCCTGCTGGATCTGTCCATTTTTGATAGAGACGTATTGAAGTTTCCAATGATAATAGTGGATTCATCTATTTCACCTTTAGGTTCTATCAGTTTTTGCCTTACTGGTTTGGCTCCAATGTTAAGCATATGTGTGTGCATTTGCACTCAGTCGTGTTCAACTCTTGGTGACCCCAGGGACTACAGCCCACCAGGCTCCTCTGTCCATGGAGTTTCCTAGGCAAGAATACTGGAGTGGGTTGCCATTTCCTACTCCACATACACATCAAGAATTATTATGACTTCTTGGAGTACTGAACCCTTTGTTATTATGTGATGCCCCTCATTATTTCTTATAACCTTTCTTGCTCTGAAATCTTTTTGACTTGAAATTAATATAGCTACTCTTTCCTTTTTTGATTAGTGTTAGCATGGTGTTTCTTTCTCCATTCATTTACTTGTATATGTGTCTTTATATTTAATGTGGGTTTCTTATAGACAACAAATAGATTTCATTTTTTTTTAATTTTATTTTATTTTTAAACTTTACATAACTGTATTAGTTTTGCCAAATATCAAAATGAATCCGCCACAGGTATACATGTGTTCCCATTTTGATTCACTCTACATTTGTCTTTTAATTGGTAAATTTAGATCATTGATATTTAAAGTGATTATTAATATATTTGAATTAATAACTATCATATTTGTTACTATTTTCCATTTGTTGCCCTTGTTCTTCATTTCTATCTTTTTCATCTACTCTTTTTCTACCTTTTGTGTTTTTAGTTGAGCATTTTATGCGGTTCTCTTTTCTCTCCATTTTTAGTATGTCTGTTGTACTTTGTTTTTTCACCTTCAGTTTTTTAGTGGTTTCCCTAGAGCTTGGAATACTTGGAGTATTCAATACAAATACTTCATGTCCACTTTCAAATAACACTATACTGATTCCTGGGTAGTTTGAGTACCTTAAAATAACACAATAATCTTAACTCCTCTCTCTTGTCCCTTCTAATATAGTTGTCATTCATTTCACTTATGCATGTGTATATAAGCATAGACGTGTGTGTGTGTGTGTGTGTAATCAAATGCATTGTTGCTGTTATTATTTTGAAAAATCTAATATCTATTAGGGCAATTAAAAATAAGAAAAATCAAAGTTTGATTTACAGCCACTTATTTTTTCTTTGATTCTCTTCTTTTTATTATGTAGATCTGAGTGTCTGGCCTATATCATTTTCCTTGTTTCTGAAGAACTCCCTTTAACATTTCTTGCAAGACAGACTACTGGCAACACATTTGTTTTCTGGGAAAGTCATTATTTCTCCTTCACTATTAAATGATTATTTCTCAGAGTACAGAATTCTAGGTTGGTGCGTTGTTTTCTCTCAGATTTTAAGTATGTCACTCCTTTCTTCTTGTTTGCATGGTTTCTGAGGAAAGTCAGATGTAATCTACCTTTCTTTCTCTCTGGGTAAGATGTTTATTTCCTCTAGCTTTAAGAAAATGTTTGTATACCTTTGATTTTCTACAGTTGATAAACGACATAACTAGGTGTGGCTTTTTTGCCATGTATCCTTTTTGGTTCTTTCTTCTGATAAAGTTGAATAAAAATACAAAAAGAACAATTCTAATCTATACCTATTGAGTACTTAGTTGTTGACTGATATTACTGACACCAGGGATCTCAAATTTAGTCCATTAAAAATATTTATACTTTTCATGTCTTGTTGAAGAGAGGTCTGAATCCTTCCAAGAAACCCCAGGGCTGACTGTTTGGAAGTTTAATGCTCCTTAGTTGATATGGTCTATGGACTCAAAGCACCATTGGTTTTAAACATTGTTAATGCCAAGAGCAGTAAACAATTTCCCTGGAGTTTTCACTGCTGCTCTTGAACAAATCTGTTTGTTTTTCTTTAACCACGATTCAAACTTTTATAGCACCCAATGTCCAGCTTGTTATCCTCTTCCAAATGTGAAAGCTTGATCCCAGAGATGGCTTGGCATAATTTTGATTAAAGACTGTTTTCACACATTCAAGAATATAGCACAGTTAACAAAAGACAAATAGTGTGGCCCAAAGGATTAATAAAGACCAATGAATACAGCCAAATGAAGCATATTTGCTGTTTTTCTATTATTTACTGTTATTCTTCAGCCTGAGGGGCTGCCTAGCATCAGCAGAAGATGAAGTTTAATGGGATTTAAGTGTTAACCAGACATTTCAGCAAAGAAGTAAGAAATAAAAAAGAAAGTAAAAATAAAATTGTAAAGGGCAAACTCAACTTTTACAAAGAATTAAAAATGGACATTTTACCAATGGAGATTTCACATATATCTGCTTATTCAGCATGATAAAATTTCTAATGCAAACATACTATATTTATTTACTTAAAAATGTGTAGATCTGTCCTGAGTAATTACATTAAGTCTTTCCTTGTCATCATTTATAACCACTTAAAGCCTCTTATAATGTATGCTTCTATCAAGAATGTGTAGCTCTCAATTCATTCTTTTTTTAATTTTTTGCTTTCTGTGAAATTAATACAGTATTTTATTTGAAAATTGTTAACAATGCTTGCAAAATTATTTAGATTGCTCCCTTATCACAGTTCTCTCATTCAGAGACTTTTCAAGCTTGGGTATAAAGATAAGCTTTAGGACATTTCTAAACACAACATTTTAGGCAACTGAGCATTTTTCTCAGGAGTGTTCATAACACTTTCTAGGTCCTCAAAAGTGCCAAATGCAAAAACAAACAAAAACATTAAGAAAATGTTTAAAATATTTAAATTGACTTGCATTTATTTAAACACTTGGTCTGATGCTTAAGGCAATGAACTAGAATGATCCTCTTTGTCTGAGAAAAGAAAATGTTCATAATAACAAAAATACTCAGTTATTGTCAGTTTAAAATTATCTTTGCTGATTTTTAAAGTAAAAAAACCATATTCAACTCATTTATTTTTTTCAATATTTGGAAATGTCCCTGAATAACAGAGTTAGAATGGAAGTGTGTGAAAAGTAAAAGCTATAGGTTTCTCTGGGGTCAGCTTCAAACAGTGCCAAATGCTGTGATCCTTCCTTGGGCCAGCTGCCTGACCAGACCAACCTTCTACCTTCCTAATTCGATAGTGTCTGTCATAAGACAGATGTGGTATCTCACACTTGCTAACTGTCCAGTACGTAGGAGCTTCAGTTTCTTCTTGTGTTCTTTCAATTGCCATAAAAGTGTATAAACAATATCATATTCTCATTTTTATTTATACCCTCAGAAATGACTTTTTAGTTATTGGTTACAGAGTAGAGTGACTGGCTCTATTTTTCTCAGTCTTTAGAAAAGCAGAAGTGACAGGGATAAAGGTGAGTGCTTCAGGAATTCACCAAACCAATTTGTATCTTGGCCAAAGTAGTCTTTAAGAATACTAAAAGCAAATAAATTGGGCTTGCCTGAATTTTACTGATATCGAAGATTTGACAACACTTTGAGGGTAGAAGTTTGATTTAGAGGTGATCCTGAAGCTATGGCTTAAGCACCTCTGGTAAAGGAACTGAATCTGTGGTGATTCTGCAAAATGGGATGCCTTCTAGCGACACAAGATCAGGCACACCAGAGAAAAAGAGAAAGTTGGATGGCAAAGACAAACCTCCAATTTCTCACTATTGTCCAGGACATTTTCACTCAAGTCAGGTCCTCTGGAGGGCTATGGAGAAGACTGATTCTGATTCTCATGAAGTTCTGGGAGTACTGTTCATGCTGAAACTTTAAGACTGTATGATTTTTTTTAGTTAATTTTTATTATAATAGAGTTGCTTTGTGTATAGTTGTGTACAGCTATATGTATGCATAGTGGTGGTTTAATTGCTAAGTCATGTCCAACTCTTACAACCCCATGGACTGTAGCCTGTCATGCTCCTCTGTCCATGGGATTCTCCAGGCAAGGATACTGGAGTGGGTTGCCATTTCCTTCTCCAGGGGATCTTCCCGACTCAGGAACTGAGCCTGGGTCTCTTGCACTGCAGGCACATGATTTACCAACTGACCTATGAGGGAAGTCTACCATATGTATACATGTATCCTCTCCTTTTAGATTTCCTTCACATTTAGGTCGCCACAGAGCACTGGTTAGAGTTCCCTGAGCTATACAGTAGGTTCTCATTATTTATTTTATACATAGTATCAATGGTCTATATATGTCAATCCCAATCTCCCAATTCATCCCTCTCCCCTACCCTATGATTCTTTTACCATAATGATATCCCCAAATCCTCATCAAGATTCAGTAACATGATGGAATTAACTGGTAATATCAAACAACAGGAGATAATTTCTTGAAAACAGAAGTGAGCACTACTGGTAAGTTTTTAAAAGGGAGTATGGTGACTGCAGCCATGAAATTAAAAGACGCTTATTCCTTGGAAGGAAAGTTATGACCAACCCAGATAGCATATTCAAAAGCAGAGACATTACTTTGCCAACAAAGGTCCATCTAGTCAAGGCTATGGTTTTTCCTGTGGTCATGTATGGATGTGAGAGTTGGACTGTGAAGAAGGCTGAGCGCCGAAGAATTGATGCTTTTGAACTGTGGTGTTGGAGAAGACTCTTGAGAGTCCCTTGGACTGCAAGGAGATCCAACCAGTCCATTCTGAAGGAGATCAGCCCTGGGATTTCTTTGGAAGGAATGATGCTAAAGCTGAAACTCCAGTACTTTGGCCACCTCATGTGAAGAGTTGACTCATTGGAAAATACTCTGATGCTGGGAGGGATTGGGGGCAGGAGGAGAAGGGAACAACAGAGGATGAGATGGCTGGATGGCATCACTGACTCGATGGACGTGAGTCTGAGTGAACTCCAGGAGTTGGTGATGGACAGGGAGACCTGGCGTGCTGCGATTCATGGGGTCGCAAAGAGTCGGACATGACTGAGCAACTGATCTGATCTGATCTGATCTGATATGGCATGCTGAGACAATATGTAAGGTTATGATTATTTACACTTCTCCCAATTACCCCACTACCATTCACAATATATGGGTCCTATCTATAGTTAGAATGCAATCCAATAATGAATTTAATCCTAAGTACCTTGTATTACATATGAATTCACTGTAACCTTTTGAATAATAATTACTCTGAATTTTTCTCCTAATTTTCATTAATTACATTTCTTTTTTATTTTATTTTATTTTTAAACTTTACAATATTGTATTAGTTTTGCCAAATATCGAAATGAATCTGCCACAGGTATACCTGTGTTCCCCATCCTGAACCCTCCACCTCCTCCCTCCCAGTGCACCAGCCCCAAGCATCCAGTATCGTGCATCGAACCTGGACTGGCGACTCGTTTCATACATGATATTATACATGTTTCAACGCCATTCTCCCAAATCTCCCCACCCTCTCCCTCTCCCACAGAGTCCATAAGACTGATCTATACCTCAGTGTCTCATTTGCTGTCTCGTACACAGGGTTATTGTTGCCATCTTTCTAATTACATTTCTTGACATGGAAGTTATAATATTCAAACAATATAAATATTTTATTATAGAGAAATTTTTACAAGGATAAAACTTTCTTCAGAACAATGCCCTCTAAACAGCAAGTATTTAATGTCATTTTTGAAATACATTTGTATTTTGTAACATGAAATCCTTTTAAAACATGCAATCTTTGTTCCATTACTAAAGAACATATAAAGTACAAAAAGTCAATTATACATAAAGTTAAATACAGTGTCTGTAACACCACACAGGAGTAAAAGTGAAATTATCCTTTGTCTTAAATATTTCCGCCAGAAGATCTAGTATAATTATTATACTGACCTTGATCAACAACAGTTCGACTTATGAGGGTTATTAAATCAGCAGCAAATTAACTCAGAACTGAAGACTTTTAGAACTGCAAAAATCTACCACTTACTCAAGTGGGATAGGAGTTTCCATAATATTAACATATGCTTAAAACTTGACTATGATATCGAAGAATCACTTTACCAATATTTTTAATTTAGGGGAAAAAAAAAAAAACAGCTTCATAACAAGAACTAGCCTCAGAATAAGAAAAAAGCAGAGAGACAGAGAGGACCGGTTGAGGACTAGACAGGTAAAAAGGCTTTCCTTCTCTCTTTTCCTTTTTTTTAAATTGAATAAAGAGGAAGGAATGAGAAGGGAAAAGCCCTAGCAGATTTTCAAAGTCAAGAAACCTTTGTAGGATGACACTACCAATGGAAAAAAATTTTAAACAGCCCCTACAATGGAGTGAATGAAATAATTTTTAAGACTAAGGATGTTCAATTTTCAAATATTTGGTATTGGCTGTATAAATTGCCACTATTGTGCCAACTTCTCCTCCACTTGATCTGATCTTTGATAAATGCTCCTATATCCAAAAGCTTGAGACTGACATTTTTATTTAATTTTATCTATCACCCATCCCCTGCACTCCACCCTCAATGCCAGAAATCACATTTTCCATTTTGTCTGGCATGGCACAAAACAGTAACAGAAAGACTAGGATTGTGAAGTATTTCAGAAGGAATATAGCTCAGCACTAGAGATAACAATAAAAATGTAAGTTCTACAAAAATTTGCAGAGAATCTTAAGAGAATACATTAAAGTATTCACATGCCGTAGAATCATATTTTTACTCAATCTTACAAGATCTCAAGGAATAGAGTGATTTCAGTTAGTAGTCTTGTTATGGATGTGAGAGTTGGACCATAAAGAAAGCTGAGCACCAAATAATTGATGCTTTTGAACTGTGGTGTTAGAGAAGACTCTTGAGAGTCCCTTGGACTGCAAGGAGATCCAACCAGTAAATCTTAAAGGAAATCAGTCCTAAATATTCATTGGAAGGACTGAAGCTGAAACTCCAATACTTTGGCTACCTGATGTGAAGAACTGACTCATTGGAAAAGACCCTGATGCTGGGAAAGATTGAAGGCAGGAGGAAAAGGGGATAACAGAGGATGAAATGGTGGGATGGCATCACCAACTGTATGGACATGAGTTTGAGCAAGCTCTGGGAGTTGGTGATGGACAGGGAAGCCTGGCGAGCTGCAGTCCATGGGGTCCCATGCAGAGTCGGACAAGACTGAGCAACTGAACTGAACCGAGTCGTGTTATGACACTGAGGTAGGCAAAATATGGGTCCCCAAAAAGGTCCACATCCTAATCACTAGAACCTGTGAACATGTTACCTTACACAGCAAAAGAAAATTAAGGTTGAAGATGTAATCCCCTTTGACTATCAGTTGATTGGGAGACATGGCGATTACTCTGTGTTACATAGTCTTTAGACAAGCTCCCTCTGAACCAGGTACCTTTCTGCGAACAATTAGCTGAGGCCAGGAAAAGGTCAAATTACATCTTCTAAGCATGGCTACTGGGATAAATTTACTATAGGCTCAGAAATGTATGGTAAGGTCTGGTCAGATAGTGAGAACTGTGTCTGTTATGTAACAGAATTTAATAATTGGTAACATTAATTCTCATTTCCTCCTTCATATGCTTGCATTTCTGTTACTCTTAAAATCCTTATCCACAGGAATCCCCATCTGCAATAGCATTTCCATTCTTATTCCCAGGCCATGAATCCTGCTAAAAATGGCCACACAGTCATAAAGACCGGTGCTGTTCAGTTGCTAAGTCACGTCTGACTCTTTGCGATCCCGTAGACTATAGCACAACAGGCTCCTCTGTCCTCCACTGTCTCCCAGAGTTTGTTAAAATTCATGTCCATTGAGTCAATGATGCTATCTAACCATCTCATCCTCTGCCACCCGCTTCTCCTTTTGCCTTCAATCTTTCCCAGCATCAGATTCTTTTCCAGTGAGTTGGCTTTTAGCATCAGACAGCCAAAGTATTGGAGCTTCAGCACCAGTCCTTCCAATGAATATTCAGGGTTGATTTCCTTTAAGATGACTGGTTTGGTCTCCTTGCACTCTGAGGGACTCTCAAGAGTATTCTCCAGCACCACATTAGAAAGCATCAGTCCTTTGGCACTCATTAGCAAATATGTCCTCTTTAAATTCTACTTGGTTTGCCCCTCCTACCACTTTCCAAAGCACTATTCAAGCATCTAACCACTTCCCATGCCTCAGGAGGTCTGTGTCCCATCATCTCTTATCCATGACAAACAGAAAGTAGAAATTGTAAGTTAAGAACTACCTTAAGGCCCTTACTTCTCTCCCCACTAAACATACATGTAAATCTACCCCTCTCAAACTCTATACAACCTCAGAAGGAAGTGGCTTTTTTTTCTCTAGGGAAATTTTATCCATCCATCTGGGCTCTCAAACTGGGCTTTAAAAGGCTGTCCTTCTCTCTACTCTGTTATCTCCTCTTTCTACCCTGAACATTGTTCTGTCAAAGTTCTCATGCTTCATGCATGCACTCATGCTTCTGAATGCAATATGCATAAGAAAATCCCACATTGAAAATATACAAAATATATAATGTATCCTCCACTAGCTCATTTTTATCTTCCATAATTGGTGACTCATGAATCTTTATCTTTTGTTCAAATTAGACTAACTGAATTATAATTTATTTGATGATCAATTTATGAGATAGCTTTAAGAGATTTCTCTCTCATCTTCCACTTTAAAACAAGCACAAAGTCCCATCCATACTGCTTTCCAAGTATCCTCTGAACCTGTGTACTTCTGTCTCCAAGCAGCGACTTGATCTGGACCATTATTTATCATTTGTTTTGAAACAGTCTAACTATGCCAATCAGAGAAGGAAATGGCAACCTACTCCAGTATTCTTGCCTGGAGAATCCCATAGACAGAGGAGCCTGGTGGGCTACAGTCCATGGGGTCACAAGAGTTGGACACGACTAAGCGACTAAACAACCACCACCACCACCAAGTAGACCAATACACTTGCATCTGCACCTATATACATTTTCCCTTTTGTCACAATGATAAATTTGTCCAAGCTCCTGTCTAACACTAAATTCCATTTTATAATGGATTCCATATTCTCAAGGTATTTTGATTAAAGACCTTTATAAAAAAATTAATTTTTAATAAAAATTAAAAATTTTTATCTTTTGCATTATCAACTTTGTACTCTTGTCAGGGTAATTTTCACTAACATACAAACAAGCTCTATTATCTTCCATCTTATAAATTAAAAACTTTCTTTTGCCCCCATATAACCCTCCATTCACTGTCCCTATTCACTCTTATCTTTAGAACAAACATTTCTTAATCTCCACTTTTTCTTTTCTCATTCTCTCTTCTTCCACTTTTCCCAATTTTCTTTTGAACCTATTTCAATCATGCTTTTGTCCCCACCATGTAATCGAACTGGTCAAGGTCACAAATAATCTGCAAGTTAAAACTCAAATGGTTTCTTCTCATTTCTTCATTTCCTCTGTTGATCAATAACATTTAATACAATAGTTTCATTCTTTCCTTTCTAAAACATTCTTTTTTTTCATTTGATTTGCGGAACATGTGGTTCTCCTCTTGCCAGCAGCACTAGCTACTTCTTCTCAAGCTCCTTTGCCAGATCCTCTTTTTATTTCCAAGCACCGCATGGTGGAGTGCCACCGCACTCAGTTCTCTGACTCATCTGCTCAATATACACTCCCTCTCCAGGAAAATGATCCATCGCCACGGTTTAAAATAAATTTATATGCTGACAATTCCCAAGTCTGTATTTCCAACCAGATTCCTCCTCCAAATACAATCTCATAAATATAATTCCCTACTTATAATTTCCACTTGGATGCTTACAGGCAGCTAGCTCAGTTTAGCAAAGTTATAGCAGAACATATGACATCACCCTTTTTTTTTTTTTCCTGAAAGGGTCTCTTCAGCCTCCCCAGGACTAGCAGCTCATTCTTCCCAATTGCTTGGGCCAGAAACCTTGAATTTTTACTTTCCTGTTAAAGTCAGTAGAAAATGCTCTCAGCTCTGCATTCTAGGTATATCCTATAAAACAAACCCTGCTCACACCTTCACCAACACTACAACAATTGTTCAAGCCACCAAAACCTCTGTGCTGGATAGGTGCTTTAGCCCCCTACCTGGTAGCCTTGACTTCTTTACCCACAGTTTACTCTCTACAAGGATATAGAACTCTCCTTTGAATCCGATATAGCTGATGTCACTCCTCTACTCAGAATCTTCATTTCAGAATAAAATCTAAAGCACTCACAGTGGCCGAAAGGACACTGTGAAATCCAGCTCTCAACCACTTCCCTTGTTTCTGCATACCTACTTGAGTGAGCTCCCTGAATGAAAATCCGTGGGTGTCACTCCAGTGCTCTGGGACCGTCTCCAGGGACCATCTCCCCTCCCTCATCTTCCGAATAAGCCTGGATCCTTTAGGAAAACAGTCAATTCTCTTCATTAACAAGTCTGTGCTTATTCCATCCAACATGAACTTCTTGTTTCCTCCTCATTAAATTGTGTACTCTTAACTCCATTAAGCGGTTCTTTCAGCTTCAGATAACTCACACCTAGAATATCCCTTTACCACCCACCCAGGAGGCCTCTTGTTTTGCTGAAAAACCATTTTTCTTGGGTTCCCTTTAAATTTCTAAAGCTGAAGAACTTCCTTTCCTTCTTCTAGAGTGTGCTCCAGTAGAATGTTGCATATAGAGTTCACCTCTCACGTTGTATTAAAATTGTTAGTCTATTCGTCTGTCTCTCTCTGAACAATTCATATGCTCACTGGGGGTGATGGGACATATCTTATTTATCCTTAAGTCCTTAGCATTTAGCGCAGTGCCTGGCACATGAAAACTTTTCAAAAACACTGAACAATACTCATCAACCAATACCAAAAGTATAACATATAAAATGAGTGGCATTCTTTGAAATTTTAAGCATTTAACTATTTAATCATTTATCTATTTAATTTTTTAACCATTTAATCCAATTTAATAAAATTCAAATAAAAAAGGTAGTCTTTAGAAAATAAAGGGTAAGAGAGCAATTTATATTTTGTTTTACATTTATTTTAATTCAGAAGAACCACAAGACAATGTATTTATAAACTGAAACTGAATTATTCTGATATTTATAAAAGTAGTCCATTAAGAAATTAAAGAGCTAAAATGCCCAAATAAAATAGGGAGGCTATACAACTCTCCTTGCTCTCTTTTTTTCAAGAGTTTGTGCTCACCAAATTGCTACACAATTTTCAACTTCGCTTTTCTTTAGTAGAATTCTAAAGCTCTATAGTACACACAATAAAAATCAAATGAAAAAAACACCAGCCCCCAATAAGAGGTTACCAGCCAGTTTTACAATTCTTCTTAGCAAAGAAGGACTTACCTGACTTCAACCATTATGAAGACATCCAGATCCTCTTGCCATGGTGCTTCTCTTTTCACTGTGATAGACATTAGATTAATCATGAAAGAGAAAAATGAGGAGAGTACAAAGAAAGGTCATCTGCTGATAGCATGGCATGGGCTGCCTTTGTATTGGTCTATTAATGCTTTCAACCACCACTCTTGCTACTTTGGACATTACTGGGGCTATAAGGTGTGTTAAGATTGTTAAACTGTGCAGATTTTGCAAACTATTATCAAAGAAGCAGATGTCAGAATTTTCTTCTCCATTCTGACTAAATGATTGTACCATCTGTGTTATGCTTGCTGTATTTTATTTTTTTAGCTCCCCCCTCTGATGTATTGCACCCATCACAATGTTTCCTTTCATTTGTTTGACACTTCCCTGTGTATAAAATACTTTCATACAATTATCTTATATGAGTCACATGAAAATCCTGGGTGGTAAGCAGAGCTAGAATTATTGTATAAATTTAATAAACCACAAAATGTATCATAGTAAGTACCATTCATTTATTGAAAAATTTCCTGATATCAGACAGTTTAATAAGTACTTTCCATCTTTCTTAGTCTCATAAACACATGTTTTATAGTTGAAGACATAGAAGCTAAGCAACATATTCAAGGTCAAACAATAAAATAGTATCAAATCAGGATTTTCTAAGGCAATATAAAATATATATGAAGGTACACACACACACACACACATATATTATGTATGCACGTGTATATGTGTTTGTGTGACTATATATGTGCTTCAAGGTCCACACAAACCAAAAATGTATTTCCCTTTCAGGAGGCCACAAGTTAGGAAAAGGTTTTATGTGGAAGAAACTTTTTTAAAGGTTTTCATCTGAGATATCATTCCTGTTAATTCAAGAAAGTGACTCAATTCTTAGGTGGGAAAAACCTTGGCTTCTTCACACAAGAATAAGACAGCCAAAACTCAGGAATAGATTTGCTAAATTTACTAGAAAGCTTCCAGAGTCTTTGACGATATATCCATTTACTCTGTGCAGTCTTTTCCTGCAGTAATGCAAGTGGGCAGGATGACTGAGAAGAATGAGCCAGGGTGCCAGAGAACAGAGAGAGATGAAGAGTAAACACTGGTTTCTTCTGACTGGGACATGAGAAATTAACAAGTGATATAAAACACTCTTCCCATGGATGCAACCCAAATGTCCATCCAGAGACGAATGGATAGAGAAGATGTGGTATACATACAAAATGGAATACTACTCAACCATAAAAAATAAGAAAACAATCCCATTCGCAGCAACACTGGATGGACCGAGAGATTATCGTGCTAGATTATCAGACAAAGGCAAATATCGTACATTATCATTTATATGTGAATCAAATCTTTTAAAAAAGATGACACAAGTGAACTTATTTACAAAAAAGAAACAAACTCACAGACATAGAAAACAAATTTGCAGTTACCAAAGGGGGAAGGGAGTAAGGGGGATAAAATAGGGATTTGGGACTAGCAGATACAAACTACAAGGTTTAGAGTAGACAGACAATAAGGTACTATTGTATAGTACAGGGAACTATATTCAATCTCCTGTAATAAGCCATAATAGAGAACTATATATATATATATATATATATGTATATATATATCTTCAAATCACTTTTCTCTACACTAACATAACATTGTAAATCAACTCTACTTCAATTAAAAAATAAAACTTAAAGTCTTCCAGTCTTTTGCAACTCAGAAAATATCCACAATGTCTAGTGAATTTAAGAGAAACTAGTGCTAAGGGGCTATAGATACTTGCGGAAAGAAGAAGAGAGATTATTCTGACATAGTTAATGGTAATTATGGTGAAACTCTTATATCCACCAAAGCATGACTTCAGGTGACTGTGTCGTCCCTGTAAAAGAATAAGCATCTCCTAGAGCTCTTCTCCCAGCAAGACAAGATGAAAAGTCCACTAGAAACCCAGGTTTAGTTAATTTCATGGAAAAATCCATCCACCCTAGACATGTTCAACAACTACATCTATACAAAAATATTTTGAAAAAGGAAAATTAGCTCATATTATTATTGTATTCAACATTCACTTCTATATTAATTAGTATTAGTATTGCTTTCCATCCTTTTATTATAATCCACAGTTATCATTTAGGCTGTACAGCATTAGACATTCTTGGAAAAAATTTAGAACTCTTGTGGTACTTGAGACTAGCATTTAAAACATCATAGGTAACATATTAAAAATAATTTTATCTCATTACAATTTTCCATTTTGGTTTCCCCCCAAGGTTTTGGTATCTTGAAACACTAGATTTCCACAATTGCAGATGTAGATGGATTTAAAATTAAATAAAAGTGATAAATATTTAATAAATTGGCATTTCTTATAATCAAATCTAATCTAACAGCAAACTTGCAATGCCTAAGAAAAATGATATACTTTTGCAACTTTCTGTTGTTTTTATAAACAATTTTAATTATTTATTCTTTCAAACATTTAGTAGTTATTCTCAGTTCTGCATAAACCCTGTATCATAGGGTTCTGACAAAACCCACTCATGTTAAAGACAATCTGCCTTTTAAGTAGTTCAAATAGGGATGCTTAACTTATTCCACAAGTGGCTTTAATATGTTCTGAAAATATGCTGATTGCATTGATAAATAGTTTTTGTTTTTTAGGAGAAACAATTAAGATAAAATAAATATATAATCATTTAATCACCAACAAAAATAAGTTCCAACATTCTGAGTCAATTTCCACCTCCCTCCCAAATATCCAAGTGAATTCGCAAGTAAAATAATACCAGAAACTTGTTCTAAAGCAGTTTTCAAAATACCACACATGAACAAAGTTTTAGGTAAAATGGCCAGGCCTCCAGACACCAGGTAAATTGTAATGCTTTTGTAGCTTCTCCACTCCAGAGGTTAGCTCTACTAATAAATGGTTATTCCCATTATTTATTTCAATATAATGGAATTTCCCCATCAAATACCTTTAAAAACACAAGTACTGTATTACTTCAGTGAGAAACTACGTCACAATTAACACCAAATCCATCATCAAATTATGGTTTATCAACTATAGTTTTAAAGGCATGTGTTAAGGCAGACCATGTTTAGGAGAAACTTACCATCTAGAGGAAAACAGAACCAGAGGCATGGAGAAGGAGGGACAGAAAAATAAAGGCAAACCTATATTTAACAGCACAGACTGGAAAGCTAAGAGCTCAGAATATAAGTCAATAATTGACTCTGGAACATGAAGAGAAAAAAGAGCAGAGGCAGGGGTGAAGGTAAAGGGGGTGAATGGCAATCAGCAATTCAATCAGTCAATGAAATATTTATTAAGGGCCTATCAATATAGCACACTGGGTCTTGGATATCTATAAAATTTGAACAAATATGAGTCTATATCCACAGAGTTGGGTTTATGATATAGCCTTAGGCTAGTGACATACAGATGAGACAAGGTTGTAATGAGTTCCTAGTGATACACTGTATAATAAAATCATTTTAATGAAATCCAAGGAAGATTTGTCCTTGTTGAATCATAGTTTTTCATTTGTTAGCTAGATGCTCAGTGTTTTGAAAATGCACTGCTTAGTCACTCAAAATTTAAACAAAAAGTACTGACAAATCCATGAGTCACAAAACTTGAACATGAATTTTAACATCAGCATTGTCTTACATTAATGTCAAAAATGTATTTTGTAGAGCCTTTTTTTTTAGCAAAATACAATTTTATATTTTGCAATCAGTTTTCACAATGCAAACAAGAAACTAATACTTGATATTTGCTAACATATTTATTTTTTAGAGCTCTTAATGTTCTACACTATAGCACATTTATGAGAATTCATATGAGAAGTGTTTTTCAGTATTATCCAGAATAAAGTACTGCTCCTATTTTATTAACATTCTGAAACATGTTATCAATTTTGTTACTTTCTTTGCTCTCATCATTAAGAGGTAATTCAGAAACAAATTTTCTTCCTACTTGTTGTTGTATAGGACTATATGACATGCATTTTTGTCCATTCATCTTGTCCATAACTTTGTCTCTTATCCTGTTTTTTTTCTTTATATCACAATTGTTCTCTTTTTAATTTTTTCCTGATATATCTATTTCACATAAAAAATATATGCATATGATGTACACATTATGTATATAACTGTTGACATTAACAAAAGAAAAATATAAATACTAAGATTCACATTCATGATCAATGATTTGTAAATTTGCTAATAACTATCAGTTTAGCTTTTGAGTAACTAAAGCTAAAGTGTACCTATGTATACATATATATTATAAACATGATAGATACATATATATCACACACATATACACATGATAGATAGGCTATGTATTACCTCTTATCTTTTTGAGAGCGAGACAAGTAGTTCTTAATCTCCTTTTGCATTTCTTCACAATAACAGAGTCAAAATCATATGATTGCTAGGTAAAATATTGGAATATAAAAGTGCTTCTCATTAATTTTGTCCTATGAATTTTTGTTAAGCAAGTTGTACACGTGGCAAACAAGAATGCTAAAGGAGCTTTCCCTTTCACGTTGGAGGGTAAGGTTGGGTTTTGTTGTCATCATTTCTTATTAAAGAAAAAAGTACTTTTTCCCCACTGATTTTACTTAATTTCCTTAGCACATTTCGCATGTGTTAATGTTTCATAGACTATAATAGTAACTGCCATGATATAGCAAGATTCATTTTAAGGAAGTAAATTTCCAAACACAAAAGTTTTTTTTTTTAATTGATTATAATTTTTATCCCCCTTACCCTAATCTGAAGATAATTCCTCACATAATAAACACAATCCCTCTGGAAAACAAGATTTTGCATGTAAAGTCTTTATTGACTGTTTCTTCACCTATTCAATGCTTATGATATAAAATTTGAAATATATAGAAATACATATTTCACTGTTATTAAAATACTTTTTATACATGTATGTTGTATTAATTAGGATAAACTGGCTTCCCTGGTGGTTCAGACAGTAAAGAATCCGCCTGCAATGTGGAAGACCTGGGTTCAATCCCTGGGTTGGGAAGATCCCCTGGAGGAGGGCATAGCAACCCACTCCAGCATTCTTGCCTGTAGAATCCCCATGGATAGAGGAGCCTGGCGTGCTACAGTCCATAGGGTCGCAAAGAGTCAGACATGACTGAGCTACTAAGCACAGTGTAGCAATTAAGACCAACAAGACTATGCTATGCTACAAAGAACCCCAGAATCTCAATGATTTCAACCAATCACAGCTTATTTTTCACATTTCATGTTCAATTCAGGCCAACTGTGGTCTCCATTCATTACCATTATTAAGAACCCATGTTGACTGAAGTTTCATCTAGATCTGTGCTGTGTAATACAGAAGCCACAAACCACAAAGAGCTACTCAACATCTGAAATGTGGCTAATTTGAACTGAGATGTGTTATAAATGTGAAATATATACCAGATATGGATGACCTAATACTAGAAAATATACATATAAATATCTCAATAATTATTCCATTGATTACATGTTGAAATGGTATTTGAAAAATATTAGTTAAATATGATATATTATTAAAATTAATGTCATTTTTTTCTTTTATAATATGGCTGATAAAGAACATTGGATATTTTTATTTAATCATCTCGGGATGAGGATAAGGTTTCTAGATCTGTTATTTGTTAAGAGACAAGCCTGAGTTTCTTCTCTTTTTTTTTTCTTTTGTTTGCTTGTTTATTCTTCTAAAAGTGTGGAATCCTCTCAGACTTACAATGATATGGAAAATAGGATATAATAGGACAGCTGCTGTTTAGTTGCTCAGTTGTATCTGAGTCTTTTGCAAACCCACAGCCTGCAGCCCACAGGTTCCTTGGTCCATGGGATTCTCCAGGCAAGAATACTGGAGTGGGTTGCCATTTCCTCCTTCAGGGGATCTTCTCAACCCAGGGATCCAAGCCGTGTCTTCTGTGTCTCCTACATTGGCAGGCAGATTCTTTACCACTGAGCCACCTGGGAAGCCCCATCATTATTAGGACAGTACCTAACCCAGTTTCCAGTGTGTAAAACATGCAATTCATTTGGTATGCTCTAGTGAAATTTGTTTGCCTGTTACCCCAGGTGTTTTTTGACTTCCTACTTCTGCATTCCAGTCCCCTATAATTAAAAGGAAATCTTTTTTGGGTGTTAGTTCTGAAAGGTCTTGGAGGTCTTCATATAACGGTTCGACTTCAGCTTCTTCAGCGTTACTGGTTGGGGCATAGGCTTGGATTACTGTGATATTGAATGGTTTGCCTTGGAAACGAACAGAAATCATTCTGCCATTTTTGAGATTGCATCCAAGTACTGCATTTCAGACTCTTTTGTTGACCATGATGGCTACTCCATTTCTTCTAAGGGATTCCTGCCCACAGTAGTAGATATAATGGTCATCTGAGTTAAATTCACCCATTCCAGTCCATTTCAGTTCGCTGATTCCTAGAATGTCGATGTTCACTCCTGCCATCTCCTGTTTGACCACTTCCAATTTGCCTTCATTCATGGACCTAACATTCCAGGTTCCTATGCAATATTGCTCTTTACAGCATCGGACCTTGCTTCTATCACCAGTCACATCCAAAACTGGGTATTGTTTTTGCTTTGGCTCCATCCCTTCATTCTTTCGATTCATGGGGTCGCAAATAGTCGGACATGACTGAGCGACTGAACTGAAATGAATGAAATTTGTTAGTGTATCTTTATAATTTCACTACCTAATCACCAGTGTTCAAACTCAATGAAGTACACAATTTCTCACATATGGAGATTCTTCAGGTTCTACTCCTCTGGAGAATAATTAACATATTGGAACTAAACTTCCCAGAGTATCACGTGTCCTTTCGATTCACCTCCCCATCTCTATATTTCTACTGCCTGCTTTGCCTCCAAGAGCTGGTGTCCTAATGGCTTCTAAGTCCTTTGAGTATGACCCTAGGAGTTATTCTTGCCTTCTGATGTGACAAGTTGTTCAAAATTCATAATGGATATGTCTTGCCTCAGTCTTAGAATTACTAATTCTCCAAGGAGCCCTGATTTATTTTAATGGGAAATGATATTTGGAATGCTCATTGCTGTTGCCCTCAAACCGTTCAGAGGACAGAGCTGGAAACAATGACTTGTTGGCTTTATTCCATATTACATACACAATAGACATCATAACCACCAATACTGCCATCCACAACACACTATTAAAGTACTGGGGAGAGATGTTCTTTTAAAACTTAAGATATCATACAAAGACTGAATAGTCATATTACTCCATTTTAAAGTCACTTGAAACAGCCCCTATGTTTATGTTACCTACCACCGGGTACAAATCGAGATCAATGTGCTTCATTTTGTTTTCTATTTTTAGTTATTAAAAATTTTGATTTTATTTTAGAATTATGTAAAACATAACACATGAAAAACAGAAATCTGTATGTCTACATAAAGATCAATCAATAGATGAAGAAATAAAAAAGAAGAAAAATCCCTACCTTACAGTAGAATGCCAACTAATACTATAGAAATAATTATGAAACCAGAAAATTGCCATTTGTAATCACTGCTGCTGCTGCTAAGTCGCTTCAGTCGTGTCCGACTCTGTGCGACCCCATAACCGGCAGCCCACCAGGCTCCCCCGTCCCTGGGATTCTCCAGGCAAGAACACTGGAGTGCGTTGCCATTTCCTTCTCCAATGCATGAAAGTGAAAAGTGAAAGTGAAGTCGCTCAGTCATGTCTGACCCTCAGCAACCCCATGGAATGCAACCTACCAGGCTCCTCCATCCATGGGATTTTCCAGGCAAGAGTACTGGAGTGGGGTGCCATTGCCTTCTCCATAATCAACTATACTACAATATAAAATAAAAACTAAAAAAAGAGAAAGTGTAAAGGCAAACCAAAGACAAGGAGAAAATATTAACAATATAGGTATCTGCCAAAGAACTCATTTACATTATATGAAGAACTCCTACAAATATATTAATAAAAGACTAAAATATTTTTAATGGAACAAAGATTTCAACAGTGACTTTTGAAGATAATCAAATGGACAATAAGCAATGGAAAGTTGCCTAAAGCTTACATATTAGCAAAATGCAAATTAAAACCACAATAAGCTAAAATTTAAAAGACTGACAATACCTAATGCCAGCAAAAATGTGGCACAAATAAAACACACTTACATTACTAGTGTGGATGTAAAATGGTACAACCATTTGTAAAACTGACAGTATCTAATAAAGTGAAACACACAACTAATTTTTTGAAAAAGGATATGAGTGTTCTTTTTAACGCTTTTATAGCACTCTTATAAGTTTTAAACAATTGGTTTGTTTGTGTATTCTTTAACTACATGACCAAAGTCGAATCTATAAAACTTTCTTTTAACTTCTTTGATTTCATATTTTGGTGGAAATGTGAGAAAATGCTAGCCAAAAAACAATTTTAAGCCAGAACTGAGTTTACAAGCATTCTTTCAAGAATTTGTCTTTTGCATCAGGAAAGGTATATCTCTATTTTGCAAACATGTTTCCGGTGTTTCTTTAAAATAGATACTTCATTTAAGAAATAGGGAACTGTGGCCAAAAAAAAAACACACAAAAATTAGCAAATAGGAAAACCATGCTGTTAGGCATAAGACACAAAAATTTAAATAATACTGCAGAAGTCTCTACAACTTACTGAAGATTAAATTGAAGTACATATAGTATGAGAACATTTTTTAAAAGCAAAATGAAGATTTTTCCATCCATTGATTGCATGACTTGAGTTTCTGGCAATATCTTTTATTTTGAATAATTTGAAAAAGCAAAACTATATTTCCAGATGCCCAGACTCTCCCAAAGTATTATTTCCAAGCAGATTAACATAATTTGAATCAGTAATGTTCCCCAGCAAGTAAGTTAAGCCACTCTCCTGCATTATAGGATTGATGTCATCAGTATTAACCCATCCATTAGCCTGAGTTCAAGGATTTTACATTATAAGATTTCCTCCTCTTCTCTAAAAGCTTATTCTGTCACTCAACCATTCTTAAAAATGATGAGGCTTTCATATCAAAACTTTATTAAATTATTTTTCTGTCGAGAATTTTAAGTTAATACCTTATTTTAAGATGAGCACTCATAAAATTGACCCCATGTTCTTCCTAGGATCTACCTTTATTTATTCATAGATACTTGGTATTACTCCTTTCTGTTGTCTTCAAGTCTAACTCCTTTTCCTCATTTATTCATCATAAAACTTCTATTAATCTATATTTATTTTCTTCTAATTGCCTCCCCAGATTTAATATGTTATTAGTGGTTTTATTTAATACTCAAAAAATCAAAGACACATTCAGGAAATAATATAATAATTAACCATGCATGTTGAACTAAATTCCCAAACTCCTGGAGGGATTCATTATATGGGCTTATGCTTCCTTAGCTAGAGATCACCAGTTAAAGTAATTGAGCTGATTTTACTTCATTTTTCATTTTAACAGATTTGAAATACAGAGTTTCTAGTTTATAGATTTGCTTATATTGAACTAAGTCCAATTACAGAATATTAAAATGTCAGAAAATGTTTAAAATTGGAGGTAATTCTTTTAAGATTTATACATAACTTCAAAAATTTATTACTGCAATAAAATTATACAATTTGGAGGAAATGTAGGCAGAAGTTGAATTCACATCTCCTGAGCTGGGTCTCAGGTATGCAAGTATCAGGTAAATAACCTTGGGAAGATCATAATCTTTCAGTGAAGTTCCTTGTATATAAATAAAGACAATAAAAATTTCATACATAAATTTTTGTTCAGGAAGCATCATGTAAGGAGCATCTGATTATATCCAGTCTCTGTCCTGAAGATTTTCATTTGCAAAGGCTGTTCTAACTCCTGGATGTTTTCTTAAAGCCAGTGATAAATAGTGGACAAACATCTCACTCAAGATGACTCTTAAAGAGGGATACAGAGTCATCTCCCTCATATTTATCCCCCACTGGATAAATAATCCCTAGAGTTCTTGAAAAGAGCATAGGAGTTCACTAAACACCCCCAAGGTGCAGGTATCATCTAAGACACTGTAATCATCCAAGGGAAGGTTACCATTTGGGGCATAAAAGAGCTATCCTCACACAGAACCAATTTGCTAGTGTCGACTGAATCGGGGTGTCACATTTTCAAGAGGAATATTCCCCTTTGAGTGAAAAAACTACTCTTTAAGCAGAACATCGGTACAAAAGGCAACAGGATAAAACCAATACCGCTACCACTCACAGGAGACAGTGGTGGATTGGGTATGGCATCCACACAAAAGAACATGCCTGACTTTTTCATTTTTCTTGTATCAACATCCCCATAGAAGGAAAGTCAAAATACAGTGACCAAGATAAGACAGGAGCTGGAACTAAAATAAAGGCAGGGAGTCGACAGCAATTCTTTCAAGGTTGGTAGCAATCTTTTATCAAATGAAATATTTTATTAGAAATATTATGTATGATTATTACATAAAGTGAATGAAAATAACAAATAAGGTCCTCAAAACACTTAGATATTCACTTTGGTTAGGAAGTGCTTTCTTGTTTGTGATCCTGAGGTTTCTTGACCCAACTACTAAAATTAACAAATAAGAAGGGGGGGAAGAACAAGCCAGAATTATCTGTTGCTTGCTCCTACTTCCATTGTAAAATGCAGCACATATTTATACTAGAACTGGTCATAGAGAACTAGGAGAGGGTGGTGTTAGGACACACAGGAAGCATAGAAGTTCAAGGAGAAAATGATCCTAGGTCAAATATAATTGAGAAGTCCAACATATGACTGCAGGTCATAATGACTGTGAGAGCCGTTTCTAAGTATCTGTAAAGTAACAGGCACAAAGCCAGACTGTAGTGGGTTGAATAGGAAATGGGAAGTGAGAAAGTGGAAGAGGGTGTCTGAACCACTATATCTTGATATTGAGGAGAAACAAGAGAACTAAGGACAAGAGTCTTAAGTTTTTTGTGGGAAAAAATCATCACACATATTTTTCATGAAAACATCAACTTACATGTTTAACACTTACTCATGTGCAAACTTTTAATAAATTCCTTCCAAATTAGTTCCACTTAGGACTTCCCTGGTGGCTCAGATGGTAAAGTGTCTGCCTACAATGCAGGGAGACCCAGGTTCAATCCTTGGGTCAGGAAGATCCCCTGGAGAAGGAAATGGCAACCCACTCCAGTACTCTTGCCTGGAAAACCCCATGGACGGAGGAGTGTAGTAGGCTACCGTCCATGGGTTCGCAAAGAGTTGGACAAGACTGAGCAACTTCACTTTCACTTTCTTTCACTTTACTAATCAGCTTTCAACTTCTAATTACAGACATGATCACAACAAACCACGTTAACAGAATTACTAAACACCCAAGTAATCAAGTCACTCCCCTATGCCTCCGTTGTCAGGGTCCCCACACGAAGGCCCCATTCAGTTGAATAAGTTTACAGATGCTCATGAGAAAGGTCTTAACATCCCCTAGAACACAACACTACACTGAATAATAGAATGAGAAGTGATAAATTTATTTCAATTTTCAAATGCAAATCCCCATAAATATTTTATTTTCCTATTTACCTTTAAGCCTAAAGAATTCTCCTTTTTCAACATCTAATTCTAACCATTTTTGGCATTAATAGCCCTTGAATAAAAAATATCTTACATAAAATAAAGGACCCCATTCTAATATTAACTTTACCATTCCTTATTCATCTCAATTAAGGATTCATTTATCACTTGTGCTACACTTTATGTGATCCTACAATTCCATTAAACCTTTTAAAATTACCAAGCTTGACAGTATCTCTTTATATCAAAGAGATCTAGGTCAAGACAAGACATAGGAGGGTTCTGGGCTCACCTCCTCCCACAGCACACTGAATCCGCAACTAAATATGAAACAGCTTCCTCTGAAATAAACCTAATAACTGAGGGGCTGCTTTGCATCAGCTGAATGAGGGAAGTAAGTCCCATGTGGAAGTAGGTTGAGGAGACTAGGACATGTCACCCCGTAAACCCCAAGGGCAGAGCGATGCCCAGCAAGAAGGGAACTCAACCTCCAGAGCTTCTCCCTGAGGAGTACAGGGTTTGACGCCCCCTCCTCCCCCCGCCTGCATGGGGAACCCCAAGTTTTTAGGCCTGCCCCTGACAGACAAGCCGTGTAAGCATCTATCTTTGAAAATCCCATGGATTCAGTCCGCAAGACCCACAAGGTTTAGGCTGTTTAAAACCCGTCTAAAGGGCTCCAGCTCTCTGACTCAGCTGCTGCAGGGCTCAACTCAAAGGCAGTGGATGAAGTCCCAAATTTTTGTGAATGAAACTCATTTGCTTACCTTGAAGCTGTTGACAGAAGGGGTAGGTATCTAATTCAGCTCATATCTGGGACCTGATGGCTGGTGGCACCGTCCCCTGAGCCTTGTTCTAGCCCCGGGCACCATCTTTAAAAGAAAAAAATAACTAAACTCTTTTCTTTTTTCTTTTGCCCGCCCCCCCCGCCCCCTCACCCCCCACCCCCAGCCCCTTCCCGCCCTTTTCCTTGAGCGTGTCATCTATACACTGTCCCTCTCCACAGCTCCTGCTGGCAGGTGGCCTCTTGCCGAGTTTTCCTCGGGTGCCATTGTTTTCTCTCTCCTTCCTGGCAGCTCAGTTCTGTAGCCTCCGCCTGGCCTCAACCTGGCTGATGCGTCCCATCTCCTACTCTCCCTATGCGTGTTCCTGATCACCAATATCTCCTAGAGGGGAGGTTTTAAGTACATCTTCTGCCCTGGTTTTTGCAGCTGACACCCAGAAGACACCTCTAGATCTGACTCTGGTGGCCTGTGGAGCTTAAGCTTGGGGTACCACAGGACTGTATACATTTGCATATTTTCAAAACTGCTACCTGAGGGTCAGGCTGCCAATCTGCCTGAATCTCCCTCCTGCCAGAGATCCTTCCCTTTGGGACACAGGATAGGAAAACCCTCAATTACAGGGAGCTACTAAAAATCGGCTGCTTGAACGATTGCAAAAGTTTGAGAGAGCCAGGACAGGGTTGAAGGATGAGGCTCATCTCCTACATGGGGCCCCTTCTTCAAGATGGGGAGAGGGGCTATCTATCTAATGCATGGACACCAACACGGAGTCAAGTAAAACAGAGAAATAGAAGACCACGTTCCAAACAAAAGAAAATATTTGAACTTCAGGGGGAAAAGTCCAATGAAATGGAACTAAGTAATTTAACTTTATATCAATTTTCTTAAACTTACCCTCATAGTCTGTGGATCTCTGATGTCCTGAACTCTTAAGAACCAGATTTATCTATTTTTAAAAATATTCTCCAGGAATATATCTCATCCCTTTCTAGAATGATCAAACAAACAAATCTTTGCCTACATGGATTTCAACAGACTTTGTTAGTAAAATGATAATCATGTAATCCAAAAAACATTAAAGCATTCATGTTTGTCCTTCATTCACATGTATGTCCTTCACCATAAACTTTGTCATCCAAACTGGGAAACTCCAGAGAGTAAAAAGGGATGTTATTCTAACTATACAAAAAGGTAGCCATTGACTAGGACAGAGTCAGGGAAACCTGGTGTTTTAGCTAGCCTGACACTCAAATTTTTAGCTATACTGTACAAAAATAAAATAAATAGTGAAGGAGCTACAGCAATTATGGGTAAGGAGTGGAGATAGTGGAGGTTTATGTCTTGCTTTTACAGTTCCTGTAAATCCCCATTCTTACTTTGATGTGCACCATTGCTGCAGAATAATGCTGGCACTGTCTGAAAATGGTTGACCTTAGTCATAAACCTCTGTAGGGGACTAATGCCTTAGTGTGAAGTCACTCAGTCATGTCCAACTCTGTGCGGCCCCATGGACTGTAGCCTACCAGGCTCCTCCATCCATGGGATTTTCCAGGCAAGAGTACTGGAGTGGGTTGCCATTTCCTTCTCCAGGGGATCTTCCCAACCCAGGGATTGAACCCGGGTCTCCCGCATTGTAGGCAGACGTTTTACTGTCTGAGCCACCAGGGATTCATAAACCTCTGTACTGGACTAATTCCTTAAGCCACATCCTAACTTTCTTTTTCTCCAGCTTTCTGACTTCATTTCTCACCACCCTGACCCTCTATTCTTGAGCTTACCTCATTCTTTGGACTTGCTGTTTGTAGTACTGTTTTTCCACTACAAACTTGGTCTCCTTTCAGCTGTGATTTGGATTCTCCCCACACTAAACTAGATTCAATTCCAACATGAGACAACATAAAACACTAAAATTACTTACCCAATTTTTCCATCACTCTTTTATCATGGAAAGAGATATGGGAGCCAGAAATTAATTCATTCTCAATAACTTTGAGTGCCATAATTCTGGATCAAAATATAATCTTCTCTCAGAATATGACCAAAGCCAAGTGTATGCTGAATATTAACATATTTTTTATCATTTCCAATTTAATAATCTCAACTGAAAACAGATGCAAACAGATAATTTTATAAGCAGTCATCAAACTCATGGAGCTGACATTGGGTGTTACTTTAGAAAACAAGTGATTAAACCTTCTTCCATTATTATCTAAATAGCTCTATAAATAAATGTGTCATTTGCAGTCTGAAAGAGTTGGTTGGCAAAGCTGAGTGACATCCAAGTTTATTTTAAATCAGGGCTTCCAGTTTTGGAGTTTTCTTGTAAAGAATTCATGTCTGACTACTCTTCCCATTGGCTTAGTGCCAATGGGAATGCAAAGAAGTTTAGTGTGTATCTTTGTGTTTTAATGCATCTGGGAGACATACTACACATTAAGATGACAGATGGGAAGAACCACCATTGACTTTGGGCAATTCAGAGGTTTCCAAGAACCCATTAATTATGTGTTTCAGAAGTTTAGGCACTAGTTTGAAAATAATAAATTAACTGTGCTAATGTAGTGAAAAAACTTTGCTTTTATATAATGAGGAAAAACACAAATAATATACATCATCTTATTAACATCCAACCTAGTGTTTAGTCCTTTTTTATTCCCTAAAGGTTTATAAATTATGATATCTCCACTCTGAAGTGGAAATTTGTGACATGTGGGAATTCTAGACGACACTTCTGAGGCTGGAATTGTTCCAGTTTTCATCATGATATAATGTTTCTCAAATCTGAGAGAAGGAAAATAACATTTTTTTGTGTGTTAAATGCCTGCTCTGTAAATTCAGCCAACTCCTTGCAGGACCATTCGTCACTTGGGGTGGGTTAAATATAGTAGACAATCAAGGAATGGTGAATAGGGTGAGAGATCCTGTGCTTAGTCACCCAGGCTTGTCCAACTCTTTGTGACTCCAGGGACTGCAGCCTGCCAGGCTCCTCTGTCCATAGGGATTCTCCAGGCAAGAATACTGGAGTGGGTTGCCATGCCCTCCTCCAGAGGATCCTGCCAACCCAGGGATCAAACCCAGGTCTCCTGCATTATAGGCAGATTCTTTACCCTCTGAGCCACAAGGGAAGCACAGGAATACTGGAGTCGGTAGCCTACCCCTTCTCCAGGGGATCTATCTGACCCAGGAACCAAACCGGGGTCTTCTGCATTACAGGTGGAGTCTTTACCAGCAGAGCTACCAACTGCATTTTAATATAATTTTTATTTTCTTAGTATTTATTTATTTGGCTGCTTTGGGTGTTAGTTGCAGCACTTGGGATTTCATTTTGCCATGCAGGATCTTTCGTTACACTGCACAGAATGTCTAGTTGTGACACGCGGGCTTCAGTAGTTGTGGCACATTGGCTTAACTTCCCGGTGGCATGTGCGATCTGAGTTCCCTGACCAGGGATGGAACCCACATCCCCTACATTGGAAGGCAGATTCTTAACCACTGAACCACCAAGGAAGTCCCTAATGTAATTTTTAGAGGTTGATTTCCATTTACAGTTATTACAAATATCAGTTGTATTCCCTGTGTTACACAATACATCCTTGTAGCTTACCTTACTACATCCAACAGTTTGGACCTCCCACTTCCTCACCCCTATATTGCACCTTCCTCACCCCCTGGTAACCACTGGCCTGTTTCTGTATCTGTTAGTCTGCTGCAATTCTGTTATATTCACTAGTTGTTTTTGTATTTTGGGGATTCCACATATAAGTGACATCAGACAGTGAAAAGTGAAAGTCACTCAGTCATATCCGACTCTTTTTGATCCCATGCCAGGGATCTTTTTGAGCCCTGCCAGGCTTCCTCTGTCCATGGAATTTTCCAGGCAAGAGTACTGGAGTGGGTTGTGAATTCCTTCTCCAGGGGATCTTCCTGACCCAGGGATTGAACCCAGGTCTCCTGCATTGCAGGCAGATTCTTTATCATTTGAGCCACCAAGGAAGCTCTATCATATAATATTTGTCTTTGACTTATTTTGCTTACTATAGCATAAAATATTTAATATATACAATACCTTGTATAAATAATCAGTAACTTCTCAGATATCATTCATTTCATTCTCAAAAATATATTATTTAAAAATCCATAGTTACATGAACTTATTATTGAGGAATCTGATCTGTGGGTTTTAAATGTTTTACTTTAAATCTGAAACATACCCCATAGACATATGAATGTTTCATATTGTTTATACTGAATACATATTAAACCTTATTTCTGAAATCTGAAAAAAGTCAGTTACACTTAACAAAAGGGAAATATTTATCAGTGATGTGTACTGAAATTTTACCATATAATTTCTTGCTTTAAGATGAAAAGACTCAAAATGACCAAATAAGCATTTACTTTTTTGCTTTCTCCAAAACAAAGCTTGTGAAGAAATCAAGTACACAAAGAGCTCTCCTGAACCGTGTTCAACTCTAGGCCCCCTAGAGGGACAGATGTAAAGAATGAAAGACTCCAGTTCACCTTTGAGGAGAAAATGGAAGATTAACGCTGATCAGGCAGCAATAGGACATTTCAAAATAAAAGTGCCAGTGTTCAGCTTCCTGGGAATCTCAACCAACGTCCAAACTTAAACAGTCTGTCCATATTATTTAAGAATGTGTGTTCTCATACACAACAAAATCAAATATAATTTGTGTTATTTCTGTGTGTGTGTGTGTGATCTTAGAAAAAGAACAATTATAAAAAGTGAAATGTTTGGAGAGTTCTCTGAGATCTCCCAAGAACGTTGGTCAAAGGATAATGTGAGAAAAACAAAAACCAACTTCAGTTTGTGTAGGGCAAAAGCAAATAAATGTTTGACTCTTTTCAACGATTGTGGTCATCTGCTCAAAATCTAAAGGGAAGCCTCACTTGGATTATGCCTTTAGACATACCTTGACTTGAAGGCTTCTCTAATGCCTGAGTGCCCTCAGTCAAGACTGCTCATTCAATTTGGTTAAAGCAGAGCACAGTCATAATTTCAAAACTGTGAAGTTCCAGTGATCAAAAACCTAGATGGCACTCTGGTCATAGTTAAACCTGCCTTCCAAAAGTGCATGCTCTTTGACAAAATGTCGATAGAAGCAACCAGAAATGAAAACGACTTCAATTTCCATGCACTCCTTCTACCATTTATTACCATTTCACTCCTATCTCTAGTCCAGGCCATCATTACCACTCATCTAGGCAAGTTATACACTTCAATAAATCTTTTTACTGAGCCTTTACCTATCCTGTTGTTTCTCTTTCCGTTCTCCGCAAATATTAAGAAGTGCATCAAATCATATCACTTCTCTGTTTAAAATACTCTAATGTCTTCCCAATTAGATTTAGAACAAAATTCAAAGTCCTTGCCGTGGTTAGGAAGCTCTGCATAATCTGGCCTCTATCTCTTTAACTTCATCCTTACATCTTTCTCTAGTTTGCTCTTCTATCTACACTGTTTTTTTTTTTTTTTTAATATTATTTATGTGAACCATTTTTAAAGTCTTCATTGAACTTGTTACTATATTGCTTCTGTTTGGTTTTTTGGCTGTGAGGTGTATGTGATCTTAGCTCCCCAACCAGAGATTGAACCCACACCCCCTACATTGGAAGGTGACGTCCTAACCCCTGAACCACCAGGGAAGTCCCTCTACATTGGTCTTGATGCTGATCCAGTGTTCTCATGGCAGAACATTTGCACTTGCCAATCTCTCTGCCTACACGCTTATTCCCCAGAGGTCCATATGCCTCACTTCATTTAGGTATCTTCAATACCACCTTCTCCCAGAGAAGGGAGAACTTCTCTGACCAAGTGGTCTGAAAACCTTTAAATTTTCAATTCTTTACATGATTCCCTGTTCAAATCAGATGACCTTTTGGGGACTCAGTTTCTTTATGAATTCAGTTCAGTTCAATTGCTCAGTTGTGTCACTCTTTGTGACCCCATGGACTGTAGCTTCCCTATCCATCACCAAGTTCCAGAGTTTACTCAAACTCATGTCCATCCAGTGGGTGATGCTATCCAACCATCTCATCCTCTGTCATCCCCTTTTCCTCCCACCTTCAATCTTTCTCAGCATCAGGGTCTTTTCAAATGAGTTGGTTCTTCGCATCAGGTGGCCAAAGTATTGGAGCTTCAGCTTCAGCATTAGTCCTTCCAATGAACGTTCAGACTGATTTCCTTTAGGATGGACTGGTTGGATCTCCTCCAGTCCAAGGGACTCTCAAGAGTCTTCTCCAACACCACAGTTGAAAAGCATCAATTCTTTGGCACTCAGCATTCTTTATAGTCCAACTCTCACATCCATACATGACCACAGGAAAAACCATAGCCTTGACTAGATGGACCTTTGTTGGCAAAGTAATGTCTCTACTTTTTAATATGCTGTCTAGGTTGGTCATAACTTTCCTTCCAAGGAGTAAGCATCTTTTAATTTCATGGGTGCACTCACCATCTGCAGTGATTTTGGAGCCCAGAAAAATAAAGTTAGCCACTGTTTCCACTGTTTTCCCATCTATTTCCCATGAAGTGATGGGACTGGATGCCATGATCTTAGTTTTCTGAATGCTGAGCTTTAAGCCAACTTTTTCACTGTCCTTGTTCACTTTCATCAAGAGGCTCTTTAGTTCTTCTTCACTTTCTGCCATAAGGGTGGTATCATCTGCATATCTGAGGTTATTGATATTTCTCCCTACAATCTTGATTCCAGTTTGTGCTTCCTCCAGCCCAGCATTTCTCATGATGTATTCTGGATATAAGTTAAATAAGTGGGGTGACAATATACAGCCTTGACAGACTCTTTTTCTTATTTGGAACCAGTCTGTTGTTCCATGTCCAGTTCTAACTGTTGCTTCCTGACCTGCATACAGGTTTCTCAAGAGGCAGGTCAGGTGGTCTGATAGTCCCACCTCTTTCAGAATTTTTCACAGTTTTTTGTGATCCACAGTCAAAGGCTTTGGCATAGTCAATAAATCAGCTACTGCTAAGTGCTTCAGTCATGTCTGACTCTGTGCGACCCCAGAGATGGCAGCCCACCAGGCTCCCCCGTCCCTGGGATTCTCCAGGCAAGAACACTGGAGTGGGTTGCCATTTCCTTCTCCAATGCATGAAAGTGAAAAGGGAAAGTGAAGTCGCTCAGTCGTGTCCGACTCTTAGCGACCCCATGGACTGCAGCCTACCAGGCTCCTCCGTCCATGGATTTTCCAGGCAAGAGTACTGGAGAAGTAGATGTTTTTCTGGAACTCTCTTGCTTTTTCCATGATCCAGCAGATGTTGGCAATTTGATCTCTGGTTCCTCTGCCTTTTCTAAAACCAGCTTGAACATCTCGAAGTTCACAGTTCACATATTGCTGAAGCCTGGCTTGGAGAATTTTAAGCATCACTTTACTAGCGTGTGAGATGAGTGCAATTGTGCGGTAGTTTGAGCATTCTTTTGCATTGCCTTTCTTTGGGATTGGAATGAAAACTGACCTTTTCTAGTCCTGTGGCCACTGCTGAGTTTCCAAATTTGCTGGCATATTGAGTGCAGCACTTTCACAGCATCATCTTTCAGGATTTGAAGTAGCTCAACTGGAATTCCATCACCTCCACTAGCTTTGTTTGTAGTGATGCTTCCTAAGGTAGGTGTATTTAAATTAAGGTTCTGCTGAGGATACTCCCAAACCACCTATATGGCCGGTCCTCATTGGCCATTGACTGGAGATGTTAGTTCCTTATCACATGACTCTTGCCACAGGGCACCTCACAACACAGCAGCTGCTTTCCTTCAGAGACAACCTATGAGACAGGAAGAAAGGAAAGGAAAATGGCAGCTACCTTTTCTTTGTAACCTAATCTTGAAAGTGATATCCCATCACTTTTGCCATATTCTACTTTTAGAAATAGTGACTAGGTCAAGCCCACACTCAAATAATCAAGAGAGAATCGTGATTCATCAGAGGCAAGCCTAAAGGCTGTCTGCCACACTTGTGTATCAAATGGAAATGTTATTCCCTGCCATGCAAAATGGTTGGTTATAAAAGCACAAGATAAATATATTGTCAATAACTTATATGTATATACAGTTGGTCCTTGGTGTCCACCATTTCCACATCTTTCAGTTCAACCAAATATAGATCAATAATATTCAGAGAAAACAAATCAAGAAAGTTCCAAAAAAGCAAAACTTGAATTTGCTGCATGCTCAGCAACTATTTACATAGCATTTACATTGTATTTACAATTATTTACATAGCATTTACATTGCATTATGTATTATAAGTAGTCTAGAGATGATAAAATTATGTAGGAAGATGTGCATGGGTTATACAGAGACACTGTGCCATTTTCTATAAGGAATTTGAGCATCTGCTGATTATAACATCTCTAAGGGTCCAACAGAGAAGGCAATGGCAAGCCACTCCAGTACTCTTGCCTAGAAAACCCCATGGACGGCGGAGCCTGGTGGGCTGCTGTCTATGGGGTCGCACGGAGTTGGACACGACTGGAGTGACTTAGCAGCAGCAGCAGCAGCAGCAGAGGTTCAAAGATCAATCTATTAGGGATGCTGAGGAATGGCTGTAACTTATTTCAAGTCCTTGTAAAGACTTACACTAATATATATAAGGTCAACACAAAAACTTTCTTGCAGATGAAAAAGATTTAAAGGGAACTTCTCACTGCACAGAAATTACTGTTAGAGTCATGACCAGAATTCAAAAGATAAAATGCCATTCTGTACTTTACCCACTTGTTTGTGCTTTGATTTTCTTTTATCCAAGTAGTAGTTTTTAACGCTCCAACAAAATTCTAGATGCCAAGTATAATTATTCTAAATATTTAGAATCTTCATAGGAAAATAAATGTACTTCCAGCATTAAAAATGTAATGAGCTTAGCCACAAATTTTTAAGTCACAAAGTTAAAATAATCATAAGGCTTCAGAGCACATATAAGATCTGAAATACTTGCTTGGAAATTAAACTAACTTCAGGAAATTAAAGTATCATATATTTTCATAGAGAAAAGTAGTTTATAGATGTTATTCTCAAGAAATGGCATTTCATTCCACTGAAATGGTAAACATTAAATAACTCAGACATTCTAGAAATAAAGGCACAGACAAGTTATTTTCTAAAAGTGTCTGTAAGACTTAAGGGCCCAGAACTTAAAAGGTCCACAAGGGAATAAAGGAAAGATCTTAATCTAGGACACATTTTTATTCACAATCCACTACATTTTTCACTTTATAGCACAAAACATTTCAATAAATATGTGGCAGCATATAGTGTGGAAAATATACTATGCAGAAAAGTGATTAATAATTAAAAAAAAGACAAGAATACTCTAACTAGAAACTCAAAATCTAGTCAAAAAGATATGGCATAACCACATAAAATGGTAACCTAACCACAATGCCAAATGTCCACTTGCTCATCCTGCCCTTCAAGATCTGTATACGATTAGCTTGAACCTCAAACTGCTCGTTCAATGGGAAGACAATTGTCTTCCTCTGATTTTCTGAAAATCTCCCACCATTTCTCGAAGCTCCCTGGCTCTGATTTCTCCCTTCTTAATCCTCCGTCTTCTTTCCAGCTTCTGGTGGTTAGGTGTTCCTTCATCCTCACTGCTCCTCTTTAACCTCAATGCAGCCCTTCACTGATTTAATTTGTTTCCCACAAAAACCACTCACATCAGGCTTTTGTGTGTGTAACAGCCATAACTGAGTATTTGAGAAGAAAAAAAAAAAAAAAAAGCGTTGATATCACAACCACACAAATGCCTAAAACTTGTCTTAGACATCTGCTAGGCCATTGGCAACCCACTCCGGTGTTCTTGCCTGGAGAATCCCATGGACGGAGAAGCCTGATAGGCTGCAGTCCATGGGGTCGCACAGAGTGGGACACGACTGAAGCGACTTAGCAGCAGCAGCAGTAGGCCATTTCCACCAGTTGCCAGCCTTCCCCCGAGATGTGTGGTTCTCTGTTCCTCTCTTCAGTCTCCCCCCCTCCAATCTTGTTTCAATTTTGTTTTCTTTTTGTGCCTCAGTGACCTTTATTCTCCTTGGCTTATGTTCTCTCTCCAAGCGGAATCAAAGTTTTCCTTAACAAGAAACAGTCTTCTCCCCAGGAGAAAGTCTGGTGCCAGTTGTTTGTGAAAGACAACTTCTTTTGCCCTTTCACATCATGTTAACTACTGAGCATACACAAGGTCAGTCCTTTTCATAGAATTGCTTATGGTCATTTTCTAATATAAGATTCACTTTCTTCAGCTCTTTGTCTAAATTAGTACTTAATTTTTAGTTGTCAGCATGTGTAGGGGTCACTTACACTGCTTCTTTAAAATGTAGATTCCTGATCCTCACCCTGATATCCTGAATCAGGAGCTTTGAAGTGGGTCTCAGGGACTGTGACCACCGCCTAAAAGGGGTTCTGACAGCCGTGGTCCAAAGGACGCAATTTAAGAAACACTGACCTTTTCATTGATAAAAACAATAAATAACATTGATTTCATTCTCAGCTTCAAAGAGTGCCAGGGACACTGTATCCTCAGATTGAAAGTAATTCATAGTCATTTCTTCCAAAAGTTTACAATCTTTAAAACTGTAATATTGGTGACAAGTATGGAAATTTTTATTGAAGCTTGGGGTGGGGGGAGCCGGAAAAGATAAACTTAAGTGTAAATACATATACAGAAATGAAAGACCCATGTAGGCAGAGATTTTTATTTGTATTTCATGATGGAATTTTTAGGAGCTTCCCAAGTGGCTCAGTGGGTAAAGAATCTGCCTGCAATGCAGGAGACTCAGGAGATGCTGGTTCAATCCCTGGGTTCAGAAAATCCCCTGGAGGAGGGCATGGCAACCCTCTATGGTATTCTTGCCCGGAGAATCCCATGGACAGAGGGGCCTGTCGGGCTACAGTCCATAGGATTGCATAGAGTCAGACATGACTGAAGTGACTGAGCCCACGTGCACTGATGAGTTGCTAGCGCCTGGACAAGTGCCTGGACTATGGTATTTGTTAATCCTTATAAGAATATTAAATACTATAGCAATCAGTTATGGACACAAAAAGGAAAGTTATGAGGTTACCGAGATATTCAGGAGCCAAAGAAAATAATTGCTAAAATCTAGAATGTGGAAAACCAAGTAGCAAGATATTAAAAAATTATTCTGTCCTCTTAATATGTTAGAGAAAAGGCTAAATTCAAATTAAAGGAACACTCCCATTGATTCCTCTATAGAATATCATCACATTCACATGAAAATAATCTCATTACTGGCAGAAACAAATTACTGAAATGTACCTGAGAAAATTGAGTTTCAAGCTAGAGCAGACTCTTCTGGAAAAACTGAGTTTTAAGTTAGTTTGTATTCTTTGTCAAGATCTGATGTCATCCTTCACAGGCAACTTTCCAGGGGCCAAAATTACCACATTCTCTCCTCCCCTCATGAAATTTTCAAAGTGTGTGTTAGAGCAAAAGTCTTATAAAAAAATGTCTGTCTCTTAAGAAAGTAAAAACCTGTCTGCTATGGGGATAGCCATCTCACTTTATGGGAAAAATATCTGATTCCAACATCACCCTCTGTTCAGAAATTAATTTATGAAACAAGCATTTGGCAATCTGAAATGTTTCTCCACTAGTAACAACACTGTAGACATTTGGTCGAATAAATGTAACCATTTAGACATATCAGCTAACCACAAAAACAGGACTCTATTATACAAATACCCTGGAAGAAAACCGCATCACATATGTAGCTGATTTCTACATTTTGATTGTGCTGTGTGTATTGTAAATGAATGTATTTTGCTTCAGTCTTTACTCCTTTGACCTTTTAGAGTCTTAATGAGACTCCCAAAGCAACAATCAAAGCACAGTGTTCCATTTTGGAAGCATTCAGAAAGCAATGCGCTTTGGCTAAATTTAGTTGTAGCATTCAGAATTTAAAAACACATCCAGCCATCTTTCTAGGAGACACATAGTCACTCATTTTCTATTTAAGTAAATTGGTCAAATAATAGTTGCTTCTTCTTAGCTCACTCATGCTAAAAAATAAAGTGGGGTTGGAGGGAAGAGGGGAGACAATAACAAAAACTGACCCATGTAAGGCTCTTAATGACTGCAACTCAGGCATATTCATTTTGTAGGACACTAAACAATGGAAACTTTTGTGCTCATTTTAAACTATTCTGGCTCAGAAAACACAAATTACAATTAAAATTGAGGCAACAAAATTATAAGCTGAAGACATTAAAAATTGCTCATGTTGAAGAAATATTGTCTGCTTTATCAAGAATTATATTTGGCAATTGAAAATAATTGAAAGTTAGGGGGAGAAAATTCAAAGTAGTAGTTTATCTCCTAAATGATAACTTGGGAAATATCATATCTTTAAGCATTCAAAAGTTTATTCATTTAAGCAATAGCCCAGATTTTAAGATATGTTTTTCTTATGGTACTTAGTCAGAAATTTTTTCTGGGTAACATAATTTAAAAGAGCTCACCAAGCACTAGAAAGTCAGCTCTTCAGCTCCACACAGTTAAATTACTTTCTGGGTGTGAAAAACTGCTAGATTAGAGAGACCAAATGCATTTGGAAAGTTTAAGCACCACTCAAATGCAGTCTCGCCTTCTGCACCGGAAATCTAGATTTTAAAAAGCAGCTATTTTTTTGTTATTGTTGTTTAATATTCTTTATTTTGGCAAGAACACAACATGAAAGCTAGCCTCTTAGCAAATTTATGAGAGTGTTGTTATTGTTGTTTAGTTGCTAAATCGTGTATGACTCTTATGACCTCATGGACAGTAGCCCCCCAGGTTCTCCTATCCATGGGATTTCCCAGGCAAGAATGCTAGAGTGGGTTGCCATTTCTTCTCCAGGGGATCTTCCCAAACCAGGGATTGAAACTGTGTCTCCTGCATTGCAGACAGATTCTTTGCCCCTGAGCCACCAGGGAAGCCCTTTTGAATGTATGATACAGCTTTGTTGACTACAGATGCAACGTTGTACAGCAGAGCTCTAGAACTCATCCATCTTGCATTGCTGAAAATTTTTGCAGTAACTCCCCATTTCCTCCTTCCTCCAGTCCCACCATTTTACTCTTTGGTTCCATGAATTTGACTTTCTTTATTTTTTAATTTATGTATTTTTAGTTGGAAGATAGTTGCTTTAAAGTATTGTGTTGGTTTCTGATTTACTTTATGCAAGTGGATTTATGCAGTATTTGCCTTTCTGTGATTGGCATATTTCACTTAGCAGAGGCTTTTCTGGTGGTTCAGATGGTAAAGCATCTGCCTACAATGCGGGAGACCTGGGTTTGATCCCTGGGTTGAGAAGATCCTCTGGAGAAGGAAATGGCAACCCACTCCAGTACTCTTGCCTGGAAAATCCCATGGACGGAGGAGCGTGGTAGGCTATAGTCCATGGGGTCACAAAGAGTCGGACATGACTGAGCTACTTCACTTTCACTTTCATGTCCTCAAGATTCATCCATGTGGTTGCATATTGCAGAATTTCCTTCTTTCTTAAGGCCAAATCATATTTGATGGTATGTATGTACCACATTTTCTTAAATAAAAACCAGGTATCTCAGAATTTACAAAATTGTAAATGAAGGGAAAAGCCAGCCTGGCTTGAGACAGTAAAGTTGTCTGAGGGGGCCTCCATGTTGAGACATGTTTTCCAACAGCACAGAACCCAGTGTGAAAAGAGGGGAGTAAAAGGGATTAGGAAAGCCATTCTTCCATCCTCCTGCCCACATGTATCTAAACTGAACTGCGGGGTATTGTCTCTGGTTGGTCAGGTTCTGCTGGGGGAGAAAGCTCAGGGAAGGAAAGAAAAGGAGTGTGGAAAGGAAGAAAGCAGGAGGGAACATGAAATTCACCCAGATCCACTTATTTTGTCACATAACTTTGTTGGCATAAGATTAAATTCCCCTAGGGACTTCCCTGTTGTTCCACTGGTTAAGATTTTGCCTTCCATTGAAGGGGGTGCAGGTTCAATCCCTGGTCAGGGAGCTGAGATCCCACATGCCTTGCAGCCAAAAACCAAAATGTAAACCAGAAGCAATATTGTAACAAATTCAATTAAGACTTTAAAAATAGTCCACAACAAAAAAATCTTAAAAAAAAAAATAAGATTAAAGCTCTTTATTTTTTTAATTTAATTTTATTTTTTTGTTCTCTATTTCTTTATTTTTTTAAAATTTTTTAAAATTTTATTTTTAAACTTTACATAATTGTATTAGTTTTGCCAAATATCGAAATGAATCCGCCACAGGTATACATGTGTTCCCCACCCTGAACCCTCCTCCCTAATTTTATTTTATTTTTAAACTTTACAAAATTGTATTAGTTTTGCCAAATATCGAAATGAATCTGCCACAGGTATACATGTGTTCCCCATCCTGAACCCTCCTCCCTCCTCCCTCCCCATACCATCCCTCTGGGTCATCCCAGTGCACTAGCCCCAAGCATCCAGTATCGTGCATCGAACCTGGACTGGCAACTCATTTCATACATGATATTTTACATGTTTCAGTGCCATTCTCCCAAATCTTCCCACCCTCTCCCTCTCCCACAGAGTCCATAAGACTGTTCTATACCAATCTCCTCTACCCTTCCCCAAAAAATATGAAGCATTTCTCAACTGTATAAATGTCTACTGGATCACAGGTAAATGTAAAATTATACCTGTACTCTTAGGGGGGAAAAAAAAAGTTGAACATCATTGTGCATTATGTGCAAAAAGTGAAGGAGTCAACATCAAACCTAGCTCAGGGGTGTCTTCCTAAAGCCATGCCCTTGCCACAGCAAAGAGTTCCTGGTAGGTAACAATAGGGGGAGCGCTGGGTGAGGAGAGCCCACAAACAGAGTCTAAACAAAACAAGCAAAAACCTCACCAACAGCTTACAAATATTTAAGGGCTTCCTGAATTACATAGTGAATGAAAGCTACATTAGGGCCCATTCTGGATGGCACCGCACTGGAAAATCCCATGGACAGAGAAGCCTGGTGGGCTACAGTCCATAGGGTCAAAAAGAGTCAGATGCAACTGAGCACACATGCATACAGGCAGGCACTTAGTGCATAACAAGTGAGAGGATCAGATTGTACATGCAGGGTTGTTTGTACATCAGAGCTGAAATGGAATTCTATGTGATGTCTTCTGGCACAGCAGCTTTATTTCAAGAGATGTTCTAATTTCAAACTATCATTCCAGAAGTCAGCAAATTGTAAACCTGAATACACAGAAACTGCACCAAAGAATATTGATGAACTCTTTCCCCATCCTCCCAAACCACAAATCTTGACTGTAGCTATCAAGAAAATGTTTGCTTGCAAACATTTAGAAATAATTGTGAGAGTTCAACACAAAACCTGGATGAGGTAAGTAGCATTGTTCAGCATATAAATGTTTGCACAAGCAAAAAGAATGTGTTCATAAGAACAGGATATGTTCACAGAACAGGGTATGTTTGGGGGGCTGTCTGAGGCCATAAACTGAAAAAATTGGGGGCAGATGTGGTCACCTTTAGACAATAGATCACAGAGATTAAGAGCAAGGGCTGTGTGGGCAAGCTAACCCAGAGCCGTATCTTTCACCCCCATCTTACTGGTTGTGAGACCATGTGTAGTTAATTACACTACCATTTCTGAATCTGGTCTTACTGTCTTTAAAATGAAAACAAGACATTTTATTTTTGAAGTAAGCTGGAAATGCATTGTGCATGATTTAGCATAGTGTCTGGCATAGAGTAAGAACTCAACCTAGATTTGAGTTATTTTTCAGTTGTTTCCTTTTTAACTAGACAAACTGGGAGAATACAGCAATGATCATTTTGGATCAAATAATCTATCCCTGTATTCCATCCCTGTGTGTAGAATCAGAAGGCATTTTAGTCACTTTCCATGTGTCAATACTCTGCGAGGGAGCCTTAGAGAATCGATCAAAGCTCTTGGTTTTACAGTCATCGTCAGATGAATCTTGCTTGTCTTTCAGAGTCACCATCTCTATACTTTTTGCTCCTTTATGTAAATAAGTGTTTTCATTAAAACGTGTGTCAGTGCTCACTGAAGCAGTGCATTTACTAATATTGGAACAATACAGAGAAGATTAGCATGACACCTGCTCAGTGATGCCATACAAATTCAGGAAACATTTCGTATTTTATGAAAAGTTATGAATGTGGATGGTGTTGAGAGTTACACAACAATATGAATATACTTAATACCACTTAAGTGCTCATTTAAAATTGGTTAACATTATAACTTTTATGTTCTATGTATTTTACTGTGATACAGAAATTAGAAAAAATATATTGATACTGCTTCATTAAGAGGGCATCAAGCTCTTAAAATACTGGTCCTTTGTCAGTGGTTTTATATATTTGAATGGGCATAGAATAGCTCAATTGCTAGTTCACTGTTACTCAGCAAAGCAGAGGCAAACAGCATTAAAATTCTGAATATGGCAATCTGAAGAGACTGACTAGAGCAAGCTGGGTTTTGTTCATTTATATATGCTTACTGCATAACAGTTCAGAAGAATAATCATTTGTATAATCACCTGTTATCACTGAATGTTCCAGTGTTGTATTTTTTATGCTTCTTGAGAGACCTGTGGGACAGAAGATAGTAATCAGAGAATAATTATATTTTATGTTGATGCCAAACAGCAATTTAAAGTATTTTAAATGTTGTTGTATTATTTACTTTTCTACATATAATTGACTAGAAAGCTTTCCTAAATACTAAGATGATTGGTTTTAAACAACTGGCGTATAAACATGAAACATGAAAACAAATTTACACCAAGTGAGTATTCAGGAGTCCCATTGCAGCTTTCATTCTCCTTTGATCTAACTTTTCATCAAGCAACAAATATGGGGATGGATGCTTTTGGAAAATAAAAGAACAATTGCTTTCTATTTTTTGTTGTAATATGAAAAAATAACAACTTCTTGTTTTCAAAATCAAGTCAGCCTCTACCTGCATCCTTACCCTCCAATTCCACCTTCCCTCCTGTAAGAATGGATGAATTTTCCCTATTTCTGCCCACTGCCTTCTTTATAGCTAAAACCAGTGGAAACAAGTGTTTCAGTTTCCTCATTTCTTACTATCTACTCAACACTCTGCAGTCAGTTTATTAGCACCTCCATCTCGCCTTACCCAGTGGTCACCTCTCCATCTTCATCTTTCTCAACCTGTGAGCAGTATTGGATATATTTTTGTTTTTGACATTTACCACCTTAATTTTCTTCCTTCTTCTGCAGCCTCTCCTTCTCAGGCTTCTTTGCTTACTCATTTTCTTCTTCCTACCTCCAAATTAATATTAGAGTGTCCCATGACTAAGGCCAGGGTTCCATCTTCTCTTCTATCAACATTCTATCATGTGACCTCATCCAGACCCCAATTTGCTAATGATTATCAAATGTATATATCCAGCCCTGACCACCTCCTGAATCCCAGGCTCATATATCTGACAGCTTACTCATCATCTCCTTTGAGTGTCTACTAAGCATCTTCCTGAAGCATCAGCCTTCATCCCCCTCTAGAGCCTGCTTCTTCGAGTCTTTTCTGAATTGACTCACATGCTAAGTCTGAAAACCCTGAAGTCATCTTTGAATTCTCTCTCTGTCTCCCCTGCAATATCTTGTCAACTTATATACATCAAAACATTTCCTCACTCCAGTCATGTTTGCTGCCTCCCCTGCTACCATCCTGGCATGTTATCATTAACTCTCACCTCAACGAGTGCAATAGTCTCCCCACTAGTTGGCTTGCTTCTCCGCCTGCCCTCCCAAACTGCATTTTCCATGGAATAGGCAGACAAAGCTTGTGAAAACTAAATTAGGTTATGTCACTCCCCTGCTCAAAAGCTTTCAGGGTCCAGGCACCACACTTAGGATAAAACCCAACTGCTTACCACCTTCTGATCTGGCCTTGGCCAACTGTCACATCTTATCTCCTACTATCTTCTCCCATTTTTCATTGCTCTAAGACAAATCTCCCTTGATATTCCCCAAATATACCAATGTGTTTCCCACTATAGGACTATTTATTGACATGTAGTTGGTTTTTGATGAACATCTACTGAACAAATGATTATAAGCTGGGCTCCTTCTCTTCTCTTCTCTCACTAAAATTATCTGTCAATTTGTACAACTTCCTGTACCCACTTTTCAGTATTACATCCAGATAAAAAGAACACTATGCATCTTATTTTAGGGTTCAGTTCAGTTCAGTCACTTAGTTGTGTCCTACTCTTTGCGACCCCATGGATTGTAGCACACCAGGTCTCCCTGTCCATCGCCAACTCCCAGAATTTACTCAAACTCACGTCCATTGAGTCGGTGATGCCATCCAACCATCTCATCCTCTGTCATCCCCTTCTCCTCCCACCTTAAATCTTTCCCACCATCAGGGTCTTTTCTAATGAGTCAGCTCTTCACATTAGGTGGCCAAAGTACTGGAGTTTCAGCTTCAGTATCAGTCCTTCCAATGAATATTCAGGACTGATTTCCTTTAGGATTGACTTGTTGGATCTCCTTGCAGTCCAAGGGACTCTCAAGAGTCTTCTCCAACATCACAGTTCAAAACGATCAATTCTTCAGCACTCAGCTCAGCTTTCTTTATAGTCCAACTCTCACATCCATACATGACTGCTGGAAAAACCATAGCTTTGACTAGATGAACCTTTGGCACAGTAATGTCTCTGCTTTTTCATATGCTGCCTAGGTTGGTCATAACTTTTCTTCTACAGAGCAGCTTCTCTTATTTTCATGGCTGCAGTCATCATCTACAGTGATTTTGGAGCCCAAAAAGTAAAGTCTCTCACTGTTTCCACTGTTTCCCCATCTATTTGCCATGAAGTGAACTAATGCCATGCTCTTAGTTTTCTATTTTATTTATTTATTTATTTATTTTAGAATTAGTCACTGTGAATTATTCAGAGTGGTTTATTTTTTTTGTTTTTTTGTTTTTTTTTTTTTTAATCAAGTGAGAGACCTCATAGAAGGAATGGCTGTCTTGAGTTAAGGCAGCCTGGGACCATGTCTTTAAAAGAAGTTATATAAGATGATTAAGTTCCATGTATATGCTGTAAAACATGGTGGCTATAATTAGCAACACTGTATTGCACACTTTTGCATTCCAGTCCCCTATAATGAAAAGGACATCTTTTTGGGGTGTTAGTTCTAAAAGGTATTGTAGGTCTTCATAGAACCGTTCAACTTCAGCTTCTTCAGCGTTACTGGTTGGGGCATAGACTTGGATTACTGTGATATTGAATAGTTTACCTTGGAAACTAACAGAGATCATTCTGTCATTTTTGAGATTGCATCCAAGTACTGCGTTTCGGACTCTTTTGTTGACCATGATGGCCACTCCATTTCTTCTGAGGGATTCCTGCCTGCAGTAGTAGATATAATGGTCATCTGAGTTAAATTCACCCATTCCAGTCCATTTCAGTTTGCTGATTCCTAGAATGTCGACATTCACTCTTGCCACCTCTTGTTTGACCACTTCCAATTTGCCTTGATTCATGGATCTGACATTCCGGGTTCCTATGCAATATTGCTCTTTACAGCATCGGACCTTGCTTCTATCACCAGTCACATCCACAGCTGAGTATTCTTTTTGCTTTGGCTCCATCCCTTCATTCTTTCTGGAGTTATTTCTCCACTGATCTCCAGTAGCATATTGGGCACCTACTGACCTGGGGAGTTTCTTTTTCAGTATCCTATCATTTTGCCTTTTCATACTGTTCATGGGGTTCTCAAGGATGAAAATGAAAGTGGAGAGTGAAAAAGTTGGCTTAAAGCTCAACATTCAGAAAACGAAGATCATGGCATCCGATCCCACCACTTCATGGGAAATTGCCAGGGTCCAGCCCCGGCTGATCCAGGGTATTCGAAGGGGAGACGGCGTCGGTGACTATTTACATAGCCATCAAAGATATAAAGAGTAATAGAATGAGGATAGCTCAGTAGGAAAATTCAGTGGAGAAAAGAGGCTGAGTAGCTTGGTTTACGTGGAAGACCAATAAAACTTCAAGACAAGAAGCTTGCACCACTTACGTAGGCCACAGGCGTCCTTCCATTCTCCCGAAGGAGAGGAGACACTGAGGCCTCCCCAGTCGGATCTTAGAAGCCCAGGCATAATTAGTAAGCATGGCGGGTTCCACGCTCTAGATGGAGACTCAGCCAGAGTTTGAGAGAGAGAGAGACATGGGGAGACCAGCCTTTTGAGGAACTGATCCCAATTCTTTATTTTCCAGGGTCTGTTTTTATACACTGAGGTGTTATACAAAAGTCACGCGGGGACAGCAGTCCTGACTTTTATTAAAGTCAGGTACTTCATACAAATGTATACAGGGGTCTTAGGGGTGTTACATCATCTTCTGGCCAGGGGGCCTGCTGACAATTTATGACCCTCTCCTTGTGACAGCGGTCAGTCAACCAGAACACTTATTTCTCCAGGGGTGATTATTTTTGAAACAGACGCCACCTTCTGAAGGTACCAGATAAAGTTACATTCCTATAGGGTGAGGGTGTAGTGGGTTTTAATTAAGGAAAGAATTTACTTAGCCTATGGTCCAACGTGATTAATATCAAAGGTTAATATTTATTTCTTCTATATATTCATTAACGTGTATAAGGGCAGGGGATGTGGAGACTTAGCAGTAAACATTGGCTCAACAAATGAAAAACTCTTCACCAATACAATTTCTAATCAGCCCACTATACTTATACTAATAGTTTTCTAACTTCTCTAAATAACCTGTTTTTAGAAGGTTTAACACATCTCGTGCCTCTCACAGTTGGGAGGCTGTGAGCAATCACATGTGGCCGGACAAGCCTGTCAGGCAGGCTAGAGAAACTTCAGAGGAGTTTGTAGGTTGAAACACTCCGATCACGCCCAGGAATTATTAATAACTGGAGCTCTAAGTTAACTTCTTCTCCAAAAGAGGTGGTGGGGGACAGCCCCCCGTAAAGTCAGAGGTGTAGGTGAGAGCACAAAGTAATAAAGTAGGCAGGCTCTGGTTATGGGGGTAGATGCTCGAGGATTTCCAGGGGGACTCCTGAGGCTTGATCCCACCTTTGCGTATGTCATGCCTCATTCCTCCTGACCTTTGCCATGGGCGGAGTGCCTCACTCTGGCTCCCCACAGGAAATAGATGGGGAAACAGTGGAAACAGAGTCAGACTTTATTTTTCTGGGCTCCAAAATCACTACAGATGGTGACTGCAGCTATGAAATTAAAAGAGGCTTACTCCTTGGAAGGAAAGTTATGACCAACCTAGATAGCATATTCAAAAGCAGAGACATTATTTTGCCAACAAAGGTCCATCTAGTCAAGGCTATGGTTTTTCCAGTGGTCATGTATGGATGTGAGAATTGGATTGTGAAGAAGGCTGAGTGCCGAAGAATTGATGCTTTTGAACTGTGGTGTTGGAGAAGACTCTTGAGAGTCCCTTGGAGTGCAAGGAGATCCAACCAGTCCATTCTGAAGGAGATCAGCCCTGGGATTTCTTTGGAAGGAATGATGCTAAAGCTGAAACTCCAGTACTTTGGCCACCTCATGCGAAGAGTGGACTCATTGGAAAAGACTCTGATGCTGGGAGGGATTGGGGGCAGGAGGAGAAGAGGACGACAGAGGATGAGATGGCTGGATGGCATCACTGACTCGATGGACGTGAGTCTCAGTGAACTCTGGGAATTGGTGATGGACAGGGAGGCCTGGCGTGCTGCGATTCATGGGGTCGCAATCAGTCAGACACGACTGAATGACTGATCTGATCTGATCTGATTGCACACTTGTTGTTGTTATCATTTAGTTGCTCAGTGCAGTGGTGTTCGACTCTTTGCAACAGCATGGACTATAGCCTGCCAGGCTTCTATGTCCCTGGGAATTCCCAGGCAAACATAACGGAGTGGGTTGCCACTTACTTCTCTAGGGGATCCAGGATCAAACCCAGGTCTCCTGCATTGGCAGGCAGGTTCTTTACCACTAAGCAACCAGAAAAACCCAATTGTACTCTTAAACATTTATTAAGAGGATAAGTCTCATTTTAAGTGTTCTTATCACTATAAAAAGTTCCCACTATCAGATGTGTTAGATTACAGCATATCTAAAACTCAAGTTTCAAGAAGGTGGGTGCTGCTGCTCTGTAACTGAGCAGTTTACAGCCAGAGGCTAATAAATTGCATTTGTTCCTGGGTTAGGAAGATCCCCTGGAGAAGGAAATGGCAACCCACTCCAGTATTCTTGCCTGAGAATTCTATGGACAGAGGAGCACTGTGGGCTACAATCCATGAGATCACAAAGAGTCGAACACGGCTGAGCGACTATCACTTTCACTTTTATTTTAAACATCCTATCTGTCTTTTCACCAGGAAGATTCGTAATCTGATTAGCTCTCACTGTTTCCCATGCCTCTCCTCCATATCTCTTCCTTAAATTGAGTAAGGCTAAAATCTAAAAATGAGCCTTGGTTTTCTCTATTATCCTTTTGTAATCCAGTGGTCTTGTTCAAGTACATCACATCTTATAGTCACATCCTATAAATAGCTAAATTCTTATTTGATTTCAGGCTTTATGTTTCTGGTGATATAAAATTTATAGCAAATAGATTAACCTGTGCTTATATTACTGAAATTCCTTAGAGTTCTTCAAAAGCAAACTACTATGTAAATCTAAATATTTTATCATCTTTAACTTATTCTAAAAGTGCCCCATCTCAAATTTCTCCCCTATTCTCTATTTTATTTTCTCATAAATTCCTACTCCGTTTTCATGGCATTCTATAAGATCTCATTAAATAATATTGACTGGCATCTCCTTTTAAGTCCCGTTGCCTACATTCTTCAACTTTGCATTTTCGAAAACACTTTCCACCTCAAATTCAAAGCCAACCCCAGTTCTGATTCATGTAGGAAGACTAAGTGGCAGAGTCAGGTATTAGAAGGCTTCAGGGAAAAAGAAAAACCTCAAAGCACTCTGTAGTGAGCATCCTGTGTGAAGTGCTGAGGGAGACTGCAAAACGACGAAGGCCAGGCATTGTCCTCAGGACCTTATGATCTCAGGCGCAGACAGACTCACTCTGAGTTTAGAACTATGACCTAAGGAAAACCATGAACCGTCAAAATCCCCCATGCAGTTGAGAGATCTCCAAGGGCTTCCTGAAGGCAACATGTACCGTAGGTAGTTATGAGTGAGCAGGATTTCCACAAGCACAAATAGTTGATCATTCCAGACAGCGAGACTGATCCTAGGGAAGAGCAACCTGAAAAGGAGAATCCTAATAACGATCCCTCTGTTCTAGGGTAGCAAATGTCAGGAGCAACTGGGCTTTCTGAAATCTCATCCCTTGTACAGACCAGATTATCTGTCAGACCGTGTTTCATGTTTGTTTGAATACAATACCGACAGCTGAAAAACACAGACTCACTCCTGTGAGTCAATACGTGAGGGGCACTGGCAACATCAAGACAAGGTGTCTCTTCCTCAAAGCGAATGACAGAGAGAAATCATATAAACTCAGGCAAAAGGATTTCTTCAAGGATAACACAGAGCTGCGGTGAGGGCAGTTCTATCTCTGGCTGAGACAGACTGAGTTTCACAGAGTTTCACCACAAGAACAGAAAGATGCCTTATTTGAGCAGGAGCAGGAAGCCAGCCCCTAGACAGCAAGACACAGCTACAAACACACATATAGCAGAATGGAGGCAGGTGGTTCTTACATTTCTCTTCTTAAAGCCTTTCAGCCTCGTGTGCACAGAACATACGCAGTGAGATCCAGAATATGTACAAACACTCGCAGTGCCAAGTAGAGTGTAAAAGAAGCAGAGGGAGTTTTTGGCTCCCTCTCACATCCTCTGCAAGAGCCTGTCTCTCCTTTCAGGAACCACTTTCTTAGTCTCTTTGCTTTTTACCCCACAGCCACCCCCACCCCAATTATATCTGGATTTTAAATACAAATAGTCCCTCAGAGATCAAGCTCTTTCCCTAAAGCATGCCAAAATGGCAAGAGTTTCCTCTACCTAATTCTCTACTCGACCTATAAACTACGGAGAAAGATTGTTTTAATTTAAACCAAAGAGGATATAGAAAAGCAGCTGTATGTTTTAGCAGGAGACTGTGGTAAGGCTCCCAGCATTTCTAAGCTGAATACTCTGATATGAGTCACAGCTCCAGGGGACTGGCTCCTAAGAGCAGTATTGCCTTCTGTTGCTGTAAGATGCCGTCATAGAGTCAACGGTGGTTCTTTTAATGGGAAGTGCTCACTGCAGCACCACGTGTTGAGGAAGCATCACCCAAGAAACCAGTCCGGTGAAATCACACAGGTTCTAGGATCAAGGTTTTCAGTCTGACCTGTGGTGAGGGGTGGGATCTGGAAATGGACTGCAGAATATCTGTGAACTATTGAGATTGTATGCGAAATTGTGGCTATTTGCATTTTTTTGAGAGAATGCTCTCATTGTTTAATTTATACTTTTCAAAAGGATACATAACCTTCTAGATTACAAAGGTCTGTGCTCCAGGAAAAGTGTATCAGTTTGCCAGGGTTGCCAGAACAGCAGAGTGCCACCCGCTGCATAGCTTAAACAACAGAAATTAGATTCTACTCAACTCTACTCTGACTTCATCTTGGTAACACTAGTGGTAAAGAATCTGCTTCCCAATGGAGGAGACGCAAGAGATGCGGGTTCCATCCCTGGGTTGGGAAGATTCCCTGGAGAAGAAAACAGCAACCCACTCCAGTATTCTTGCCCAGAAAATCCCATGGACAGAGGAGCCTGGTGGGCTACAGCCCATGGGGTCACAAGGAGTCAGACACAGCTATACATGCACTGTCATAACTCCACTCTGACTTCATCTTAACTAATTACATCTACAACAACCCTATTTTCTTTATTTTTTTGCAGAAATAGTATGGCACATTTTAATCTTTGGAGGTTTAAAAAACTTTGGCTTCTTGAGATTTACTGTTATAATACATTTACATGGTTCAGGATCCTAAAAATAGAAAATACATTACATTGTGCTTCTCACCACCTTCCCACTTTGCCCAGGACCCCATTGCTCTCGAGTTAGGCTTATGGTTGTTTTCCCGGGTATCCATTCAAAGTATCTTTATGTGTGTACAAGCAAATATGAATATATATTTCTCCCTCACCAACTAGTTTCAAATAAGGTCACATGCTGAGGTCCTGGGGATTAAGACTTCAGCATATACATTTGGGGGGAAAATTCTACCTATAACAGAAAGCATAGCAGTGGAGTGTAAAATATCTTTTTTCCCCATTCCAAACACCATTTCCCAACTTCCAACCTGGCAAGAGAGATAGTATCAATAAACCTAGAAAACTGTTGTAACTTCAGTATCCTGAGACGACTATCATGATAGGAATACCAGTCATGATAGATTGAATGATTTAATTCACGTAAAGCTCATAGAACAGTGCCAAGCACATAGTATACTTACCACCATTTGTACACATCCACTAGTGGTCTCCTGTCTACACATTTTCCCATTTTTCACTCACATCTGCCCAGAGATGTTCTGGATTTCTTTGTGACTTTTCTCTTCCTTTCTTACAACCATAAATTACAGCTTTCTCGGGAGATGGAACCAACTGCTGTGCTGTGTATATCACACTGTCCAAAATTCAATAGGCACCCTTAACTGCAAAGATAACCCCTTTACAGTCACCCTGTGGGCAGTGCCACAAGCCCAGGGCACAGACCTGAACTGCTGAAGAAAAGGTCAGCTGAAGGCTTTGAACCCTTTTTCTTTCTCTTGTTCTCTCCCATGATCGATGTCAAGTTTGTGTTTCAAAGTCTATTTTTCCTTGTTCCCTTTTCCTGACTCTAAGAGATAAAATTGATTCCATTTGTCAAAAATTTCTTTTATCTACTTTTTCAGAGGACTTTTTGGCCTCTAAACACAGTTCACATTCTTTTTATGTTTCCAAATGGACTTGTTCTTGTAACTCTCTGTGGCAATTATTATAGAATAAACATTTGTACAGTTTCCTTGAATTTTATTTACTATTTTAAACCTGCTGCGATTCTAATTCAAAGGTGAATCATTGGCCAAACAGCTTTTCACTTATAAACAAAACTCTTTCCTCCTATAAATTTTGATTTTTTTAATTTACATTTTCCTAGATGTATAATGCTAATTGGAAACTTTATATAAGTCCTATACAGTAATAATAAGCATATTAATTTAATTCCATTCAATAATTATTGAATTTCCATTATGTCCTGGGCATTGTGCCTGTCAACAAAAATAGGAAAAAAGTAAAACAAACAAAAAAAGTAAGGCTGTAGTTTCCTAGGAAAGAGAGAAAGAAGAAAATGAATAGCTATTGGAAATTGTTACCCGATGAACTGAGTGAAGAACTTTACATGTTACATCGGTTAGTATCAACATGTGAGAAAATATACAGAACAAAAAAACTTATAAAGATTACACTTCTAGTAAAGTGGCAAAATCTAACTGCAGAACGAAAGCCCTTTCTACTTTCTTGCACTACCATATCCATTCTACAAAGATTATTGAGAGTCTCCTGTTAATGCCATACATACTACCAGGTACTGTGAATAAAATAACCAAAACTCAGTCATAATCATGACATATATGATTCAGAGTCCAATTAAGGCAATTAATCAAATACTCAAATTTATTTAAGACTTCAATTAAAAACACATGCTAAGATGAGAAATGCATACTTCTATGAGAGCCTCTAATAGTCAAACAATGTAGGTCCTAAGGAAAATGAGAGAATGGTTCACAGATGAAGGAATGTTAGACTAAAGTCTAAAGAACAAAGGAAGGGCTTTCCTGGTGGTCCAGTGGTTAAGATTTCACCTCCCAATGCAGGGGTGCAGATTCAACACCTGGTCAGGGAGCTAAGACCCCACATGCCTTATGGCCCCAAATCCCAAAACCATAAAACAGAAGCAATATTGTAAAATTTTAAATAAATACTTTTGAAATGGTCCACATTAAAAAAAAAAAAACTTTTAAAAAGTAATAATGAACAAAGGATATTTTAGAAAGTCAAGAGTCACTATCACTTCTGGCAAAATGGAATAGACATATTTTCCCCTATTATTCATGCCTAAATATAACTAAAACCCTAGATATTATATACTAAACAAACGTCACAAGGCTCTGAAAGGTATAGAAAAGAAGGCAGTGAGACTGGGGACCACAGAATTTAAGGAATAAAAATAAGTTCCCTGGGTTTTCTTCTACTTTGTATGTACTAGACTTGGAGACAAGAAGCTGGTAACCCAGGGACACCAATATCTGCAGACAGAAGTCCCCAAGAGAGCCTGATCTCTAGTAAAAAAAAAAAAAAAAAAAAAGGAAAAGGAAATAGAAAAATGTTAGACAATAATTACTTTACTTGAGGCATGTACCACAGAAAATCTGTAGCCATCCATGCTAATGAAGGCTAAGAGAGGAGTCAAGACTTACACCCTCAAGAGTCTATAACAAGTGCCCCCAAACACCTGCCAGGCTGCTGTCAGAAAAAAACAAATAGGGAGATAAGACTTTCATTCCACTGGTTCAGTAATAACTACCCATTCCCCACCCTCTTCCACTCCCAAGGCATCAATAGAAATGACATTGGGGGCTGAGTGGACAGTCAGAAATTTCATAGTAACTCAGAGATAATTAGTTCACATCTGCTGTGATACCAGTGGAGACAGCTCGTATCACCAAGCTCTCAGCCCTGCCCAGTAGTAACAAGGAGCCACGCCACACACACACATAGACATATCTCGCCTATGAAGCTTGTGTGGGAACCTGAATTTCTATCTCCACTTGGCAGCAATGTGGTTGTGCCTCTCCTTTCCTTTTTCTGGAGTGGGGTCTGAGGGAAAAATATTTGAAGAAGGTCCGGAGTCTCAGAAAATAATAGAGGAGACTGTCCAGAATTCAATTAGAGATTGCTATTCATGCCAATAACCAGGAAGCTCTCAAATAGGATAAAAAAGCAATCAGTAGATGCCAACAAGACTATAACAAAGATGTTATAATTATCTAATAAAAATTTTCAAACATCCATGATAAAAATGCTTCAACTTGCAATTACCAACATGCTTGAAACAAATGAAAAAAATATTTCATCAAAGAATTAGAAATATTAAACAAAGAAACAGAACATATAAAGTAGTACCAAATGGCAACTTTAGAACTGAAAAAATATACTAACTGAAATTAAAAGCTTAGTAATTGGCTCAACAGCAGATTAGAATGAACAAAGAAAAGATTAATGAAATGGAAGTTAGAATATTATACAATACCAGAAAAAGGAGAAATATATACTGAAAAAGTAAACCAAGCCTTGGAAACCCATAACAAAATAGCTAATTTTCATGACTTGAGAGTTCAAGAAGGAAAAGGACAAGAAGTCAGGCCTGAAAAATACTGAGTGAAAGCTCCCAAATTTATAAAAAGACATAAACATCCAGATTTAAGAAGTTGAGTGAACCCAAAACAGGAAAAAATAAAAAACAAACTCATGTCAAGAAACATCTTAGTTGGACTTCTGAAAACTAGACAAAGAAAATTCTTGAATGTAACCAGAAAAATATAACATTTTGCCTATAGAGAAAAAAACAATTCAAATAGCAGCATATTGACACCACCCTTATGGCAGAAAGTGAAGAAGAACTAAAGAGACTCTTGATGAAAGTGAAAGAGGAGAGTGAAAAAGTTGGCTTAAAGCTCAACATTCAGAAAACAAAGATCATGGCATCCGGTCCCATCATTTCATAGCAAATAAATGGGGAAACAGTGGCTGACTTTATTTTTCTGGGCTCCAAAATCACTGCAGATGGTGAGTGCAGCCATGAAATTAAAAGACGCTTACTCCTTGGAAGGAAAGTTATGACCACCCTAACTGCTACTGCTAAGTCACTTCAGTCGTGTCCAACTCTGTGCAACCCCATAGACAGCAGCCCACCAGGCTCCGCCATCCCTGGGATTCTCCAGGCAAGAACACTGGAGTGGGTTGCCATTTCCTTCTCCAATGCATGCAAGTGAAAAGTGAAAGTGAAGTCGCTCAGTCGTGTTCGACTCTTAGCGACCCCATGGACTGCAGCCTACCAGGCTCCTCCATCCTTGGGATTTTCCAGGCAAAAGTACTGGAGTGGGGTGCCACTGCCTTCTCCATGATCAACCTAAACAGCATATTCAAAAGCAGAGACATTACTTTGTCAACAAAGGTCCGAATAGTCAAGGCTATGGTTTTTCCAGTGGTCATGTATGGATGAGAGAGTTGGACTATAAAGAACACTGAGCACCGAAGAATTGATGCTTTTAAACTGTGGTGTTGGAGAAGACTCTTGAAAGCCCCTTGGACTGTGAGGAGATCCAACCGGTCCATCCTAAAGGAGACCAGTCCTGGGTGTTCATTGGAAGGACTGATGCTGAAGCTGAAACTCCAATACTTTGGCCACCTGATGTGAAGAGCTGCCTTATTTGAAAAGACACTGATACTGGTAAAGATTGAGGGCAGGAGGAGAAGGGGACAACAGAGGATGAGATTTTTGGATGGCATCACCAACTCAATGGACATGGGTTTGGGTGGACTCTGCATTGGTGATGGACAGGGAGGCCAGGCGTGCTGAAGTTCATGGGGTCACAAAGAATTGGACACGACTGAGTGACTGAACTGAACTGAACATCAGCTCCCATCGAAATTTCTCAGGTGCTAAAAGAAAGGATATGACCACCCAGAATTCTATGCCCAGTGAAAATAAGAATGAATGAAGAGAAACTAAACATATTCTCATATGAAAGAAAAAGGAGAGAATTGATTGCTAAAAGAATGTAGGGGAGCAGTTGTATAGCTATATGCTAGCAATTGAATAGGAGAAGGCAGTGGCAACCCACTCCAGTACTCTTGCCTGGAGAATCCCACGGACAGAGGAGCCTGGTGGGCTGCAGTCCAAGAAGTTTCTAAGAGTCGGACACGACTGAGCGACTTCACTTTGACCTTTTACTTTCATGCATTGGAGAAGGAAATGGCAACTCACTTCAGTATTCTGGCCTGGAGAATCCCAGGGACTGGGGAGCCTGGTGGGCTTCCGTGTATGGGGTCGCACAGAGTCGGACACGACTTGAGTGACTTAGCTGCAGCAGTAGCAGCAGCAATTAAACAGGTGGACAACAAAATTAAACATACTTTTTAAAATTGTTTTTTAATGAAATATTTTATTCATGAAAATTTTTTTTTTTTATTTCAAAGTTTTGTGCACACCACTCACAATGTGGGATCTTTGTTCCCTGACCAGGGATTTAACCTGCTTCCCCTGCACTGGAAGCATGAAGTCTTAACCAATGAACCACCATGGAAGCCCATAAAAATGAAACAGTTTAGACATAAATCTAGCAAAACATTATGAGACTTATATGCTTAGCCTACACACTGATTGCTGCTGCTGCTGCTGCTGATTAGAGAGATAAAAAGTCTAAATAAACGAAGACATATATGTTCATGGATTTGAAGGCTCAACTAATGAAGGCTCAACTAATAAAGAAAGACATCAGTTTTCAAATTGATATACAGGTATAATGAATTCCTATCAAAACATAAGCAAGATTTTTTTCATAGATCTAGACAAGATTTTTCTAAAATGTGTATGAAAAGGCAAAGAAACTAAAATAGCTGAAACAATTTTGAATAAGAACAATAAAATAAGAGGAGTCTACCTCCCAATTTCATGACTTATTATATAGCTACATAAATCAAGATTGAGTGGCATTGCTAGATAAACAGACACACTGATCAATAGAGAACAGAGGACACAGAAATAGATGCACATAAATATTCCCAACTGATGTTTTGACAAAAGTTCAAAAGAATTCAAGGGAGGATAGACTGTCTTTCAACTTACTGCTGAAGCAATAAGACATATCTAGGCAATAAAATAAACCTTGATCTCAGTCTTACTGCTAACACAAAATTAACTCAGAATATATCAAAAACTTAAAGGTAAGCTGTGAAAACTAACCTTTTAGGGGGAAAAAAATGAGGAAATCTTCAGTGGCTTGGACTAGGCAGAGTTGTTGGACTTGATACCAAAAACAATCCATAAAAGGAAAAATTAATAAGTTGGACTTCATTAAAAATAAATTTTACTGTATACAAGACCCTGTTAAGAAGATGAAAAGACAAGCTACAAAGTGGGAGAATCAAGCCACATAACCAGCAAAGTATCTAGAATATATAACAGCTTTCAAAACTCACCAATACAAAGTCAAATAATCCAATAAACATAGTCAAAAGACATAAAGAAACATTTAGCTGAAGACATATAGATGGCAATTAAGTGCATGAAAGGTTCTTATCTCTCCTTGCTATTCTTTGGAACTCTGCATTCAGATGCTTATATCTTTCCTTTTCTCCATTGCTTTTTGCTTCTCTTCTTTTCACAGCTATTTTTAAGCCCTCCCCAGACAGCCATTTTGCTTTTTTGCATTTTTTTTCCATGGGTGCGGGGGTCCAGCCCCAGCTGATCCAGGGTATTCGAAGCGGGGATGGCATAGGCGACCTATTTAATTATTTATTCATCAAAGATATAAAGAGTAATAGAATGAGGATAGCTCAGTAGGAAAATTCAGTGGAGAAAAGAGGCTGAGTAGCTTGGTTTATGCGGAAGATCAATAAAACTTCAAGACAAGAAGTTTGCACCACTTACGGAGGCCGCAGGCGTCCTTCCGTTCTCCCGAAGGAGAGGAGACACTGAGGCCTCTCCAGTCAGATCATAGAAGCCCAGGCATAATTAGTAAGCATGGCGGGTTCCACGCTCCAGATGGAGACTCAGCCAGAGTGAGAGAGAGAGTGACATGGGGAGACCAGTATTTCGAGAAACTGATCCCAATTATTTATTTTCCATGGTCTACTTTTATACACTGAGATGTTATGCAAAAGTCACACGGGGTCAGCAGTCCTGACTTTTATCAAAGTCAGGTGCTTCATACAAATGTATACAGAGGTCTTAGGGGTGTTACATCATCTTCTGGCCAGGGGGCCTGCTGACAATTTATGACCCTCTCCTTGTGACAGCGGTCAGTCAACCAGGACACTTATTTCTCCAAGGGTGATTATTCTTAAAACAGATGCCACCCAAATAAAGTTACATTCCTATAGGGTGAGGGTGTAGTGGGTTTTAGTTAAGGAAAGAATTTACTTAGCCTAAGGTCTAACGTGATTAATATCAAAGGTTAATACTTATTTCTTCTATATATTCATTAATGTGTGTAAGGGCAGGGGATATGGAGACTTAGCAACAAGCATTGGCTCAACAAATGAAAAACCCTTCACCAATACAATTTCTAATCAGCCCATTATACTTATTCTAACAGTTTTCTAACTTTTCTATGGAACCTGTTTTTAGAAGGTTTAAAGCATCTCGTGCCTCTCACGGTTGGGAGGCTGTGAGCAATCACATGTGGCTGGACAAGCCTGTCAGGCAGGCTAGAGAACCTTCAGAGGAGTTTGTAGGTTAAAACACTCTTGTCATGCCCAGGAGTTTTTATTAACTGGAGCTCTAGGTTAACTCCTTCTCTGAATGAGGTGGTGGGGGACAGCCCCCCGTAAAGTCAGAGGTGTAGGTGGGAGCTCAAAGTAGTAAAGCAGGCAGGCTCTGGTTATGGGGGTAGACGCTCGAGGATTTCCAGGGGTACTCCTGAGGCTCGATCCCGCCTTTGCGTATGTCGAGCCTCCTTCCTCAGGACCTTTGCCACGGGCGGAGTGCCTCACTCTGGCCCCAAACACAAGGGGATGATCTTGATCCCTGTCTCCGGTACAATGTCACGAACCTCCATCCATAGTTCATCAGGCACTCTATATATCAGATCTAGTCCCTTAAATCTATTTCTCACTTCCACTGTATAATCATAAGGGATTTGATTTAAGTCATACCTGAATGGTCTAGTGGTTTTCCCTATTTTATTCATTTTAAGTCTGAATTTGGCAATAAGGAGTTCATGATCTGAGCCACAGTCAGCTCCTGGTCTTGTTTTTGCTGACTGTATAGAGCTTCTCCACTTTGGCTGCAAAGAATATAATCAATCTGATTTCGGTGTTGACCATCTGGTGATGTCCATGTGTAGAGTCTTCTCTTGTGTTGTTGGAAGAGGGTGTTTGCTATGACCAGTGAAGAGTTCCAAAAAATAGCAACAAGAGATAAGAAAGCCTTCCTCAGCAATCAATGCAGAGAAATAGAGGAAAACAACAGAATGGGGAAGACTAGAGATATCTTCAAGAAAATTAGAGATACCAAGGGAACATTTCCAGAAATGGTATGGACCTAACAGAAGCAGAAGATATTAAGAAGAGATGGCAAGAATACACAGAAGAACTGTACAAAAAAGATCTTCATAACCCAGATGATCATGATAGTGTGATCACTCACCTAGAGCCAGGCATCCTGGAATGTGGAGTCAAGTGGGCCTTAGAAAGCATCACTACGAACAAAGCTAGTGGAGGTGATGGAATTCCAGTTGAGCTTTTTCAAATCCTGGAAGATGATCCTGTGAAAGTGCTGCACTCAATATGCCAGCAAATTTGGAAAACTCAGCAGTGGCCACAGGACTGGAAAAGGTCAGTTTTCATTCCAATCCCAAAGAAAGGCAATGCCAAAGAATGCTCAAACTACCGCAAAATTGCATTCATCTCACATGCTAGTAAAGTAATGCTCAAAATTCTCCAAGCCAGGCTTCAGCAATACACGAACCGTGAACTTCCAGATGTTCAAGCTGGTTTTAGAAAAGGCAGAGGAACCAGAGATCAAATTGCCAACATCCGCTGGATCATAGAAAAAGCAAGAAGAGTTCCAGAAAAACATCTATTTCTGCTTTATTGACTGGCCAAAGCCTTTGACTGTGTGGATCACAATAAACTGTGGAAAATTCTTCAGGAGATGAGAATACCAGACCACCTGACCTGCCTCTTAAGAAACCTATATGCAGGTCAGGAAGCAACAGTTAGAACTGGACATGGAACAACAGACTGGTTCCAAATAGGAAAAGGAGTATGTCAAGTCTGTATATTGTCACTCTGCTTATTTAACTTATATGCAGAGTACATCATGAAAAACGCTGGGCTGAAAGAAACACAAGCTGGAATCAAGATTGCCAGGAGAAATATCAATAACCTCAGATATGCAGATAACACCACCCTTATGGCAGAAAGTGAAGAGAAACTAAAAAGCTTCTTGATGAAGGTGAAAGAGGAGAGTGAAAAAGTTGGCTCAAAGCTCAACATTCAGAAAACAAAGGTCATGGCATCCGGTCCCATCACTTCATGGGAAATAGATGGGGAAACAGCGGAAACAGTGTCAGACTTTATTTTTTGGGGCTCCAAAATCACTGCAGATGATGATTGTAGCCATGAAATTAAAAGACGCTTACTCCTTGGAAGGAGGGTTATGACCAACCTAGACAGAATATTAAAAAGCAGAGACATTACTTTGCTAACAAAGGTCCTTCTAGTCAAGGCTATGGTTTTTCCAGTAGTCATGTATGGATGTGAGAGTTGGACTGTGAAGAAAGATGAGTGCCAAAGAATTGATGCTTTTGAACTGTGGTGTTGGAGAAGACTCTTGAGAGTCCCTTGGACTGCGAGGAGATCCAACGAGTCCATCCTAAAGGAGATCAGTCCTGGGTGTTCTTTGGAAGGAATGATGCTAAAGCTGAAACTCCAGTACTTTGGCCACCTGATGTGAAAAGTTGACTCCTTGGAAAAGACTGATGCTGGGAGGGATTGGGGGCAGGAGGAGAAGTGGATGACAGAGGATGAGATGGCTGGATGGCATCACCGACTCAATGAACATGAGTTTGAGTGAACTCCGGGAGTTGGTGATGGACAGGGAGGCCTGGCGTGCTGCAATTCATGGGGTCGCAAAGAGTCAGACATGACTGAGCAACTGAACTGAACTGAACTGAACTGAATATTATTGGTCACCAGGTTCCTCTGTACATGGGATTATCCCAGCAAGAATGCTAGAGGGGCTTACCATTTCCTCCAGCAGGGGATCTTCCTGACCAGGGATTTAACCTGCATCTCATCTCCTACATTGGCAGGTGGGCTTCCCTGGTGGCTCAGTCGGTAAAGAATATGCATGCAATTCAGGAGACTGCCTGCATTTTAGGAGTCCATCGATCAGGAGATCGAGGTTTGATCCCTGGGTCAGGAAGATCTGCTGGAGAAGGAAATGGCAACCTACTCCAGTACTCTTGCTTGGGAAATCCCATCAACAAAGGAACCTGGCAGGCTACAGTCCATGGGGTGCAAGAGTTAGATATGATTTAGTGACTAAACCACCACCACCTCCAAAGCCACATTGGCTATTAGGAAATGTAATTAAAACCACAATGAGGTATTACTACACATTAACAGAATGACTAAAACAAAAACTAGTGACAAGACCAAATGCTGGTGAGGACACAGAGAAACTGGATCATGTTATATTACTGGTGATAATGAAAAAAAGTGCAGCCACTCTGGTACAGTTTGCTGCTAAGTTGCTTCAGTCGTGTCCGACTCTGTGCGACCCCATAGACGGCAGCCCACCAGGCTCCCCCGTCCCTGGGATTCTCCAGGCAAGAACACTGGAGTGGGTTGCCATTTCCTTCTCCAGTGCATGAAACTGAAAAGTGAAAGTGAAGTCGCTCAGTCGTGTCTGACTCTCCTGACCCCATGGACTGCAGCCCACCAGGCTCTTCTGTCCGTGGGATTTTCCAGGCAAGAGTACTGGAGTGGGGTGCCATTGCCTTCTCCACTGGTACAGTTTAATAGTTTATAAACAACAATAACAACAAAAGAAATCTCCTGAACGTGCAACTACCTCCCATGTGACCTAGCAGTTATACTTCTGAACAGTTATCCCAGAGAAGTAAAGATGTATGTTCATACAAAAACAGCTACACAGATGTTTATAGCAGCTCTATTTTTGTCTGGAAATCCAATGGAGAGAGGAGGCTGGTGGACTACAGTCCAAGGAGTGGCAAAGACACGACCTAGCCAGTAAACAGCAGCAGCAGCAGCATTCATGATAGTAAAAAAGTGGAAACATCTAGATGTCCATCAGCGGATGAAGGTTAACAGACAGGTACACCACAATAAAAAGTTTTAAACTATTTATACATTATAACAATCTGGATGAGTCTCTAAAGGCTTAGGCTGAGTTTTTTTTAAAAAAGCCAACCCCAATAGATTACATGTTTAATGTTTCCATTTATTTAAAATGTTTAAAATCACAAATTATAGAAATGGAGAACAGATATTGGCTGATGGAGGTTAGTAGGGGCTGGGGATACTATAAGGAGGACAATGTGGTTATAAAAGAGCAATATTCAAGATCTTTATGGTGATGAAAATGTTCTGAATATTGACTGTATCAGTGTCAATATCCTGGTTGTGATAGTCAAGATGTTACCTTTGGGGAGGACTTCCCAGGTGGCTCAGTAGTAAAGAATCAGAATCCTGCCAATGCAGGAGAACTGGGTTCAATCCCTGGGTCCAGAAGATTCCCTAGATGAGTAAATGGCAATTCACTCCAGTATTCTTGCCTGGAAAATCCCATGAACAGAGGAGCCTGGTAGGCTACAGTTCATGAGGTCACAGAGTCAGACATGACTGAGTACACACATACCTTTGGGGAACTGAATAAAGGGTTCACAGAATATGTTTGTGTTATTTCTTAAAACTGCATGTGAAACTATAGAGTTATTGCAAAATGAAAAATTTAATTTGATAAAAGGTAAAGGATGATGAACAGAAACAGATTATTCCAAACATAGGATATCATTTATGAAGAAGGGGCCTTGGTAGGAGAAACTAACGTATTACTGATCAACCACAGAAGGTTACTGTGGATGGAATGCCAAAGACAAGGAGTGTAGGATGAGGGGCAGGAAGAAGGAGCAGGTATGTTAGGGACACAGTACGAAAGAAATCTAAAGAGGTGGGTGTACTGTGCAGAGCCATGTGGGCCACCTTAGAGACTAGGGTCTTAATCTAAAAGCATGAGGAGTCATCACCATGTATTAAGCAGAGAAATGACTTAATCAGAATAGTATTTTGAAAAACTCAACCTGCAATGTGGAAAATGGATTAGAAGGACAAAAGTAAGTATCTTCCCAACATGCAGCTCAAAGTTCAGTTGTGCTGCTCCAGCTACAGAGGTTCAGTCTGTGATAGAGAAGCTGCCTAGAGAATCATGTGATTGATTAATCAGTTACCTTGAGGAAAATTCTCCACTGATGTGTCCTCGGGAAAATTCCCATAGAGTTAAAAAGGAGAAAGTATCTGAAAATTGGTTTGATATGTTAACTATTTTAATTCATCAGCCATGTAGGTGTGATCAAAAGTAATCTGAGCATTTTTTATAACGTCTGTCAAAAGAAAGGAAAATCTTTTAGTTTCTAAAATCATTCCACAGAAAAATCACCAGTATCAATGATAAAAGGATTTTCTTTAGTGTTTCCTAGAGATGTGATGCATTGACACAATTAAAAGAATTATCCGTGAAAACTTACAGAACATGAAAAATAATGTTATGTCACAATTTATTGTGCCCCAAGAAGTCACCTTATTCTGAAACAAAACTAGTAATGTCTTTAAACATATTTTTTTGATTCACCACCCTATTTGTTTATCGCCTACCACTTACCTAAGGGTACAATCCATGCCAATGATTCCAAATTAGGATTTATTTGTAATAAGCAATCGATTGCTTCTGTTTTCCATTTTTATAAAAAAATAAACACTTCTATTTTTCCACAGTGAGTTGAATAGACTGCCCCTTATTTTAGCATAATAAAGACAGTGTCTAGACGGACAACTACCAATTTTTTATATTAAACAGTCCTCTAAAACATTAAAACTTTGCCAACTTCCATATTCTAGAAGTCAATATTTCTATTATCTACAATAAAGATATTCAGCTTAAACAAAGGCAAACTTAAATAGAGTTACAGAAATAAAATGGAAGTAGCACAGAGCTGCTTGACTGCGTGCGTTCTAAGTCGCTTCGGTTGTGTCTGACTCTTTACAGCTGTTGCCTGGCTCCTCAGTCCATGGGATTCCCCAGGCAAGAATACTGGGAATCTCCCCAACCCAGGGATGGAACCCGTGTTTTCTACACCCCTTGCACTGGCAGGCAAGTTTTTTACCACCTGGGAAGCCCAGCTGCTTGTTTACTAACACTAATTTAGAGTAACAAATCCATTTTGATTTCTGATTCACAAAACGTGGTCTTTATGATTTACATGTGACAGTTGGTGTCTTTTAGTTTCCTATCTGCTTTGTATAAGAGATAATAAGAAAGCTAAGGAAACTTGAAACAACTTGAGTTGTTTTTTAATGCCTCAATCTATAAGTGAGTGACAAAGTTTTGCTGTTTAGAAATATCTAATGGTTAAAAATAATAATATCTACGTATGAGTTAAGTGCTTAGTACACATTAACTTAAAATCTTTAATAAAAATAATCTTTCATTTTCATTTATTTTAAAAATATTCATTGAGAATGAACTATCTGCTGGAGAGAGGCAGAACACTGTAGTTTAATTGTACCTCCTTACATAAAAGTTCAAATGGAGAGTATGTTTGACAATGATTAAAAAGTACACAAAGCTTTATCATATTATTACTTCATAAAGGGCTTTTGATAGAAAATAATTTCTGTGGAATGTAATATAGATATTATTTGGGAGAAAAAGTTACAGCTCCATGGTCAGACAGAACTGGGGTATTCTAAGATAAAATTAGGAGGTCCATGTTCTAATCCTTGGAATATGTGAATCTGTTATCCTGTGTGGCAAGGGCCTTCTCATATGTGAATTGAGAACAACTGAAATGAGGAAACTGTTCTGGATTCTCTGAGCGGGCCCAATAAATTGCAAAGGTCCTTGAATATGTCAGAGAGAAGCAGAAGAAGAAACTCAGAGGGAAATGTGACTGTGAAAGAATGCTCAGGGAGATACTGCTGGCTTTGAAGATGACAGAAGGGAATGAATCAAAGAATGGGGGGAGGGTAGGGGAGGAGAGCTGCTGCTGCTGCTGCTGCTAAGTGGCTTCAGTCATGTCCAACTCTGTGCGACCCCATAGATGGCAGCCCACCAAGCTCCTCTGTCCCTAGGATTCTCCAGGCAAGAATACCAGAGTGGGTTGCCATTTCCTTCTCCAATGCACACAAGCACGCTAAATTGCTTCAGTTGTGTCCGGCTCTGTGAGACCCTATGGACAGCAGCCCACCAGGCTCCTTCGTCCACAGGATTCTCTAGGCAAGAATACTGGAGTGGGTGGGGAGGAGGGCAATAGAAACTAAAAGCCAGGAAAATATATGGATCCTCTAGAAAGAAACACAGTTTTGCTAACACGTGGTTTTAGCCCAGTGGCATTTGTGCTGGATTTCTCATCTAAAGAACCATGAGATAATAGTTTTGTAGTTTATAATAATATTTTGTAAGATAAAAATGATGTGGTTTTAAGACACTGATTTTGTGAATAATTCGTTGCAGCTGCAATAGAAAACGAATGCATTTTCCTAAGAAGCTCAGGCCATACCTGATGCTGTTTGGTGACATTTCTACAGGCAAACAAACAGTATATAAGGAATCAGGAGCAGGCATTCTACTTGATATCAAATAAGGTGGACCAGAATAAAATATGAGTTACAATCCCTGGAAATTCATTGCTCTATGACAAAGATATTTCAAAGTTTCATCTGGTGGCCAAATTATTTTTAATCTCACTAAATGCAAATGCAGTAAAACTGAGGATTTTCGACAAATAGTAAGTCAAGTTATAGTAGAGGACATGGATGTGAGGACCATCAGAAAAGTTTCCTGTATCCCCACCTAAAACTCTGTCGCAGGATTTAATAAATACCCTACTCTCACACAGTGTGTTTAAATAGTCAATTCAGGTGGAAGAACCCAACACCCTTTCCCCCCATAATAATTCCATATTCTTCCTAAAATACTTTCTATCCTTAAAAATGTTCTCATGGATGTCTTCTGAAATCATTTACCTCAAAAGGATGATTTGATGAGAATGTGTAAAACAATGTTTGGGGAAGCCAAAATCAGCCTTATCCTATAACGGGTTCACTCTGAAAATGTCTCTCTTAAATACCCAATTGAACGCTGTTTATTCACTGTGAAACATGCATGGTTTCTCATTCATCTCATTAGGAAGTAGAACAGTTCTAAAACATTGATTAGGAAACAGAGCTATCTACAGAATTGTCACTGATGGGTAACCTCAGTAACTCCTTTACCCATTCAAGATCTTTATTTCCATTTTCCTCTAATTCTTTTAATTTTCTACTAAGAGGTCAAACAGGTTTTTACACCTTCAGCAGCACACACTCTGGTGAACTAGGGAAATGCGTGACTTCAATACAGTTTCCTCAATTACTGCTTCTTAACAAACTAATCCCGAAGCCTATATATTAAAACACCATTTCAAAACATTTGTTCTTATGAAACAGGAACTCAGAACTAATGTTCAGGATAGGCTTTGAAGTGGGTGGTGAAGCATTATTTATCCTGCAGATAAGCATGCACTATTAACAAAAATCCAGATTCTTATAACTACAATTTAAGCAAAGAAGAGATTAAAGACTGAGTCCCTGTGATCAGTAGAATGTATTACCTATAATAAAAAAACTAAGATGAAAGTGAAAGTGTTAGTTGCTCAGTCCTGTTAGACTCTTTTCGACCCCATGGACAGTAGCCCACCAAGCTCCTCTGTCCATGGAATTCTCCAAGCAAGAGTACTGGAGTGGGTTGCTATTCCCTTCTCTAGGGGATCCTCCCAATCCAGGGATTGAACTGGGGTCTCCTGCATTGCAGGCAAATTCTTTACTGCCTGAGTCACCAGGGAAGTCACTGAATAAGATGAAACTAATTGAATTATAAATTGCAGTATTATTTGGAGGAAGCAATATTAACAACAGGTTGCTTTAAAAATACTTTTCCTCAGGTAAAGTTTCCCCCTTTTTTGGTTCCAAAAGATATCTTTCTATCCCTAATAATATTACTATCATTCTTTCCAAGCAAGCTCCCAAGTTTAGAATGAAAGTGGGGTCATATTGCTTGTTTTTATCTTTTACTTCAAGGAAACCTACATTTTATTTTGTTTGATATGTTTCTTTTTTGTATAACAAGTTTCCTCCATAATATCATTGTCTACCATAAAGAAAGAAAGTGAAAGTGAAGTCACTCAGTTGTGTCTGACTCTTTGCTACCCCATGGACTGTAGCCCACCAGGCTCCTCCATCCATGGAATTTTCTAGGCAAGAGTACTAGAGTGGGTTGCCATTTCCTTCTCCAGGGGATCTCTTCCTGACCCAGGGATCAAACCCGGGTCGCCCGCATTGCGGGCAGACGGTTTACCGTCTGAGCCACCAGGGAATCCCAAAAGATACCCCCCAAACATATGCCAAGTGTTTCTCAAATGACTAATGCAATACATAAAAGAAAAATGAGGAAAAGCTAATAATTTTGTGTCACTGAGACCTATTCCAATTACCTGAGCTATGGAAGAAATCTTAAGGAAAATAAAGACTAAGATGGAAAATCATCAATTTACTTAATTCTTACCATTTCTAATGTTAACAAATATGGGCCATTTGAAAAAGTAATATATTTTTCATGTACATTTTTTCTAATGTACAACCTGTCATGTTAATTAATATTATTAGAGATAATGTCTTTGTAATATGCAACACTAGATGGTTAACCTCGTTTGTTCCTTAAAATGGTGAAAATAATCAGAGACTGAATTGTCTTTTGATCGTACTCAGTACGATTAACTGCTGCATTGGTGCCAGCTGACAGATAGTCCATTTGAAGAGCCATAAAAAGAAACAATTTCCTATATCACTTATTTAAAAAATACTTTAAACTGACTGTTAAGGTAAACCTTTAGCTAACCATTGGGTTTCATTTGATGAGATTTAAGTCAATGAGAAGAGGAAAAAGTTATTGGTAAGTAAGAAAAACAGAAAAACAGGGTGATGTGAGTCATCTGTTTTAGGCGAAGAAGAAAATTGTACTTGTTAGTCATTTAGTCAGTAATATTAGTTTGTATTTCTTATTATTTACTGGAATAACTTGTTTTTAGTTCACAGAATCTAATGGATTAGGTCATATGATTTAGCTCCTAAGAGTTCCTTGGCAGAACGTAAATACATTTCATCCTGACAGCTGCTCTGATATCCTGTAAAATTGATATTAAAACACTTCTATATTGAGACTCATCACCATCAGGATAATTACAACATGGTTGGCTCTGCTGAGAATTTCACATGCCAAACATGTTTAATGCAATGAAATATTTGATTTTTTCATGCAAATAAAATTATTTTTAAAGGTAGCAATCAGTCATTACTTAAAAGAAAATCTTTGCAGGTGATAACTGGAAAACAAATTATCTGAAATGGATTTTAACTTATTTAAGAGAATTCTAAAGTTCAAAGTGTCAGAATTATCACTGATCATCAGTTACATAAGTTCTTAAATTATTAGTTTTTTAAAAAACCCTTTAGTTTCTTTTTTTCAACAAAATTTTCTCACATAACTGCTATGATAAAAGGCAAACCAAGAACTTCATGAACCTCTTTTAAGAAACCACTCAATCACATCCTCTCTCAACTGCAAGTATCCTAGGAGCACCATTTTAAAATAACTATGAAGGCTGAATATTTCTACAGTTTATTCTCATGATTTGTGGGAGTTTTATAAAGTTCCACTCTTGATTTCCCTGACCATTTTTTAAACTCAAGCTCAAGAAGCTTCTAGAAGCTTCTCTGGGCTCCTGCAGCCCCCTGTCTAGTTTAAGTCTTCCCTGCTCTATGCTCTCATTAATTACAAATGAATAAGAATGAAGGCAAAGATGCTATTTCAAAACCTTGAGAAACTTGAATGATCAACTATAAAGGCCAGAACCAAGAAACTGGCAGCATTTTGGAAAAAAAGAAAGGCTGTGCAAAGGAGATTGCCAAATTTACCACGAACAAGACACTAAAATCCTGAGGTTTGAGTCCCCACTGATAAAAGGAGTTGGTAAAGTCATATTCGTTAAGACATTTTCTAGGCTGCAAATTCTATAACAAGTACAAGGCAAATTAAAAAATATATTTTGCGAGTCATTTTGCCATGATATTTAATGCCTTATCCTTAACTGTCAAGTTTTATTTCTGCTGGGAAAATCCAAAATCAGTTTAGAAATTAATACTCTAAGCAGATGTCCAACTGATTGGAAAGCATACTTTTGAACAATTTTTAAGTATTTTAATTTTTGAGCAAACAATAATTAAACAGAAGAAATTCTTGAATTTATTCTGGAATTGTCTACATCTACATTACTAACATTATTCATAATAGACATCAGTATAATAATACTTGCTTAAGAAGTATGAGAACAAGACAATAAGGTGGCTTTCAAGAACATGGAAAGAAGAAAAATCAAGTTGTCCTTTGAACTTTTAACTAGCTAAAATGCAAACAACAGATGTGACTATCCTGAGAATTAACTAAGTAACTATCTTTGAATATGTAACTTAAGAGTCTGGAAATAACTAAGATGCCAGTGAATTTGATTTGAATGTAATTACAGAAAGACATTTACTTCTGCTTGATTGACTACGCTAACGCTTTTGACTGTGTGGATCACAACAAACTGTGGAAAATTCTTCAAGAGATGGGAATACCAGACCACCTTACCTCCCTCCTGAGAAATCTAAATGCAGGTCAAGAAGCAACAGTTAGAACTGGACATGGAACAACAGACTGGTTCCAAATTGGGACAGGAGTACATCAAGACTGTATATTGTCACCCTGCTTATTTAACTTATACGCAGAGCACATCATGAGAAATGCCAGGCTGGATGAAACACAACTGGAATCAAGATCTCTGGGAGAAATATCAATAACCTCAGATATGCAGATGACACTACCATTATGTCAGAAAGCAAAGAGGAACTAAAGAGACTCTTGATGAAAGTGAAAGAGGAGAGTGAAAAAGTTGGCTTAAAACTCAGCATATTCAAAAAACTAAGATCATGGCATCTGGTCCCATCACTTCATGTCAAATAGATGGGGAAACAATGGAAACAGTGACAGACTTTATTTTGGGGGGCTCCAAAATTACTGCAGATGGTGACTACAGCCATGAAATTAAAAGATGCTTGCTGCTTGGAAGAAAGGCTATGCCCACCCTAGACAGCTTATTAAAAGCAAAGACATTACTTTGCTGACAAAGGCCCATCTAGTCAAAGCTATGGTTTTTCCAGTAGTCATGTATGGATGTGAGAGTTGGACCATAAAGAAAGCTGAGTGCCAAAGAACTGATGCTTTTGAACTGTGGTGTTGGAGAAGACTCTTGAGAGTCCCTTGGACTGCAAGGAGATCAAACCAGTCCATCCTAAAGGAAATCAGTCCCGACTATTCATTGGAAGGGCTGATGCTGAAGCTGAAACTCCAGTAATTTGGCCACCTAATGGGAAGAACTGACTCACTGGAAAATACCCTGATGCTGAGAAAGATTGAAGGCAGGAGTAAAAGGGGAAGACAGAGGATGAGATGGTTGGATAGCAACACAGACTTGATGGACATGAGTTTGAGCAACCTCTGGGAGTTGTGATGGACAGGGAAGCCTGGCATGCTGCAGTCCATGGGGTCACAAAGAGTCAGACAGTACTTGGCAACTGAACTGACTGACAGAAAGACAGGTTTGAAATGTGTTTGCAGTTAATCATCTAAAAAAGAAAGACATTGAACTTTACCCTGTCTGGAGAAAGATTGAACAGAAAGAGGGGTGGCTAGCCCACAGCATGGAAAGGAGAAGCTCAAAGAGACAGCAGGCAGCAATGTTCATCCACTGCTATACTCGGGAAGGTGTCACCAAACCTTTGCCTACTGTTAGGGAGGTGAAAAGGATTCACTGAGACTATCAGAGTCTGGATAAAATATCTCTTAAAGAACCACTGTACTGTTTAAGCAACCATTTAAAATTACCATCACTGCAACATGAAAATCATTCAGGAAAGAATCATCAGTCAGTGTGTGATAAATCGTGAGGGAAGTTTAACGAGGAGCAAAATATAGACTTAAAGTCTTTTTCTCCCCATAAATTGTTAATGAGTGCCAAGGGGACACTCCAGTGTATCTCTCCAGTGGAGAAACAAAATAACACCTTGCCAGGTGATCAAAATTAATATCATCAATGAAGAGTACCTCCACATATGGTATCCAGGGGACACTATAACCAGTAGTAACATGCAGTTCATGCCAGACAGATATAATCTGAATATAATCACAAGCAAACATCAGATAAATCCAAATGAGGACCATTCTCTAAAAAAAATCAAAAGAAGGAAGGAAGGAAGGAAAAAAACTGGCCTGTGTTCTTTAAAATGTCAATGTCATATGGAGAAAGAAAGGATTCTAAGGAAACATGACAACTAAATGCAATCTGTGATCCTTGACTGAAAGGGAAAAAATATGTAAAGTTTATTATTAGAACAACTGACAAAATTAGAGTATGAATAGTAAGGTATTATAACAATGTTAAATTTTTTTAATTTGATAACTGTACCAAAGATACAGTAAGATAATGTATTTGTTCTTAGAAAATATACACTAAATATTAAATAATAAAAATCACAACATCTATAGTTCAGTCACTCAGTCACGTCCAACTCTTTGTGGCCTCATGGACTGCAGCATGCCAGGCTTCCTTGTCCATCGAGAACTCCCAGAGCTTGCTCAAACTCATGTTCCTAGATTCAGTGATGCCATCCAACCATCTCATCCTCTGTCGAGCCCTTCTTCTCCTGTCTTCAAACTTTCCCAACATCAGGATCTTTTCCAATGAGTCAGTTCTTCCAATCAGGTGGCCAAATTATTGGAGTTTTGGCTTCAGCATCAGTCCTTTGAATGCATATTCAGGGTTGATCTCCTTTAGGATGGACTGGTTGGATCTCCTTGCAGTCCAAGGGACTCTCAAGAGTCTTCTCCAACACCACAGTTCAAAAGCATCAATTCCTTGGTACTCAGCTTTCTTTATGGTCCAACTCTCACATCCATACGTGACTACTGGAAAAACCATAGCTTTGACTAGATGGGCCTTTGTCGGCAAAGTAATGTCTCTGCTTTTTAACAGGCTGTCTAGGTTGGGTTTCCCCGGTGGCTCAGAGGTTAAAGCGTCTGCCTGGAATGCAGGAGACCCGGGTGCGATCCCTGGGTCAGGAAGATCCCCTGGAGAAGGAAATGGCAACCCACTCCAGTACTCTTGCCTGGAGAATTCCATGGAGGGAGGAGCCTGGTAGGCTACAGTCCATGAGGTCGCAAAGAGTGGGACAGGACTAAGTGACTTCACTTTCACCTTCTTTCACTTTCTAGGTTGGTTGCAGCTTTTCTTCCAGTATCTATAACCTAATCTCAAATAGTTTAGAAAAAAAATTTTGCATACATATGTGTGTGAGTCTACAAGAGAGAAAGAGAATAATAAAAACAAGTAGCAAATGAGTAAATTTTTTTTAAAGACCCACCATTCTAATGTATTTGTAAAGGAAGAAACTCATTTTTATATTTAGAAAGTTCCCTTGCTTATATCCTATCTGACATCAGCGGGCTGTTTTTCTGGAATGGAAGCATGAGCATTCTGGTCTTTAAAACTTAGAAATTTTCTTGCTGGTTTGTAATAGATTTTGAGTTTAGTTTTTGTCAGTCCATTCACCTGAGTTTAAATCAGTCTGGATTTCTGCCTATGCAAAGGCTGGGAACTAAACCCTACATCATGGTGAATTTACCCATGTACTAACTCCTTAAGCCTCTAGAAAACTGACCAAATATCCTCCCTTGGATATATGTCTTGTCACTATGTCTTTCATCAAGTCTCCCAATGTCACTATGAAACTGTAATATTCTTTAAAGAATCTTTTCACATAGGTCATCTCCTTGGACATTCATAAATCTTGCAAAGAAAGCAAAACATATATGATCTCCATTTTAGTTGTAAACTGAGATGCAGAAACCCTAAGTTGGCCAACTTAGTTGCGTGGAATTCAAATACAAATATTTAAGTCAGCATTTGTTTATCTTCTACAATAATGCATGTTCATTATCCACCGTCGCTTACACTTAAGATGAATCAGAAGCAGTTAAGATCATGCAACAAACAAAGGGTTAAATTGCAACTCATTATTAGAATAGAAAAGCAAATTAATATATATCATATGATTTTTTTAACTTCAGAAGATAAATCTCTGCCTAATTATGAAGCCATTAGGAAATGTTCATAAATATGTTTCTAGAATGTTGGCTTTACAGAATTTCTGCTTGAATAAGGAAATATATATATTTTGTGTTTCCTGCATTTCTAGATCTCACCCTGTTTGAATGGAAGGCAGCAGGGAATGGAGCCTAGAGGTCTGGGTATTGGAACACACTCTGTCTCTAATCACCTGGGCTACTTGTATAGAAGACAATCCATCTTGTACGTCCTCAGTCCACAAATTAATACTAAAAGATTGAACTAGATGATTTTATGTTATTTTTGGGTACACTGTTCTCCAACCAAACAGACATACTCTTTTCCACCTTGATTCTGGTCCTCTTGGTGACCTGGGATTTCACTTAAGTCATAACAAAAGAAAAGTTATGTAATCTTCTAGTGGTAAATTGTGCCCATATTGTACATACATCAAAAGATACAATGATTTTTTTTTTATAAAAAGAAACCAAATGGAGAAATTGTGGAGATAAGAAAACACAGTTTGGCCTGCAGTTTAGGAAAGTGAGCAAAAAATAAACTTACAAATAGTACCACTTAAAAGGTTAAGGGTCTTCTATAAAAGCCAATTTGGTTCATTACTATTTATTGAAAATAAATTATTTAAAATGACTGAGACAGGAAGAATTTCCAAGCAATTGTCTCCACACTGAACTTATTTTATACTTTATTAAAATTATGTGGCCCCAGAGAGATGTCCCTAATGAGATTTTATAATTTCCTCTTGAAATGCTAAAACTAGCACATGCATTCATGGCCCAGGAGATCTTGAGAGTATGGAGAAGGAAATCTGCAGGTAGAAACAACACTGGGGAGTCTGAAATCTTTTTATTATTTCTTAGCATCATTTTAGCTCACAAAACACCCACTTAGGCTTATTGTATACAACAGAAAATTTATATGGCAGTATTTTTTACAATGAAAGAATATTAAACCTGTTTCTCAAGCCACTAAGCACCCTTCTGTCACAGCTATTCCCAAAGCTTGCACAGATATTTTGTTGTATTTAATTTTTTTTTTGTACTGTTAATCCCTTTGTCAAAGTTTTATCCTAAAGAGGAAGAAAGTGGTATAGAGATCATAGCTTCCAATGAAGAACAGGATGTCTGGAGAGTAGTATTGTCTTCCTCATCTTCTTTACCATTCTGTGTGTGTTAACTATGTGTTACCTTTTCACATCTAGCCAAATTTGATCCTCACAATCACCCTAACAACTGAGTATAATTAGTATCTTCACTTCACATTGAATGTATGCGAGCAAGGATACCTTGCTTGATGGTGGATCTAGTAGATGAAAGAGGAGAAGTCTGGGTGTCAGTTGCCATAGGAGGAGGGGGTGCCTTTTTTTCCTGTAACACAAGGAAAGAAAAGAATATGCTGATGTGGTGAGTCATGGAGGTGAAGAACAGGATTCAAGGAGTTCCTCTCTAATTGCTCTTTAAAGTCAGAGGCAATTTCATCTGCTTAGAGTGAGAGGGTAGGAGGGAGGGCAAGTTGTTTGAGAGCAGAGAGTGAGCTGAGTGAATTGAGAGAGAAAAGTAGGATTGGCAGCAGTGTTAAAGGTATATTTGCCCTTGATTACTCTACCATGTGTGTTCTTAATGGATTAGGTTGCTTGGGTAGATGAGTAAAGTGGATTCAGTATTGGGGTATGTAAGGCTTTGACGTCTGCTAACAGTAAGGGCTTGGGCAAGTTATTTACTCTCTGTTTCCTTGTTTATAAAATTGGGCGGGGGGGTGGGGAAGTCCTACCCCTATAAGATTATTTTGAGAGTAAAATGAGATTATATTTTTAAAAACCACTGAAGGTCCCAGTATACACTAAGGTTCAAAAAGCATAATAGCTATTATTATTGTCATATTATACACCAATTGATATATGTTACACATTGATATATATAGCTGTATGTTGTTGTTTAATTGCCAAGTCGTGTCTGACTCTTTTGTGACCCCATGGAATGTGGCATGCCAGTTCCTATGTTCATGGGACTTATCAGGCAAGAATACTGCAGTCGGTTGCTGTGCCCTCCTCCAGGGGATCTTCCCAACCTAGGAATTTAACCCTCATCTCCCGCATTGGCAGACAGATTCTTTACCACTGAGTCACCAGGGAAGCATAGTTTTACATACATAGTATTATATATAATACTATTACTATTATTGTTACACTATTATCATTTCTAGGCTTGAGGGTAAACCATACCTGGTATCTAGTAGGAATCTGAAAATACTGTTCTATTGAAAGTTACTTGGAATAAATGACAAAAAAAGCCACAATTTCTTATAATAAAAATATCTCTAGAGAATCACCAGAAAAACCACACCGGGGGATCTTTAAAAGGATGCCTATCAAGATCAATCTCAAGAAGTCAGAAATTACAGGCACTCAAATCCTGATGAAAATAGAGCTATGTTATATTTTTTCTTTGAATTCCAAAGTTGCTATTGGAACGGATTTGTTGAGTGTTTGAGCATACGAGTCTTCAAAGAGGTAGCTTCAAAGAAAAAAAAAAATCTGACAGTATTTTATGTTGGCGTATTTGATTTTCTGTATTTATAATTAATGTTGTTATCACCTCCTTTTTGTTGTTGAATGGTCGAGATGAGTTTATCATGTACAAACATGAAAGTCTTTGCCCCAGGGGCTTCAGTGTAAGCTGACCCCCTGTGATCCTGGGTACTATCTACTGCACAGACTTTCCTTCAGTGTTTTTCTTTGTTTCTTTGTCCAAGTAGTATATCTTGTGGCACTTTCCACTGGAGCCAAATATGTCTCCTTTTCTCTCGACAAAAGAGAATACTGAATTTCAATGAGGAAACCTTTATCATTCAATTAATTGCTCCATTTTCCCAACTATTACTATAAAAAACATTTCAGAGTTACACAATTAATGGCCATCTGGAAAGGGAAAGAGCAACTAGTAAATTCCTACATTATCTTCAGTTTAAGTGTCACATAAATATATTAATTGTTTACTTGGGTATCAAAATATGCCCTGCTGCTAAGTCGCTTCAGTCGTGTCTGACTCTGTGCGACCCCATAGATGGCAGCCCACCAGGCTCCCCCGTCCCTGGGATTCTCCTGGCAAGAACACTGGAACGGGTTGCCATTTCCTTCTCCAGTGCATGAAAGTGAAAAGTGAAAGTGAAGTCGCTCAGTTGTATCCGACTCTTCGAGACCCCATGGACTGCAGCCCACTAGGCTCCTCCATTCATGGGATTTTCCAGGCAAAAGTACTGGAGTGGGGTGCCATGGCTTTCTCCTAAAATATGCCCTAGCAACAGGTAAAAAAACAAAAACAAAAACAACAACAACAACAACAAAACATAAAACTACGTTTTAATCTCAGGAGCATATTTGTGTTTTGTGGTGTTGCACTTCACACCCTCCAAGCCCTGCTTATCCAACTTGAAAATAGCTGAAGATAATATTATGATATGTGATTTTTTAAATTAGCATATATTCATTGAAATTGAAATGTGTCCATAGTCCTACATTCTCTCTGCCTTTGGCAAATTACAAGACCCATGCTTGCAGAAAGGGCATCCATGTTCTCCACTTAGATTATTTTCCTCCTTTCTCCATCCTTCTGTATAGGCTACAACAGTGGACCCCAACCATTTTGGCACCAAGGACCAGTTTGGAGGAAGACAATTTTTCCATGGGCTGGATGGGGGATGGTATCAGGATGATTCAAGTACCTACATTTATCGTATACTTTATTGTGCACCAGGGCTTCCCTGGTAGCTCAGATGGTAAAGAATCTGCCTGCAGTGTGGGAGATCTGGGTTCAGTCCCTGGGTTGGGAAGATCCCCTGGATAGGGAAATGGCTACCCACTCCAGTATTCTTGCCTGGAGAATCCCGTGGACAGAAGAGCCTGGCAGGCTACAGTCCATAGGGTCACAAAGAGTCAGACACAAACTAAGCAACTTTCACTTATTTCTATTATTATTACATCAGGTCCACCTCAGATCATCAGGTATTAGATCCCAGTGGTTGGGGACACCTGGGCTACAAAACAGATTCTACAAGAGATAGGAATCTAATCATCAAATATTATTCATCTTTTCATTTTGTGCACTTGCATCACAGCTTATTCCAGTTCAAGCAGAGAATATCTAAAATGTAGCCAACAGCTGTGTGTGTGTGTGTGTGTGTATTAGTCGCTCAGTTGTGTCTGACTCTTTGCAACCCCAAGGACTATATCCAGCCAGGTTCCTCTGTTTGTGAAATTCTCCAGGCAAGAATACTGGAGTGGGTTGCCATTTCCTTCTCCAAGCCGACAGCCATAATATTAAAGAAAAACTTAAGAGATGCTCTAGACGGTTCTCAGTCCTGAGAAGGTAAGCACTGTCATTCTGTGAGGGACTTCCCTGGTGGTGCAGATGGTAAAGTGTCTGCTACAATGCGGGAGACCCAGGTTCAATCCCTGGGTTGGGAAGAACCCCTGGAGAAGGAAATGGCAACCCACTCCAGTACTATTGCCTGGAAAATCCCATGGACAGAGGAGACTGGTAGGCTACAGTCCACAGGGTGGCAAAGAGTCGGACACGACTGGACTTTGGAAAGTTGTGTGTCTGCCTTCTTCCTCTTGTACCTTTCTATTTTCCAGCATCTGTTAAGTAGGTAACAGATGTTAGGAAAGGTGCTCACTTCAAGGCTCAGAATCATCCCGTGACCCACGGCAACCCTGTCTGAAGCAAGAGATAATCATGGGATATGCCCTTGCTACCCTTTTTCTAAAAACATGAACATCACAGAGTATAATTACCAAAACAAAACACAGTAATTGTCACTGTCTCAGATATAATCATGGTTAAAATTAACATCATTATAATTAATCAGACCAGTTTTACCTGCTGCCAAGCTTATATATTCAGTCACAGTTTCCAGTTTAAATCTTAATTCTCTTCCCCAAACTCCTACACCAACTCTAGCTTGGTGGTTGGGGGTATTGGAGATTTGCTTTCTTTTTACAGATCTGGACCTGAAACCAACAAGTTAATAGATGTATCTTAAGGATACTGGGGTGCTAGCTGACTCTGTGAGTATCAGCCATTATTTTGCTCCACCTATCTCAGTGGAAGTAAGAACTGAACATACATGGAAGCCTGAGTCTCAAGGCTGTACTTCTACAGTCGGCCTCTGTTGCTGGTCAGTTCCATCAGCATTGGTACTCATACCTCAGTTCAGGAATCCCATGGTGCCCTTTCCTGCTTCACAAGTCCTGCCTTAGCTACAAGGCAAGTGAACAGCTACAGTATGTTTCCATGGGCCCAGAAAAAATCATTATTTCTCCTCCCATATAAATCAGAGAATTTCCTCAAAATGGACCAAACAATAAAACCATTATATGTGTGTGTGTTTATACATGTATATGCATATATATATATATATATATATATATATACAGGGCTTCTGTGGTGGCTCAGATGGTAAAAAATCTGCCTGCAATGCAGGAGACCTGGGTTCAATCCCTCGGTCAGGAAGATCCCCTGGAGAAGGGCACTGCAACCCGCTTCAGTATTCTTACCTGGAGAATCCCAAGGACAGAGGAGCCTGGCAGGCTACAGTCCATGGAGTCGCAAAGAGTTGAACACTGTTGAGCGATTTGCACTCACTCACTCACACATATATAAATGTTATAAATTTGAAACATAGAAAACATATCTTAGATTATAATTTTTTAACCTTTGGAGGTTTTTATGAGAATGAAGGTAAAACTTTCTAATCATAATTTATAGCCAACTACTATGATTAAATTGATAAAACTTACAATTGTTGTCATTATTATCTGCATAAGCAACATCTTGTAGACAGACTGAAATTGAATTAAAAAGGACTATTTCTCTCATGATTCCCAGAAAATTAATGAGCACAGGAAAATAAGAGGGAATGTTCAACTATCACATTGAAAATTTTTTAACCTTAATTTCTGGGGTGAAAATGTCTTCTTTAGCCATATTGTGATGAGCAAATTACAATTTTAGCACTATGGATGCCATTGGAGGGAATTTTTGCTTTCATATCCTTTTTAACGAGAAGGTCATCATTATAAGAGGCTCCCTGCAGAGGCATAAGAATAGGACTCTTACTTTGGTTTTGAATAATCATCTAGAGATGTTGCAATAAACTTCCCTGCGGTTTTCAAACTGAGGTTTTGAAAGCCTACTCAAAATGTGGGATGTTTCTCCCTGTTTTCCTAGTCCTTAGTGATTTCTTCCTTAATGCCCTTTTATGAAATTTTAACAAAAGCCTTTAACAACTTACCAAATAGTCCAAAGGCAAGAAGGATTAATTATCCCTCCCAGTACCTCAATTTGCATCTAATAAGGAATCTGCCAATGAAATACCAGAAATATTTATTGGAAAACCCTGACATTTCTGAGAGCTGGTAAAGGAAGATAACTTGGACTATTATAATCTTATTGGAGTCTACTATCATTTGGATACATGTATGTAATGAAGTGTTCTCACAGCTGACACTGTGTTCCCACAGCCAGTCATAGCTATACCTTTTTTCATAAAATTTTTTCTGTGTGCACCAAATGAGTTGTTCACTCCTGTCCAACATGTAATGGACAGAGATCAAGACTTTAAGAACTGCCATTGAATTTGCAGTGAAATCAAAGCCTGTACGACTAAGTAGATAACGTGTTAAAAGTTCGTAGGTCTAGGGTGAGTGGCCTCCTTCATAAGAACTGGGAAAGGTTTACTAGTGGTAAGAAGTATGAAAGTTGAACTAGTTTTTATATTCAAAAAAAATTACTTTTAAAGTAATAAATATGTAGAAACTGAAATTGATCAGATAAAGGATACCTAGTGCTTAGTATTTTTTTTTTTTTTGAAAGTCACTCAGTTGTGTCTGACTCTTTGCAACCCCATGGACTACAGTCCATGGACTTCTCCAGACCAGAATACCGGAGTGGGTAGCCGTTCCCTTCTCCAGGGGATCTTCCCAACCAAGGGATCAAGCCCAGGTCTCAACATTGCAGGCAGATTCTTTACCAGCTAAGCCACCAGGGAAGCCCAAGAATACTGGAATGAATAGCCTATCCCTTCTCCAGTGGATCTTCCTGATGCTTAGTATAGTATCTAATATAAATGGACATGGCATAACTGCTAATTAACTTTTCACACCTTAAATTGCTTTTAAGTGATGGTGAATTGTCCTGTTTACTGTCTATATGATCAGATAACTAACCTAAACAGGGATTAAAATTGGAGCTTCATCAGTAGATTTTGTATGAATGGACACAAGAATTTCAGATCTCCAAGAATCCACATCTTTTCTTAATGGGAAGATAGATAATCTATATCTCTGAGCAGAATAGAAGAAAACTAGATACACTTATTTTAATAAATAAGGCCTCAAACACAGAGTCTGATGACATCACATTTAATAAAGGAAAAACACTTTCTTATGACTCAGTAAATGGGAATACTACCAGGTACGTCTATGGCTTTTCTAACTGCTCTCCTTAGGAGCTAACCATGTGAGGAATGACTTTCTAGTAGCCTTAGAAGTAAGAAATCATGGGCAATGATAAGTGACCTCAGTGGGAGAAACCAATCTTTCCCCGATCATTCATTGTGACTATTGCTGTCCTGGGAGATGACAGGATGACTTCCTTATTGCTCACATATGCAAGTGCTAATAGAAGACATTAAAGCCAGACAGGCAGGCTTGAGCGTCCATAATGCTTTCAGTACTTTATCTCCTAATAGAAAATTTAAGACCTTTCAGCTAACAGACAAATCCTAGGGAAGGATTATTTAAATTATTAAAGTTTTTTTTCTTTTTCCTGGTGTTTTTAAAGAAAGCTTTACTTGGTGGATTGAAATAATTGGGAGTTGTATTCACTCCTACTGTTTCTATTGCTTCAATTATGAAAAGTAGTGGCTTTCTCTCTACCTACTATATGAAAGTGTCTAAGACTTTTTCATAGGGCTTCTCATTTAATAAACTAAGAACTTTGGAATTCAATGTAAAAATATATAAATATGTGGGACTATATTTTTCAGTGGTCTCAATCTTTACATATTGGTTTTGTACCTGCCAATGGTTTTACACATTGTTTTTGTACACTGACAGCTTTAGATTATAACAGTTAATTGTGAACAGATCTCGCTAATTGATTAACACAGTAAAATGGCAAGTGATCATTTAGTACCTTCATTTATATAATAAAAATGATTGCTTGTACAATAAGAAGATACACCTTCTTGGGTGGCCAATAAATTATCTTGTTTCCCAGAAAGAAACAATATATATGAAACAGAATATAGATGTTGAGTTACAATCCACTTAATGTCTTCATATCACAAAGAGAAATGTCATCATAAAAGTTATTGAAGTATTACTCTATTCCTAGCACCGTCCAATGCTCATTAGATGTATTAAATTACTTCATCCTCACAACAGTCTATTATTATCAAATCAAGTTTAAGCACAAGAAATAATTTGTATGTAGTCACACAGCAGGAAATTTTAATGCCAAGATTCGTGTCCTACTCTTGGCGACCCCATGGACTGTAGCCTACAACTCTTCTCTGTCCATGGGATTTTCCAGGCAAGAGTACTTGAGTGGATTGCCATTTTCTTCTCCAGAGGATCTTCCCAATCCAGGGATCGAACCTGGGTCTCCCACATTGTAGGTAGATGCTTTACCATCTGAGCCACCAGGGAAGTCAAGATTCAAATCTAAACTTTCTGAATCCAGAAGCTGTATTTTTTATTCATTCATCCATCCATTTATTTATGCATGGATGTAGGTATTTGTATCATATTATAATTTACATACAGTGGAATACATGGATATTACATATTCAATTAAATGAGTATTGAAAAACGTGTACACCTGGGACTATCAGCCCAGTCAAGATGAAGATATTTCCATTACGCCTAAAAAGTTCCTTTGTTTCTCCATTGCTTCTCGTTTTCATACCACTACCTGCCCCAACCAGAGGCAATTACTATTCTAATTCCTAACACCATAGGTTACCTTTGAGTATTTGTAATCTTCTTGTAAATGGAATTTCATAGTATATGCCATTTTTTTCTGACTTCTGTAACTCAGCAAAATCGCTTTGAAAGCCAGCCATATAGTAGTTACCTGTTCTTTGCATTGTTGTATAGTATTCTATTGTATGGTTATGTCTCAATTTGTCTATTTCCTTGTTTCTTTTTATTGCTGAATCTATTACGTAGTTCAGTTCAGTTCAGTCGCTCGGTCGTGTCCGACTCTGTGAGCCCATGAACCACAGCACTCCAGGCCTCCCTGTCCATCACCAACTCCCGGAGTTTACCCAAACTCATGTCCATTGAGTCGGTGATGCCATCTAACCATCTCATCCTCTGTCCTCCCCTTCTCCTCCTGCCTTCAATCTTTCCCAGCATCTTTTCAAATGAGTCAACTCTTCACATGAGGTAGCCAAAGTATTAGAGTTTCAGCTTCAACATCAGTCCTTCCAATGAACACCCAGGACTTATCTCCTTTAGGGTGGACTGGTTGGATCTCCTTGCAGTCCAAGGGACTCTCAAGAGTCTTCTCCAACACCACAGTTCAAAAGCATCAATTCTTTGGCACTCAGCTTTCTTTATAGTCCAACTCTCACATCCATACATGACTACTGGAAAAATCATAGCCTTGACTAGATGGACCTTTGTTGACAAAGTAATGTCTCTGCTTTTGAATATGCTATCTAGGTTGGTCATAACTTTCCTTCCAAGGACTAAGCGTCTTTTAATTTCATGGCTGCAGTCACCATCTGTAGTGATTTTGGAGCCCAGAAAAATAAAGTCAACCATTGTTTCCCATCTATTTGCCACGAAATGATGAGACCGGATGCCATGATCTTCGTTTTCTGAATGTTGAGCTTTAACCCAACTTTTTCACTCTTCTCTTTCACTTTCATCAAGAGGCTCTTTAGTCTTCTTCACTTTCTGCCATAAGGGTGGTGTCTTCTGCATATTTGAGGTTATTGATATTTCTCCCAGCAATCTTGATTCCAGCTTGTGCTTCCTCCAGCCCAGTATTTCTCATGATGTACTCTGCATATAAGTTAAATAAGCAGGGTGACAATATACAGCCTTGACGTACTCCTTTTCCTATTTGGAACCAGTCTGTTGTTCCATGTCCAGTTCTAACTGTTGCTTCCTGACCTGAATACAGGTTTCTCAAGAGACATGTCAAGTGGTCTGGTATTCCCATCTCTTTCAGAATTTTCCACAGTTTATTGTGATCCACACAATCAAAGGCTTTATATAGATATACCTCAATTTGCTTGTTGATGAAAATTTGTATTGTTTCAGGTTTTATTGTTATAAATAAAGCTCTCTTAACATTCTGGCAAAATTTTTGACATTTTTTCTTATATGTTAAGTAAATTTTTGTATGTGGGGTAGAATTGCTGGTATATGTTTAACTTCATGAAGCTATTGATCAGATGCCATGATCTTAGTTTTTTGAATGTTGAGTTTTAAGCCACCTTTTTCACTCTCCTCTTTCAATTTCATCCAGAGGCTCTTTAGTTCTTCTTTGCTTTCTGCCATAAGGATGGTGTTATCTGTGTATCTGTGGTTATTCATGTTTCTCCCAGTAATCTTGATTCCAGTTTGTGCTTCATCCAGCCTGGCATTTCACATGATGTACTCTGTATAGAAGTTAAATCAGCAGGGTGACAATAGACAGCCTTAACTTACTCCTTTCCCAATTTGGAACCATTCTGTAGCTCCGTGTCCAGTTGTAACTGTTGCTTCTTGACCTGCATACAGATTTCTCAGGAGGCAGGTAAGGTGTTCTGATATTCCTATTTCTTGTAGAATTTTCCACACTTTGTTGTGATCCACACAGTCAAAGGCTTCAGCATAGTCAATAAAGCAGAAGTAGATGTTTTCCTGGAACTCTCTTGCTTTTTCAATGATCCAGCATATTTTGGCAATTTGATCTCTGGTTCCGCTGCCTTTTCTCAACCTGGCTTGAACATCTGGAAGTTCTCCTTTGTTCATGTACTGCTGAAGCCTGGCTTGGAGAATTTTGAGCATTACTTTGCTAGCATGTGAGATCAGTGCAATTGTGCAGTAGTTTGTTTGAACATTCTTTGGCATTGGCTTTCTTGGGATTGGAATGAAAACTGACCTATTCCAGTCCTGTGGCCACTGCTGAGTTTTCCAAATTTGTTGGCATATTGAACGCAGCACTTTCACAGCATCATCTTTTAGGATTTGAAATAGCTCAACTGGAATTCCATCACCTCCACTAGCTTTGTTCGTAGTGATGCTTCCTAAGGCCCATTTGACTTCACACTCCAGAATGTCTGGCTCTAGGTGAGTGATCACACCATCATGGTTATCTGGGTCATGAAGATCATTTTTGTATAGTTCTTCTATGTATTCTTGCCACCTCTTCCTAATATCTTCTGCTTTTGTTAGGTCCATACCATTTCTGTCCTTTATTTTGCCCATCTTTGCATGAAATGTTCCCTTGGTATCTCTAATTTTCTTTTCTTTATAATTATCCCTAATCTCTAATTAGAGATTAGAGAATTAGAGATGATATTATACATGAACATATAAAAATTATGCCAGGGAATAATCATCAGGTGAAAACAGCTGTAGCCACTTAAGCTTTATCTAATATCCTAATCCCAGACCTTTGTTTGACATCTACTGCTTTGTTGTTTAGTTGCTGAGTCATGTCCTATACTTTCATGACCCCTTGAATTGTAGCCTGCCAGGTTCCTCTGTCCATGGGATTTCCCAGGCAAGAATACTGGAGTGGGTTGCCATTCCTTTCTCCAGGGGATCTTCCCAACCCAGGGATGGAACACATGTCTCCTGCATTGGCATGGGGATTCTTTACCACTGAGCTACCTGGGAAGCCCAATCTCTTGCTTAGTCACCCACAAATTAATTTCTTATTGCCCTTTATCATAAAAAGAAACTCTGGAAAAAGAATAGAAAAAGAATAAAACTTTGGACTAAGTTACAGAGCGCAGTTTAGGAGTTATTTCAAAGCTACTGACTTGAAGCTTTACAGGCAGTGTTTCTACCTCTATAGTTTTTGTACAATGATAATATGAAGCTCAAATCAGCTCATTCTACTAAGTTCTAGAGTATATAATCAACCAAAAGAGGATAAAGAAATATGGAGTAAAAATATACATTTAAAAACTTTTGCTTCAGAGGGAGACAGCTTATGAATACTGATTATATAAGAAGTTTGTCTGGTGAATATACTTGACATAAGGACAAAACCATGTAGCTCTTCAGATTCCCATGAGGCTTTTGGTCATAGTGTCTGATGTGAATACACCTAGATAAATTTGGCTAAAATATACAGTTTTGCAATTATTTCAGAATGGAAATAACTCATAAATGAATTTTTTTTCCTTAAGTCAATGAATTCTGCCCTGTAAGAATGATATATAGTTAGATATGAAAGGTTTTCTAATTATGTCAGAAAACCACTATGGTTTTTCTTTCCAAGGTTCAAAAGAACATAATTCAGTCTGGCATCTAAAATTTTAAAGTCAATTTGCAGAAGGCACTTAACTAGCAGTTAATAATCAGTGGCAGTCTCTTTGAATCTTCATATCAGTAATAAAAGCTTTTCTCTCTTAATTGACTATATTGTAACATCTTTCTTTTTTTGAGAAAATAGTAACATTTTAGTGATCTTTTAAAAGTGTTTTAATGTTACACCCAAAGCTCCCATAAGAAATTAACAAGTTTTAATGCATTATATATACTCTCCTTGTCATTTGCTGCAAATCCTTTGGTACTAAAGGAATAATAAACAGTTCCCTATAATTTAATTTTCTAGAATATGTAAATTTATATGGTCATGCAAATAACTTTCAGTACTTATTAATGGTGTTTTAACAATCAACAGTTTAATTAGCAAAATAATGTTTCTGATCAACCAAAGAAGTAATCCTATTTTAAATATCTAACTTGCCTTTTAAATTAGAAAAACTTATTATATTTTCAGTATCCTGGGGCACACTGCATCATTGGTACCCTATGGACATTGCTAATTAGCCCCCAAAGGTTATAGCAATTGACTCCATAACTACTTCCTCATATGGAACTCCCATTCATCATCTTTCTCGTTTTCTTTAAACTATTCTTGCTCTTCTGGGGCCTTATTGACATTTATGGCTTCTACACAGCCCATATTTAGCATATATCATGACATGAAGGCAGAAAGCTTTTCTTTTTAGAATAATCATATCCTATACATGTTTGTGTGAATGAAGTGTGTATTGTGAAAGGATGATGACACAGACATTAATCTATCTTTGTGTTACTTTTCAGTTAAATTGGTCATCCTTACAGAGTGTTGCTGCTAAGTGGTTTGGTTATATTTCTATTTAACTGCTGAAGAGTCCTTAAGGATATGCTTTCCTGGTGGCTCAGTGGTAAAGAATTTGCCTGTCAGTGCAGGAGATGCGGGTTCAATCCCTGGGTCAGGAAGATTCCCTGGAGGAGGAAGTGACAACCCACTCCAGTATTCTTGCCTGGAGAATCCCTCGGACAGAGGAACCTGGTGGGCTCCGGTCTATGGGGTCTCTAAAGAGTCAAATATGACTGAGCAACTAAATAATAACAACCTAAAGCATACCGTCACTCTGAGCACTGGACTTCCCTGTGGCTCAGCTGGAAAAGAATCCACCTGCAATGAGGGAGACCTGGGTTCGATCCCTGGGTTGGGAAGATTCCCTAAGAAGGGAAAGATTACCCACTCCAGTATTCCGGCCTGGAGAATTCCATGGACTACAGTCCTTGGGGTCACAAAGAGTCAGACACAACTGAGCTTTCACTTTCACTTCACTTTGAGCATTAATGGAGAGCTAAAAAAATAAGACTTATACATGTTTCACCTGTCTTTCTCAGACTTAAAATTCTACACTTTTTAAAACATACTGAAACAAGTGAGGGTTTTGGTGGTTTGCTTACTGGTGTTTATAGAGACAGGGATGGCTGACTGACAGGGACTTGCTTTGGAAATCGTAGACAATGTACTGAATGAGCCTCATGTCCTGTCTATGCCAGGATATAATTAGTGGTTCATTGATCAAATTAGCCACCTGCGGGTTTTGTGTAAAGTTTCTGAAGTCCATATCCCATGATTCTGATTCTGAAAGACTGAAATGAGATCCAGGAATCTGCATTTTTAACAGTCTCCTAGGGCTTCCCTGGCAGCTCAGATGGTAAAGAATCCACCTACAGTGCAGGAGACCTGGGCTCTATCCCTAGGTCAGGAAGATCCCCTGGAGAAGGAAATGTCTACCCACCCCCATATTCTTGCTTGGAGAATCCCATGGACAGAGGGAGCCTGGCAGACTTCAGTACGTGGTGTCCCAAAGAGTCAGACACAACAGAAGCAACCAACACTTTCAGGCAACTATAATCAGGGTGGTTTACAATCAAATTTGAAAACAGTAATTTTATCTGTAGAATTGGCACATACAAGATAAAGTAACCATGTGAAACTTGCTAGGGATAGATACAAGAGGCAGGCTTGGAGAGGTCACTCTGATGCAGGACATCATTCTGGATTCTTTCTCTCCTCTCTTTATTTCTGGCTCACTTTCCCTTTGTCATGCTAAACTCAACCCTTCTCTTGTGTATTAAATAAGAGTGTAAGTGGTAAACATCTCAGGACAGGTGCTAAATGGTGAAGTTAGGAAATAGACAAAAGGAAGCACCCATTTTATGATTGTGTGCTGTGCTTTGGCACTCAGTCATGTCTGACTCTTTGTGATCCTATGGACTGTAGCCCACCAGGCTCCTCTGTCCATGGGATTCTCCAGGCAAGAATATTGGAACAGATTGCCATACCCTCGTCTAGGGGATCTTCCCAACCCAGGGATTGAACCCAAGTTTCCCACATTGCAGGCAAATTCTTTACTGTCTGAGCCACCAGGGAAGCCCATGAATACTGGAGTGGGTAGTCAATCACTTCTCCAGGGGATCTTCCCGACTCAGGAATCGAACCAGGGTCTCCAGCACTGCAGGTGCATTCTTTACGAGCTAAGCTACCAGGGAAGCCCCATTTTGCGATTAGGAAGTGGTTATGGCTCCTGGTGGATACACAGATACATACGCTGGTTGGGGGAATGCTGCTGAAGATGAGAGAGGGGGCAACAAACATCCCTACCTGGACTGGTCTGAATGGACAGGCAAGTAGGCAGGAGTATCAGCAAGGAGAATTCAGTGTAGTGACTCCTCAAATTGGGTCCCTATTCTGCACAAGTAAACCCAAAAATGCCATCAAAAAGAAATGAATTATAGTTCTGCTTCTTAATCATGCTTAGCATTTGACCACAATTTCATTTCTCCTGCACTTTACCTGAATTTCAGATCTCATGATTACAGAAGAATGTAAATATATACCTTAAAAATTGGACTGGTGAACTCTTAAAGTGACCCTTTGGCCTTCTAGCCAAGTGTGTAACCACCACCCTTTGATTTTCTGACTTGCAAGTTAGTGCATCTGCCATCCAATTAACACTTCATTTAACTATACACCTGAGGCTTTTGCTTCAGAACTCTATTTTGAAACAATTAGCCCTCTACTGAACAGGGTAGTGTGATTATAATTAGGTGGGAGACACAAAGAACAGTGTGATTAAGTCTTTGTGAAAACTCCCTTAGTGGAATTGGGGGTCACAGCACAGATAAACACATGAAGTTAGAATAAAGGCAACTTGCTTTTAAAACTGTGGGATGTTCTGCACACCATATTACTTACCTTACTTATTTTATCAAAGCATAGAAAAGCAAATTTCCTTATATAACACCTCCCAAGCATGAGGACTTGTAGTGTTTTGTTTGAAATTATTATCACATATTTTGGTCAAATGAAAACCTGTACCTCTGGATTTCAATTTTCTCTGGAGACAGTGGGATTATTTGTAATGAAAATGCTGTGTGTGTGTTTTAAACTGTGTGCTCTTTATGTATGTAAAGTCAAAGTGAAGTCACTTAGTCCTGTCCAACTCTGCAACCCCATGGACTGTAGCCCACCAGGCTCCTCCATCCATGAAATTTTCCAGGCAAGAGTACTGGAGTGTGTTGCCATTTCCTTCTCCAGGGGATCTTCCCAACTTAGGGATTGAACCCAGGTCTCCTGCATTACAGGCAGACACTCTAACATAAGTCTAATTTCCCTGGAAGTTTGGTAAATCAACCAATGAAACACACGTTATTTATATTTTCATACCTATATGGATATTTTATTCTAGTCTTTTTTCATATTAATCCTTTCTACAGCAATGTTTCTCAAACATTAGTGTGCATAAGAATTGTTTAGGGATATTTGTAAAATGCAGAATCTGATTTATTAGTCTTTAACTTTTTATTTCTGATAAGCTCTTGAATGACGCATATGTTCAAGGGCCACGCTGAGCAACAAGGCTTTGTCCACAATGTACCTCTTAAGTGCCAAGACAGGTTTTCACCAAAGAAAAATATTATTTTTTAGTTTAAATTTTGTATTTATGTATTATGAATTATCATTGGAACAGAATTGAGGCTATGTTAACATAGCAGAAACAGATACATTCTAGTCTTAGGAAAGTTTCTAAACTTTACAAACATGGTATTTTCAACTGATTTAAATTTTTCTGGCACTGAATATTAAAAAGATGATTACTCTTGCTATTTCAGATGAGATGTTTAATTAGAATTCATTAAAGAAATACAAGGAACTTGACCATTAAGCCTTTCAATTCTAAGCTGTAATAATCTTAATAGCAAAATCCATAAAATATGTAGAAATGAGTGAGTATAGGCCCTTTTTATGCCATTAAATTTGCTAGTAGTCATTGCACAAATATGTCTTCTTCAGAGAAGAAGCTGCTGAAATCTGCTAATTTGTAAAAGGATAAGACACTTGACTTGGTTAACTGGCTGATATAGAAAATGAATAGCAAGAGAGAGAGAAAAGAGGCATCCCCCACATATGGTCATAGAAAGGTAGGGGAAAACGAGGAATCATGAACAAAAGAAGCCAAAAATCAGAGTCAGTAAAATAAAAAAAAAAAAAAAAAAAAAAAACCACAGGGTTTTCTAGCTTTATGGGGTCCACATAGTTGTGCATATAAGAAATGTAGGGATTTAAGAACTTGTTTATTCTACTTTCTCCATCTTACAGAAATAAAAAAAAACCAATGGGAAGAAGGCTGATTTGTTCAGTGACCAGAAAGGGCTTAAATTTGGTTTGAAGGTAAAACAAAGAGGATCTGAGAAAACATAGTTCAAAGAAAACGTGGGGACTTCCCCGGAGGTCCAGGGAATCTTACGGCAAATGCAGGGAATACAAGTTCGATCCCTGGTGCGGGAAGATCACACATGCCACAGGGCAACTAAGCCCGTGTGCCACAATTACTGAAGCCCCCTACCCTAGAGCCCATGATCCACAAGAGAAGCCACCACAATGAGAAGCCCACATACCACCACTAGAGAGTGGCCCCCATTCATCACAACTAGAGAAAGCCTGAGCACAGCAATGACCCAGCACAGTCAAAAATTAAAAAAAAAAAAGAAAACATGGGTTTCAGCTGGGGAGAGGTAAGACTTCAGTGTCTGGGCAAAGGCTTTCCAAGCCGAGGAATGCAAAGTGGAAATGGCCCTGTGCTGGCCATCCCTGGACAGTGTCAATCTGCATTATATCATCAATTCCTAGAAAATTATGTTGCTGCTTATTACTTTTATAATGTGCACACTTTGTACAGGAAGATACATTCAGAATCACCCAGTCCAGTTCTTCCAGATTGTAATTTAGCAAATTAGTTCCCCCAAAGGCTCCGTGATTGGCCCTTGTTGTTTAGTTTCAGAGTCACATCCAACTCTTTTGCAACCCCAAGGACTGTAGCTCGCCAGGCTCCTTTGTCCATGGAATTCTCCAGGCAAGAATAGTGGAGTGGGTTGCCATTTCCTTCCCCCAGGGATCTTCCCAACCCAGTGATCAAACCCGAATCTCCTGAATTGGCATGCGGGTTCTTTACCACTGAGCCACCTGGGAAGCCCATGTGATTGGCCCCGTGCTTAGTCATGTCCGACTCACTGCGACCCCCTGGACTATAGGCCGCCAGGCTTCTCTGTCCATGGGGATTTCCCAGGCAAGAATTCTGGATTGGGTTGCCATGCCCTCCTCCAGGGGATCTTCCCAATCCAGGGTTCAAACCCAAGTATCCCGCATTGCAGGTGGATTCTTTACTGTCTGAGCCACCAGGGAAGCCCACATGATTGGCCCTAGGTCATATTTAAGGCAGGGCTGAGTCGGAAATCTAGTTTTCCACACTGTTAGTCCCAGCTGGTGCTACAATATCAAAAACCTCTGAATTGTGCTCCACCCAAGCATGCAGTGAGGCAGAGGAAAGAGAGAAGCACACTTAAAGGAAACTGCTAAAAGTACCCCTGCCCCATCCTGTGCCTTAAAAATGAACCAGACAAGATGGTGTAAGCTGGTGTGTCATCTCAGTATGGCCTTTTTGCTTACAAGGAAACTAATCAAAAAGATAGTATGTTGCACTCAGTCACTCAGTTGTGTCCAACTCTTGGCAACCCCATCAACTGTAGCCCTCCAGGCTCCTCTGGCCATTGAATTTTCCGGGCAAGAAAATTGAAGCAGGTTACCATTTCCTCCTCCAGGGGATCTCGCCTGAATCTTTTGCATCTCCTGCATTGGCAGATGGATTTTTTACCACTGAGCCACCTGGGAAGCCCAATTAAAAAGATAGAAATACAACAGTTAAGAAGCTTCAGTCATCCTCTTTTTCACCAAGATCTCAGTCATATTTTAAATCATTTTACATACTTGCAAGAGTTAGAGGTGAATCTGTAAACACCTTTGCTGTTATTAAGGATACATTTTCCCATTACAGACAAAGACTTTTAATTCACAGTATGATCAACATGTTCAGGACCAAAGATATATGTTTCATTTCACAGGAAATTCTTATTTTCGGAACACATCTTAATATATGTACAATTTAGGAGAGTTCTAGTTAACAATTCGTAAAGCAAAGATTTGTTCCAGTATGATATAAGACATTGTGTATTAATGAAGGACATATTTGCTGGTTCCAGTACTTGTTGTTATTCAGTTGCTAAGTTATGTCCGACTCTTCGTGACCCCATGGACTGCAGCACACCAGCCTTCACTGTCCTTCACTATCTCCCCCAGTTTGCTCAAACTCATGTCCATTGAGTCGATGCCATCCAACCATCTCACCCTCTGTCGACCCCTTCTCTTCCTGCCCTCAATCTTTCCCAGCCTCAGGGTCTTTTCCAATACTTGCTTCCCCAAAATGATAAAAAGCTGTATTTATTTTGAACATGATTATCATAAATTAAAAAGCCTGAATTACAGATGAAGGAAAATTCTGGCAAATTTTTCCCCAAAAGACAAACGTAATTGTTCTACCAACAGCAGTTAAGTGAAAGCATACAAATTCAGATATTAAACTTTATATTGTAAGCTACATTTTCTATTCAATTCATAAAATGAATAGTTATCCCACAGGATAACGGACAAGACTTAAAGAAACTGCAAACTTTAAAACTGCTATTATTCACCATATTCAGGGTTTAACAGACAAGGAATAGGATGTCTTTCCATATCTGTACTAAATATGTACACCTCTTATTCTTATAAAATGATTTTACATACTTTTCTCTCCATTAAGTCTTCCAAACAAAAAAACCCTCTGAGACAGAAATTATTCATCAACATTTAGCTTTGGAGAGTTTTAAGTGGCCAAAGATGACAGAACTATCCTGGATATTTCATCACTATACTAATTTGTGCAGACTGATGATTATATTAGGATATTCATAACAGCTGACTCTCACAAAGGTCAAATTTCCTTTTCTGTAATAACAGGCAGCAATCTACCATTTAGAGCTTTTGATGGAATAGCCAGCTTCTTGAAAAGGTGAAAGAAAAATACCAATGTTAACACATAGGAGAGCATTTATAAAAACCGGAAAATAAAAGCCCACAAGTTTAAAAGGAACCAGATATATTGAGCTTCACCCACAAGAACACAGAAGAATCACATCAATTATATTAACTATATTCTGATGCAGAGTTCAATAGAGCATTAGCATTGGAAAGAAATACTTATACACGTGAAAATCTAGTAACTATGAGACACAAAGTGGTCTCTGGAATCAGACCTCTAGTTTAAATCCTGATGCTCTCACTATCTATGTGACTGTAAACAAGTTACTTTGCAGAAAATAATAGCACATACCTTGATGGAAGAATAATTTCTCCCTAGAAGAGGGGAAGATGTGAAAACAAAAGCCCAGGTCAGAGTGATGCAGGTTCCTGAGCCTAGAAATGTGTCTTCTGAAACAAAAATGTCAAGCCTCCAGACAGAAAGGAAGCAAGGAAATGGATTCTCCCCTAGGGCTTCTAGAAGATACACAGCACTATTGACACTTTGATTTTCGCTTAGATTCAATAAGCCACATTGTTTTAAGCCACTAAGTTTACAGCAATTTATTATAGCAGCAATAAGAAAATAATACATTACCTTATAGAGTTATGGGGCTTCCCTGGTGGTTCAAATGTAAAGAATCTGCCTGCAATGTGGGAGACCAGAGTTTGATCCCTGGGTCGGGAGGATCCCTTGGAGAATGGAATTGGTACCCACTCCAGTATTCTTGCCTGGAGAATTCCATGGACAGAGGAACCTGGCGGGCTACAGTCCATGAGATCGCAATGACTGAGACACTGACACTTTCATGAAAATAACAGATATATGTACAAATAAAGCACTTTGAATGGTGCCTACAATATGCTAGGTGCTGTGTAGCATCCACTATTAACAACATAAATCTGTTTCTTTAAACTTCTCTGCTTAAAAATCTATATGCTGATAACTAATTTGCTGAATTATGTCCTCTGAAGTGTTTGCAATTCTTTCCTTCTTGCCGATCTCTCTCAACCTTTCACTGCTACGTTTTGCCTCACTCACTACTGGCCAGTCACACTAACCTTCTAAGTTCCTCCAAAAGTCAAGTACCTTTGAACCTCAGGATCTTTGGAACAGCTGTGCTCCCAGCATGAAGAATTTTTTCTGTCATCCTCATTCCAGCTAAATCCTACTTATATTCACATTTATTAAAATAACTTGTTCTCAGAAAGGCCTTCCCTGAAAACAAATTTTCTCAGAATATACCATTCTTTAGCCAATAAGCAAACAAAAAGACGCTCAATATTTTTAGTCATCAGAAAAATGCAAATCATAACCACAATTATACACCATTGTATACTCACTAGGAAGGTGAAAATGAAGAACAGACAATAACAAATATCAGCAAGGATGTAGAGGAGTCAGAACCCTTATATATTGTTGGTGGGATTGAAAATGATGCAGCCACTTTGGAAACCAGTTTGACAGGTTTTCAAAATTTTAAACCTAGAGTTGCCACATGATGCAGCAATTCCACTGTTAGGTATAAACACAAGAAAAATGAAAAATGTATGTCCACACAAAAACCTGTATATAAATGTTCACAGCAGCCAAAAATTGTTAACAATCCAAATGCGTAGTAACTGATGAACAGTTAAACAAAATACAGTATATCCATACAATGGACTATTATTCTGCAATAAGGAGGAATAAAGTACTGATATATGTCAAAATATAAATTATCCTTGAAAACATTATAATAAATGAGGAAAGCCAGTCACAAAGACAACATATAATCTGATTCCATTTATATGAAACATTTATAGTAGACAAATCCACAGAAGCACAAAGAAGGTTAGTGGTTTCCTGGGGATAAGCTGAGTAGAGATTGAGGAGTGGCTGGGTGCTGGAGTTTTGGGGGAATGTCAAAATAGTCTCAAATTCTGGAAGTGGTTGTATAACTCTGTGACTATGCGAAAAAAAAACAAAAGCACTGAAATGTATACTTCAAAATATTGAGCATCATAGTATGGGGATTATATCTCAATAAAGATTTTTTCTTTAATTTAAAAAATACCCCATTCTGTACCATAGTAGCAATTCATAATCACCGTAAAGTCTAAAAGGCCAGGGTAGCAAATGTTCAATATTTGCTAAAGAAATTGAAAAGCTTCTGATTGGTATGTGTAAATGACAATGATGACGATTATGATGTTAGGAAATCACCCATTAGCAGTTTGTGACCAAGTAAGGAAACTAAAGGTAACCTTGAAAACTAATTCTGTTTCTACTTATTTAAAAATCTAATTCATTTGGAGACAACTGATTCCTAGGGCAACTGAGATTATCCACAATATTCATTTCTGAACCAGTTTCAGAGAAGTATAGAATTGTTCTTTATGATCAGAGAGTAATTTGAGGCATTATCATCCTCATGACGCTATTGAAAAAGATGTTAGAGCCTCGATCTTCAGTCAGGGTTTTGGCTTACAGAACACAGAAAGAGCTAGGTCTTTGCTGTCCACCAAAGTATCCTTTGTCCATTGACATATTGACTCATTCAAAAAATGTTTATTGCATACACCCTTTTTCCAGGTGATAAAAACATAAAACTTAAAATCACCACATGTGCCCTCATGAAACCAAACCATTCCTGCTGCTGCTGCTGCTGCTGCTAAGACGCTTCAGTCGTGTCCGACTCTGTGCGACCCAAGACGGCAGCCCATCAGGCTCCACCGTCCCTGGGATTCTCCAGGCAAGAACACTGGAGTGGGTTGCCATTTCCTTCTCCAATGCGTGAAAGTGAAGTCGCTCAGTTGTGTCCGACTCTTAGCGACCCCATGGACTGCAGCCTACCAGCCTCCTCCATCCATGAGATTTTCCAGGCAAAAGTACTGGAGTGGGGTGCCATCGCCTTCTCCGTTCCTAGGAAGACAGATAAATGATTGACAAAACTGACAAATCAGTTTTGTAACAGAGTTTCCTATTGGAGTGTGGAAGGAAACACTTTTAAAGAAACGCCTTAGTCATTTTGTCATATTTGCCATGTAATTACAACCAAGCGTAGTGTGAAGTACCATTCATTTATGATTTAAGACATTTTATTAAAGGCCTACCCTGTGCCAGGTGCTGTCTGGCTGGGCTACAGTAACAAAGGCAAATGACTGGAATTCCTGCCCTCCTTGAGCTAACACTGCAGTGGTGGAACATGAGTCCAGATATTAATAAGGTAAAATACACAGTATTCCAGATCATGATAAATGTTGAGAAAATTAGGCCAGAGAGTGAGGTGGAGACAATGGCAGGGGGTGGGGGCAAATTTAAACAATGGTCAAGAAAGACTCTAACAAGAAGGAGATATTTAATCAAAGACCTGAAGAAAGCGAGCTAGTGAGCCCAGTGAATTACATAGGGGCACGCATTCTAGGCAAAAATAAAGAAAAAAAGGGCATTAGAAATCTAGCATTGTAGTCATACTAAATCAAACAAGTAGAATCAAAATATCATAAGCTTAGCAAAAACTCATGTTTTCAAGACTATATGTATTATACATAGTATTTATATATATGTATTTCTAATTTAAAAATAGATATGAACCAAGTAACAAAGGTTTACTGTATAGCACAGGGAACTATGGTTAATATAATGTAATAACCGATAATAAGATATTGGATATTGTAATAACCGATAATAAGAGATGGCAAGAATACACAGAAGAACTGTACAAAAAAGATCTTCACGACCCAGACAGTCACGATGGTGTGATCACTCACCTAGAGCCAGACATCCTGGAATGTGAAGTCAAGTGGGCCTTAGAAAACATCACTTAGAACAAAGCTAGTGGAGGTGATGGAATTCCAGTTGAGCTATTTCAAATCCTGAAAGATGATGCTGTGAAAATGCTGCACTCAATATGCCAGCAAATTTGGAAAACTCAGCAGTGGCCACAGGACTGGAAAAGGTCAGTTTTCCAATCCCAAAGAAAGGCAATGTCAAAGAATGCTCAAACTACCGCACAACTGCACTCATCTCACACACTAGTAAAGTAATGCTCAAAATTCTCCAAGCCAGGCTTCAGCAATATATGAACCGTGAACTTCCTGATGTTCAAGCTGGTTTTAGAAAAGGCAGAGGAACCAGAGATCAAATTGCCAACATCCGCTGGATCATCGAAAAAGCAAGAGAGTTCCAGAAAAGCATCTATTTCTGCTTTATTGACTATGCCAAAGCCTTTGACTGTGTGGATCACAATAAACTGTGGAAAATTCTGAAAGAGATGGGAATTCCAGACCACCTGATCTGCCTCTTGAGAAATTTGTATGCAGGTCAGGAAGCAACAGTTAGAACTGGACATAGAACAACAGACTGGTTCCAAATAGGAAAAGGAGTTCATCAAGGCTGTATATTGTCACCCTGTTTATTTAACTTATATGCAGAGTACATCATGAGAAACGCTGGGCTGGAAGAAGCACAAGCTGGAATCAAGGTTGCCGGGAGAAATATCAGTAACCTCAGATATGCAGATGACACCACCCTTATGGCAGAAAGTGAAGAGGAACTAAAAAGCCTCTTGATGAAAGTGAAAGTGGAGAGTGAAAAAGTTGGCTTAAAGCTCAACATTCAGAAAATGAAGATCATGGCATCCGGTCCCATCACTTCAAGGCAAATAGATGGGGAAACAGTGGAAACAGTGTCAGACTTTATTTTTCTGGGCTCCAAAATCACTGCAGATGGTGAGTGCAGCCATGAAATTAAAAGACGCTTACTCCTTGGAAGGAAAGTTATGACCAACCTAGATAGCATATTCAAAAGCAGAGACATTACTTTGCTAACAAAGGCCCGTCTAGTCAAGGCTATGGTTTTTCCTGTGGTCATGTATGGATGTGAGAGTTGGACTATAAAGAAAGCTGAGCACCGAAGAATTGATGCTTTTGAACTGTGGTGTTGGAGAAGACTCTTGAGAGTCCCTTGGACTGCAAGGAGATCCAACCAGTCCATTCTGAAGGAGATTAGTCCTGGGATTTCTTTGGAAGGAATGATGCTAAAGCTGAAACTCCAGTACTTTGGCCACCTGATGTGAAGAGTTGACTCATTGGAAAAGACTCCGATGCTGGGAGGGATTGGGGGCAGGAGGAGAAGGGGATGACAGAGGATGAGATGGCTGGATGGCATCACTGACTCGATGGACGTGAGTCAGAGTGAACTCCGGGAGTTGGTGATGGACAGGGAGGCCTGGTGTGCTGGGATTCATGGGGTTGCAAAGAGTCGGACACGACTGAGTAACTGATCTGATCTGAATAACCGATAATAGAAAATAATCTGAAAAATAGTATATGTGTATGTGTATAACTGAATCACCTTGCTGTCCACCTGAAACCTTGTAAAGCAACTATACTTCAATAAAATATATATGTTGAGAAAATTCAAAAAAGAAAACAAGGATGAAAAATGAAAGGCATACGTGCTCTGGAATGTTCAACAAACATCCAAGAGGCTGGTGTAAAATGAACAAAGGAGAGATTGATTAGTAGCAGAATGAGGTCAAAGAGGGGGATCCAACCCCACCAGCTATTATATGGACACCAACTTTTACTTTGAAGAAGATAGGAAACACTGGAACATTTTAAACGGTGCTGAGCTGACCTTACTTTTTAACAAATCATGTTGTTGTGCTGAAAATAGGTGTTATAAGGGAGAGGCTGTCATGGGGGATTGAAGCAGGGAGACATGCTGAGAGACTATTACAGTAATCCAGGTGGTTTACAGGCCAGGTGACCTGACTGGGGTGATAGCAATAGAAGTGATATAAAGCAATGAAATTTTGGATATATTATGAGGCTAGACCCAACGAGATTTGCTGATTGAGTGGATGGGGAGGTTGTTGGTGACCATAACAAGAAAACTTTTAGTAGCATGGAAGGAAAAAAATGCCTATTTATAGCGGGTTTAACTATAGTTAAAGTTATAGTGGGAAGAAATGGATTAGATTATAGATGACACTTTTGAAAAGCTTTGCTTTAGAAAGAGAGTCATTGGGAGAGGAAGTAGGGTTAAGAGATGGTTGTTTCTGTTAACAAGGAGAAATAACAACATATTTTAGATTTAAAGTAATGATATAGCAGAGAGGGAAAACGGATGGTAAAGAGAGGACATGACAGTCAAAGCAACTAACTAGGTGAGAGAGGATGGGAGGTAGTGCTCAACAGAAATAGCTGTTCAATTAGGAGCCGGAGCGATGGATCCACAGTGATGATGGGGATGATGGATCCATAGTGATGATGGGAAGACAGGAGGTAGGCTGTGGTGATGCACATGAGTGGAGGGAGTCATGTAGTTTGGGGAAGGCGTTTTTTAGTTTGTTTGTTTCTGTAATTCATAAAATAAGAATCAAGGTTTTCATCACAAAATGAGGGTAGTGGAAGCAGAATTGGCCATGTGAAAAAGAGGTGAGGGTAAGAAGTAATCATCCAGGAGAGAGAGAGAGAGAATTCAATATCCAGGTGTAAATACTGGAGTAAGTGACTGAGGTTGTATGAAGGACATTATTGAGAGTCAAGGAAATGAGAGGCCAGAATATCATATGTGGTTATATCGAAATTAGCCAACAAGCATCATAAAACAAAGAGTACTGTAAAAGATAGTAAGCCAGAACTAAAATCTTCAAGTTTTACTAAAAGGTTTGGTTTAATTTTAAACTTCTGTTTTTATTTTTGTTGAACACTTAATTCCAATGTCGAAAATGTTCTTTTTCTCATTGTTGTCTTCTTTCATATTCCTTCAAATGATTAAGAATGGGACTTTATGACTACCCTATGACTAGTATGTTATACAAATTTTTAACATTGTAAAGTATACCCTATAGTGAATTGAAACTTGAAACAGCCAACAATTTATACCTACAAAAGAACAATTTCCATTGGCTAGATGGGGGGGGGAATTATTTCTTTGATTCACAGTTTTAGAGGAAAGAAAGTTTTAAAAAGATATGGCCGGTAAATGTGTGAAAATTTAAACTGTTGTACTGAATGAGTTCAGTGATTGAAGCTGGTGAATTTCCAGCTGAAGAAGAATGTTAAGTGAAATAGTCAAAAAACAGTCATCAGTGAAATCCATCAGAAACCCATCATTTCACATTGCGCCATTAATCTTCAGCAAGATGCCAACTGTGAATCACATGAATATTTGGGTGTGAGAGGGCATCATCTATAACACCCAGTGTTAATAGAAACTGTCAGGCCTATGCTCATTGCCCATGTGATGGTCATTGATCTGCTCTAATGGAAAGACAAAGACTTATGAATTCTGGACACCATTTTGAAGCTGGGCTCTACTTACTGCCCCTTCAGACATCCACAAGATATTAATCAACTGATAGCTATTTTTAGTTTCAGATGGGCTAGTCCTTTCCAAATGGATACTGGGAAAGGGATATATGAGATTAATGAGGGACCTCAGTTGATACTGAAGTGCTGAGAACTAAACAGCAGACTAGAGATACAATTACTGTGGGCTCTGTCCCATATATGATCCATAAAGTGAGAAATAAAACCGAATATAGTAAGACTTACTAACAACTGAGGACCCTACTGACCAAAAGAACTCAAATGTCTTTTTTTTTTTTTTTTTTTTTTTGTGAGAGATCTCAATTTAAAGCATAGGGAATTGCATATGTTGTGAAATTCCAGAATTAACCTTTAGTCCATACATGGCAATGATTATTTTTAAGTCAGCATTTTCATTTGCTATTTTTAGGAAAAGAAATTTAATGTGAAGGAAACTGAGGACCATTTTACAATGTGTATACATGAAGAGAATCAAACAAAAATTCATCATATCAGAGAAAAACGTAAGAGACTTGGGGAAAGGCAAGTTTTATGAACACTGCAAACATGTATGAGTGGGTAGGGATAGGCACAGAGAGGTTTACAGAGTTTGGAACACAGAACCCACCATCCATTATTTCCATCTGTACTATAGAAAAGAAAAAACTCCAAAATTAAAATCACCCATTGTTCTAACAAAATCTTACTAAAAGTGATGTCATAAATATAATGACCATAATGAATAGCTTTTCTCCTGTTGTGTGTGAGAAGACTAACATTATCTCATGAATATTATATGATGTTATACATTTATGATATGTGTGTGTGCTTACTGCTAAGTCGCTTCAGTCGTGTCCGATTCTATGTGACCCTATAGACGGCAGCCCACCAGGCTCCCCCGTCCCTGGGATTCTCCAGGCAAGAACACTGGAGTGGGTTGCCATTTCCTCCTCCAGTGCATGAAAGTGAAAAGTGAAAGTGAAGTCGCTCAGTCGTGTCCGACCCTCAGCGATCCCATGGACTGCAGCCTTCCAGGCTCCTCCGTCCATGGGATTTTCCAGGCAAGAGTACTGGAGTGGGGTGCCATTAGTTGCTTAGTTATATCTGACTCTTTGTGACCCCATGGACTGTAGCCCACCAGGCTCCTCTGTCCATGGAATTCTCCAGGCAAGAATACTTGAGTGGGTTGCATTCCCTTCTCCAGAGGATCTTCCCCACCCAGGGAGAGAACCCAGGTCTCCTGCATTGCAAGCAGATTCTTTACCGTATAAGCTACAGGGAAGTTCATCATATTTGTGATAAAGCAGCCTTAGTCAGTTCATTCTGCCAGAACAAATAATCATAGACTGGGTTACTTAAACAACAAAGGTTTATTTCTCACAGTTCTAGAGGTTGTAAGTTTGGGATCATGGAGCCCACATGGTCAGGTTCTGGTGAGTGTTCTCACCTACACTGCAGATGGCTGACTTCTCACTGTACCCCCACATAGTAGAAGGATAAGTGAGCTATATCTCTGGCCCTTTCATATGAGAACACTAGTTCCATTCACGAGAGCTTCACTCTCATGACCTAGGTATCTTGCAATGGCCCCCACCTCCAAACACCATCACACTGGGGTAAGGGTTGTGCTGTGCAGTGCTCAGTTGTGTCCGACTCTGTGACTCTATGGACTGTAGCCCTACAGGCTACTCTGTCCATGGGATTTTCCAGGCAAGAGTGGGTTGCCATTTCCTTCTCCAGGGGATCTTCCCCATCCAGGGATGGAGCCCAAGTCTCTACACCTCCTGCATTGGCAGGCAGATTCTTTATCACTGAGCCACCTGGGAAGGGTTAGAGTGTAGATACGCGGTCTGTAACACAACTGTTGATCCATGAGAGAAACAGAGACAAAAATGTTCACAGAGAAAAATCAAAGGAAAAATGTGAATTACAACAAAGCCACTGGAGCAAAAATGTTGACCTATGTTCCTACATACAGAGGATAAGAAGGAACTGAGTTAGCCAAGAAGGAAATGGAGAGATGGCTTTTAGAGTTGACCCTGGGTTGAAGGACACGGAAAAAATGATTTCGAATGTTCTTTGTGTGGAATTCAGAGTGAGAAGCAATTAGTTCAGTTTTGTTTTTTTTGCTTTTCATTGAAGCTGGGTTTGTAGGTGTACAAATAATAGTTTTATTTCAAATTAGTTGTTTCACTGGGAACCCAGTCAGAAAAGGGCCTTTGCTTTCTATCAAACACTGGTTACTAAAGGAAGCAGACTAGTGGGATGAGAATGAAATTCATAACAACCAAGAATTCAGAAATCTAGTTTAACCTCTGCAACAGTACGATCAACCTACATGCATATACTTTGAATACCAACAGGTTCCCCACCGATTCATTCTTATTCATGAAAGGCTAAATATGTGATATTCTGAAGACACTCCTGGGAGTTGGTGAGAGGAAGTTGAGGTAAAATATGGACAACTACTATTGTGCTGCTTCTCAAAATTTCCTATCTTCATTCTGGATACATGGGGGTAATTATACTCCTCAGGAGTATATTTAGCCTTTCATGAGTTCGATCCCTGGGTCAGGAAGATCCCCTGAAGAAGGGATTGGCTACCCACTCTAGTATTCTTGCCTAGAGAACCCTATGGACAGAGGAGCCTGGTGGGCTGCAGTCCATGGGGTAGCAAAGAGTTGGACACGACTGAGCAACTAACACTTTCACTTTCACCTTAAGCTTAGAAACGGCCATATGACTTATTTTTGAAAACAGAATATGAACACGGGTGATGTATTCAAGCCAGGCTTCAACAATACGTGAAACATGAACTTACAGATGTGCAAGCTTGTTTTAGAAAAGGCAGAGGAACCAGAGATCAAATTGCCAACATCTGCTGGATCATTAAAAAAGCAAGAGAGTTCCTGAAAAACATCTATTTCTGCTTCATTGACTATGCCAAGGCCTTTGTGTGGATCACAATAAACTGTGAAAAATTCTGAAGGAGATGGGAATACCAGACCACCTGACCTGCCTCTTGAGAAATCTGTATGCAGGTCAGGAAACAATAGTTAGAACTGGACATGGAATAACAGACTGGTTCCAAATAGGAAAAGGAGTACGTCAAGGCTGTATATTATCACCCTGCTTATTTAATTTATATGCAGAGTACATCATGAGAAACCTGGGCTGGATGAATCACAAGCTGGAATCAAGATTGCCAGGAGAAATATCAATAACCTCAGATATGCAGAGGACACCACCCTTATGGCAGAAAGTGAAGAAAAACTCCAGAGCCTCTTGATGAAAGTGAGAGAGGAGAGTGGAAAAGTTGGCTTAAAGCTCAACATTCAGAAAACAAAGATCATGGCATCCGGTCCCATCACTTCATGGCAAATAGATGGGGAAACAATGAAAACAATGAGAGACTTTATCTTTTTGGCTCCAAAATCACTGCAGATGATGATTTAATTTCAATTACATGGAATTAAGAGATGCTTACTCCTTGGAAGGAAAGTTATGACCAAGATGGCATATTAAAAAGCAGAGACGTTACTTTGCCAACAAAGGTCCATCTAGTCAAAGCTATGGTTTTTCCAGTGGTCATGTATGGCTGTGAGAGTTGGACTATAAAGAAAGCTGAGTGCCAAAGAATTGATGCTTTTGAACTGTGGTGTTGCAGAAGACTCTTGAGAGTCCCTTGGACTGCAAGAAGATCCAATCAGTCCATGCTAAAGGAGATCAGTCCTGAGTCTTCATTGGAAGGATTGATACTGAAGCTGAAACTCCAATACTTTGGCCACCTCATGTGAAGAGTTGACTCATTTGGAAAGACCCTGATGGTGGGAAAGATTGAAGGTGGGAGGAGAAGGGGACAACAGAGAATGAGATGGTTGGATGGCATCACCAACTCAATGGACATGAATTTGAGTAAACTCCTGGAGTTGGTGATGGACAGGGAGGCCTGGAGTGCCACAGTCCATGGCGTCGCAGAGTCGGACATGACTGAGCAATTGAACTAAACTGACAGGTGACATGTGTCTTCTTTGGGCAGACACATTTAATTGCCATTGGAGACATTTCAGAACTTTCTTCCTTGGCTGCTGTAATCATGGTAGCATGTGTTGATATGGAGATGGAACACTGAACCATCACATGGAGGACAAGAACCTGGGTGGGGTCATGAGATGTATAGTGCACTTTGAACAGGGTTTAAACCTTTGTTTTGAGCCCACTAACATTTGGAAGTAAGTTGTTTATTGCTGCACCATAACCTAGTCTATCTTGACTAATACAAGCTCCAACTTCCCTGAAGACTTGAAATAAACAAAACAAATGCCTTAATACATTGGTATCAAAATCAGTGGACAATTAAGTTAGCAGGGAGCTTTATGTTAGAATAAAGGAATTTGTAACTTTATCACCAAACTTTACAATTTTTATTAGTTTAATATTTTCAGTAAAGCATACCACTCCTTTAAACTATTGACTGAAAGATGAGTGTGTCCAATAAGATTATTTATAAAGCAATGCTCTACTGACTGCATCATTTCATATACTCGCCCATTTCTTCTTAGCAATTTTCTTTGAGTTGCAAATATTTTAAAAGAATGCCAGTTTAGCCATGACCTTAGGAAGATTTCTTACCTGCCTTTTAATTTAGATGTAAAACAGGGTTGCATCTTTATCTTCTGCCTTGAAGTCACTTCATAGGATTTCTTTTGAAATACTTTTGCTATAGATCTGGAGTTAAGGGGATAAATAGGTGAGATAGTAAATATTTTCAGCTTTGTGGGTCATATGATCTCTGTTGCAACTCCTCAATTCTGTTGTAGCACGAAAGCTTCCATAGACAATACACACAAACCAATAAGTGTGTCTCTTTACAAATACAAGCAGCAGGCTGATTTTGGCCCATGGGCTGTAGTTTGCCAAATCTTATTTTAGTTGTTATTTCCAATTCAAGTCACATCCATGTAATTCCATATTATCAGCTATCATGATAGCATGACTATATTAATTTGGAAACTATATTAATGAAATCAACATTCCATCTGGCAACTTATCTGATGTTCTTACAATCATGAAATAAAATACGTACCCTATTTAGGCTCTGGGCTTAATATCCTTTTTTTTAAAAAAAAATAACATTTATTTTAGTTTCTTATTTCTTTTTTTACATTTAGCTCTACAATACTAGTTCTGTAGGGCTAGATGTAAAAACTAAAGGAGAACTAAAATAAACATTATATCTTTGTAGGATTTTCAAAAGCCTATTATTTCCTCATGTTACAGTTGAAATGAATTTTTTTAATGGAAACATTTATTTTTTGTTCCTTACAAATACCAAGAGATAAAAATCTTAGTGAGATAAAGGAAAGAAAATGATGATAGTAGCCACTGCAGAATAGAAATGGATCTGTAAAGTTGTTTTCAGAAAATGAAATCATGACTGACATGATCCAACATCTTTCCACCGGGGAGACACTAACCTGTGCCAAATTAGGTCTTTGTTTATTAGTTCAAAATAAAACAATCACTAAAATGCTGCATATACAGGAGACTGTTGGAAAGAAAAGGAAGAGAAAGAAATTATAATACATATATACCTGAATCTCCTAGGAGGAAAACAAAACAATTTTATTCTTTTTAATTTCAGTCTCAAATTAATTTATTTTAATATCATGTATTTTGAACTACTAGGGCAAAGAAGCAAACAAGGAAGGTGGCTATGGCAAATGAATTCAAACCTATAGCAAAATAAGGAAATGAATTATGATAAGACCCAAAGCTATTTTTGTTCCTTGCTTCAAATACCATGGCATAGTGGGGAGATATATGTATCATACAATAGTTCAATGTTTCGGTGAGCACATCTAGAACACTAATTAAAATCAATTTTATTGGCATATAAAAGATGTATGTGTGAGCTCTGTCTTTTAATGGACTCGGTTAGTTTGCTCCTATATATACCTTAATATACTAGTCAGTTAGTTTCTAAAGAAAGTGGGTTAAGTTCTCCTCTTGACTGCTTCATTGTTCACTCGGGATGTATAACCAAGGACAAGACCTTATTGAAAGGGAGGAAAATTGATTGATGCCGACTAGAGTGATTCAGGCATGAAATAGATTGCAGTGCATCCCTGTGTCCCACCAGAGCGTGCTTCTGTGTCCAGGTGCCTCTGACTTCGGTATAACTGCCAGGTAGCTGGGGCTGTCACGGAGACGCTGGACAGGACTGAACACTGAAAGTCGAATGGCCAAGAGAGGTGCACATAGACAAACTGGATCAAAGCTGGCTCTGTCAGTGCAAACTGTATGAGCTTGTACAAATCATTTAATCATTTGGAGTTTTGGCCTTCTCAACTCTTAGGCTGAGCTAGATGAAACTGCCAACATTTGACTGTCTAAATCTATGAAATTGACAATTTCATGACTCATGATCTGTGGCTACGTCATTCTATGGCTGTGATCGAATGAAATGTTTCTATAAACTTCTAGGTATAGTATAAATGCATTTATAATTTTTTATTCTTCTGAGTAAAATTATTGACTATAAGGTATTATTTAATGATAATTACAATTTACCATTTTAATTCATTGATTTATTAGACAATTAATAATTGATCATTTAACATTTGTCATTAAAGAAATACAAATTGCACCAAACAGTAATTTATTCAGTCATGTGTATATATCTTGGGATCCTAAAGTTTACTTCATCACTCATAGAGCATTTGCCAATAGTCATAACATTGGGTTGGACATGTTCTGTCCAACAATATGCTCTGCTGACATATAGTCTCAGTGCACATATTTGATACGTGTCTTATTCCAGGCTACATTTCATTTACAACTGTAGTATAATGATATTGGCAAATTCCATCAAGACGTTCCAACAGTCCCACTTGTGACCTCCATGTCCATCAACAAGCATCCAGGTATAGAGCAGAGCCCCACTGTGACTTGGAATAGACTTCTATCTTGTATCTCATACATGCGTATGCTCCAGTAAAACCCGATGGTGCAACTCTGAAATACTCAAAATATGTTTGCTTAAAAAATACACATCCAGAGCTTTTCCAGTAAGCAACCTGATAACATGTGCTAAGTCACTTCAGTTGTGTTCAACACTTTGCAAACCCACCAGACTCCTCTGTCCATGGGATTCTCCAGGCAAGAATACTGGAGTGGGATGCCATACCCTCCTTCAGAGGATCTGCCCAACCCAGGAACTGAACCCACATCTCTATGTCTGACGCATTGGCAGGCAGGTTCTTTACCACTAGCACCACCTGGGAAGCAGCCCTAGGTGACCTCTAAAAATGGTGTGCTATTCATTTGACCCAAAAAACCCCACCAAATCATGCAATTCAAGAGGTTCAAATCTTCATGTTCACCTGAAGAACACTCGTGAAACCATCCTGGCCATTAAGGGTATGCATATCCAGAAAGCTACCAAGTATCTGAAGGATGTCACTTTAAAGAAGCAATGTGTACCATTTCATCATTACAGTGGTGCAGTTGGTGGGTAAGCCCAGGCTAAACTGGTGCTGGATAAAGGGCTGGTGGCCCAAAGAGTGCTGAATTTTTACTGCACGTGCTCAAAAATGCAGACAGTAATGCTGAATTTAAGGGCTTAGATATCGATTCTCTGGGCACTGGGCACATCCTGGTGAACAAAGCCCTCGAGATGCACTGCAGGACTTACAGAGCTCATGGTCAGATCAGTCCCTACATGAGCTCTCCCTGCCACATTGATACTTTCCTTATTGAAAAAGAACAGATTGTTCCTAAACCAGAAGAGGTTGAACAGAAGGAAAAGATACCCCAGAAGAAACTGAAGAAACAAAAACTTATGGCCCAGGAAAAAAAATGCCACAAAGAATAAATGCAAATTTAAAAAAAAATGCACATCCAGAAAGTTATTGAACTCTTTAACTAAGTGTATATGTTTATAGTATTATAAAACCTGTCAGTTTTGGTCAGTTAGTTATTCATTTAATTTGTTCTCAAGACAATAAACCCAGGGTGAGAGTTGAGCGTTCACACAGGGAGAAGACAGAAATCTAACAGCAGAAAATGGTCACTCTGGGGTTATTAGAGAACTTCAAATGGGTAATTTTAGAACTGGAGAAACAAAGCATAATTCATAATGAGATGTGACAGACTTGCTGATAATGTTTACGAGTACTATTAAACCACTTAAGCAATCAGCTTCCATTGCAATGTGACAAGTGTATTTATGTGGCTGCAGTGCACCTCCTACTCAGATTTCTCAAAATGTTCTTTAGATATTCTATTAAATTAAGAACACTCAAGACACCCATTTAAAGTTGGAAGTACACTTGACCCTTTTCTTCTTTTATATGCGGAGTTTACTGAAGGTGACATCTGTGAAAGAGGCGGAAAACCTCAACAGTTTCAACCCTACACTGATTACAAACTAGAGGATGCAACATATTTTATATATATATAAAATATATATTACACATATATATTACACTTTCTTTCTCATCTACCCCATAGGTTGCAAATTGTTCTCCTTGAAGTAATTGAAGATATACCCCGGACCTTGGTAAATTTTTTGAAGCTTTGAGATCTACTGGAAACTAGGTTGTTGTTGTTACTGTTCAGTCACTAAGTCATGTCTGACTCTTTGCGACCCCATGGGCTGCAGCATGCCAGGCTTCTCTGTTCTCCACTATCTGCCAGAGTTTACTCAAACTCATGTCCATTGAGTCGGTCCATGCTATCTAACCATCTCATCCTCTGTCGCCCCCCTCTCCTTTTGCCTTCAATCTTTCCCAGCACCAGAGTCTTTTCCAAAGAGTTGGCTCTTTGCATCAGGTGGCCAAAGTATTGGAGATTCAGTTTCAGCATCAGTCCTCCCAATGAATATTCAAGGTTGATTTCCTTTAGGACTGACTGGTTTGATCTCAAACCAGTCAGTCCTAAAGGAAATCAGCAGCCCAAGGGACTCTCAAGAGTCTTCTCCAGCACCACAATTGGAAACTATACTAAGACCAAAAATCTTGACAAACATTCAATAGAAGAAAAATGTTCACCAGCACAACTTCCCCCCAGATAGCTTCGTCTTGTCTCTTGGTAAACACCACCTACCCTTTAGAGTCCCAGGGTCCTTCTCATGCCTTAAGCAGCCATTGTCCTGAGTGGGTCTTTGGTCTCCATTTTTAATTTTACTCATTATTTTACAATTATTTTATTGTTTAAAAGTATGGTAACTAATAGAATAAAGCACGTTTCTCTTGGTGATAATTACACTGTGTCTTCAGAAGAAAGTCCAAAAGGGTGACTAATAATGATGTTACTTTTAAGTACCTTAATAATTTGATGAGAAGATATTTACAGGTAGATATCTTTATGAATTTTCAAGGTACCCTGTTGACATGGTCTTATATTTCTGCTTTATTTAGGGTCACTCCTATTATAAATCAAGAAGCATTTATTCTGTGACCAGTAGTAATCTAGGTTCTGTGAAGCAAAGCAGCATAAGATAAAGCTCTGCTGAAAAAGATGTCTAATATTCTTTGACCCTTCTAGATACTGCAGTGTAATTTGGAAATGCCCAGCTGCTGGCAGAAAATTGCCCAGAAGCTAAATCTTGCAGCTTGCAGAAATCTAAGCCTTGGGTGTTTATCACTGTATAAAAATCCAGCAGAGATCTTATTCAGAAAGCAGAAGTTCCCCAGAATAGCTTCACAGAGAGAAGCCCAACAAAGAAGGAAGGAAGGAAATGTCATAAAAGAAAAACCAAACATAATAATGTGTCTCTTATCCCAGCTGTCAACTCAACAAGTATTTTGTGGCGTGATCATGTGAAGAGTCTTGGGAAATGGGGACAGAGTTCTGGTTTTCTCCTTTTTCCAAGGGCCACGTGCAGGCACCCTCTTCAGCTGGTGTCCAGAGGTAGTTAAGCTTCGTAGTCTAAGCCTGAGGAATAGGTACAGTAGTGTGTCATTGCCTGAATAAAATTCTTCCCAAAGCTCTTGCCTTCTCCCCAACACCTCTCCTCTATAATTGAATATATGCTAATATGAACAGCTATGAATGGTAGCATGGGTGAGAAATTAATGTAGAAATTGCAGCAACCCATGTACAGCACAACTATGAGCAAAGAGAACTTATTTACTGACCACGTGGTTATGGGCTGATAACCTTTTTAGAATAGAAATGGCAGACAGACCACCATGTGGAAAATTTAATCAACAAATGGGTTTTATTTGACCTGCCCAGTGTTAAATTACAAAGTATTTTTTTAAACCTTTTGTGGCCCTAGTGGTAAAGAACCCACCTGCCATGCAGGTAGACATAAGAGACCCAGGTTCGATCCCTAAATTGGGAAGATCCCCTGGAGATGGAAATGGCAACCACTCCAGTATTGGAAATGGTGAAGATCAGGGAAGCCTGGCATGCTGCAGTCCATGGGGTCTCAAAGGGTTAGACACAACTGAGCAAAAGAACAGCAACAACAACTCCAGTATTCTTGCCTGGATAATCCCATGGACAGAAAACCCTGGTGGGCTGCAGTCCATAGGGTTATACAGAGTCAGACACGATTAAAATAACTTAGCACACACACAAACTTTTTGAGTTCTATGCAAACTAACTTCATCTAAGGATCAGGATTTCCAGCTCTGTCAAAAATCATGTGGTCTGATCACCCAGGGCCTGCATTTCTCCTCCTTACTACATTGGCTGGAACAAAGTATCAGGTGTCCTCTGGGGTTGGTCACATTCTCCCCAAATTGCTGCCAGCAATTCTTATTGGTTTCATGACAATGGACCACTTTTCTAGCACTTGCAGGTATTTGAGATTACTCTGCCCAATGGGACTCTTATGTGTCTTTGAGCATCATCCAGTGAACCAACTACTGTCTTGCTTGAGTATCTTGAAAGGAACACTGGCTCTAAACCTATCGTCACTGCCTGCTTGGACTAGCCTCCCCAGTGGTAGGGCTTGTTCTTGTCTAGGCACCAGTTTGGGAAGGAATGAGAGAGACGGTTACTGGTGTTTCTGCACATGATGGCTACCCATTCCGGTGTTCTTGCCTGGAGAATCCCATGGACAGAGGAGCCTGAGGCTCCAGTCCAGGGGTTCGAAAAGGGTAGACCACCACTGACCGACTAACACTTTCACTTTAACTGCACATGAAGTGCTTAGCTGGTTGGCTTAAAACTCTGAATGTTCAGGCCTATGTGGATCAGCCTCCCATGGGGTAAATCTTTCTCCCATACAAAAGCTAGTTAATGTTTGATGTGTCAGGCACAGAGGATTGAGTTTTATTTAAGTGATGACTATTATAATAGCAACGACTGTTTTTTGAACACTAGGTCCCAACCATCTCATACTTTTTATCTCATTTAATTTCCCCAAGAAACCTAGAAGGTTATATAGTGAATATCTTTTATTTTTAACTGCCCACCGTCCTTCTGCCTTCACTTGGTAATAATATCCTGCTTCCTTTGAGAAAATCGCCCACCATTTTCCAGAACCTATTATGGCAATCTTAGGAGGGTTGTATTTATGTGTATTCAGTTGCTCAGGCTTTTCTGACTCTTTTGACCCCATGGACAGTAGACCACCAGTCTTCTCTGCCTTTGGAATTTTCCAGGCAAGAATACTTAACTAGGTTGCCATTCCCTACTCCATGGAATCTTCCTGACCCAAGGAACCCCATGTTTTTTGCATCTTATGAATTAGCAGGCAGTTTGTTTACCACTGTGCCACCTGGGAAGCCCCGTCATTCACAGTATTCTCCCATAAGCCACAAAGTGGGCATATTATCCAACCAGAGTCAGTGAAGCTCTCTTGAAGATTTTGAATCTTAGCAGAATGGTGCTAGTGCAGAAAGGAGTTTGCTCAGATTCATCTCAATGGTGTTTCCCTTCAGAAAAGACCTTATATTAGTTCCTAATCTGGATCCCAAGCTTCCCAAATGAAACATCAGTAAAAAATCTGCCTGCCAATGCAGGAGGCACAAGTTTGATTCCTGAGTCCTGAAGATCCCCTGGAAAAGGAAATGGCAACCAATTCCAGTTTTTTGCCTGGGAAATCCCATGATTAGAGGAGCCTCGTGGGCTACCGTGCATGGGGTCTCAAAAGAGTTGGACACAACTTAGGGACTCAACAACAACAACTAAAAATCTGGATCCCAGAGCTACCGTGCTACCTTTATTTTCAGATATAAGCACCTCTATTCTTTCAATACATTTCTTTTTTTCACTTAAGTTAACTGGAGAATTCTTCCATTGCTGTAAGCCTTTGCGTTATTATGAGACAACTGATTTGCAAAAAAAAATCAGTTGCATTCTTCAGAAGGGCAAATCTGTGACATAGTTAGAAAGGTATACAATATACGATTAAAACTGTCAACAGTTGAATACCAAGTCAGGCCACTTACTAGCTGTTTTAATCATGAACAAGCTATTTCATTTCCTTAAAGCTCAGTTTTGTCAGTTGTAAAATGGGAAGAGTAATATTGTCTCAGTTATGTTAGTTGTAAAATGGGGATAGTAATACTGCAATGCTCATTGTTGCAAGAAATCATTTATGTAGTACATACATGATGAGTATTTTTAAATTACTGTAGTATTAGTTGTATATTCTTGCCACCTCTTCTTCATCTGTTCTGCTTCTGTTAGGTCCTTGCCATTTCTGTCCTTTAATGTGCCCATTGCATGAAGTGTTCCCTTGGTATCTCAAATTTTCTTAAAGAGGTCTCTACTCTTTCTCATTCTATTGTTTTCCTCTATCTCTTTGTGTCGTTTACTTAAGAAGGCTTTCTTATTTCTCCTTGCTATTCTCTGAAACTCTGTACTCAGTTGGGTATATTTTTCCTTTCCTCTTTTGCCTTTCACATCTCTTTTTTCAGCTATTTTCACTTATGTTCTTATCATTACTTTCATTATTCGAAGATTCATCCAAATAGGTCAAGCCCTGGCAGGCTTTTTCAAAAGGATTTAAACTAGTGTTTACTACTAAGTTTTCATTATGTATTTTCCACCTTGAGTGACAGAGCGCTTTTTTTCCCTTTTCTCATTGCTAATTTTCATGGCCATGAAGTTTTATATCTGCCATATATATAGAACTGAGCCAGTAAGTATTTGAACTGAGAGAATGGTTTATTGAGAGAACAGTGTTATAATCTCATAAAGAAATTGATAGGCTAAATTAGTCAATTTTGTTCTAAATTTTATATAAAGAACATTTGCAGGAGAAAATAATATTTGTTCACATTTTAAACTCGGGAAACAATGAATAAAGAGGGAAGAGAAGTAATGAAGGAAGGAAGGAAGGGAAGAAGGAAGGAAGGAAGGGAGTGAAGAGAAAAAAATAAAATAGGAATCACTTAAGCTGAAACTTTCACAACAGAATAGAATATGATTTAGTTAGCAATGTACCCAATTTAAGATAAGAGTGTGATTTACTTTAAAAAGCTAGTTCCTTTAGGCTACTTTAGTAGCTTCTCTGGTGGCTCAGTTGGTAAAGAATCTGCCTACAATACAGGAGACCTGGGTTGATCCCTGGGTCAGGAAGATCCCCTTGAGAAGGAAATGGCAACCCAATCCAGTTTTCTTGCCTGGGAAATCCTATGGACAGAGGAGCCTGGTGGGCTACAGTCTATGGGTGGCAAGATTCGGTGTGCTGTAGTCCATGGGGTCACAGAGTTGGCCACGACTTAGCAACTGAACAGAAACACCATGTATGTTGTTCTGTTCCTGAGCTCTCTACTAGGTGTAGCAGATCTGTTGTTCCATTTTTCCATGAATAGCAGACTGTTTCAATTACTATAATTTGAGTACACTTTACTATGGAAGATAAAATTCCTTCTTACTTAAAAAAAAAAAAAAAAAAAGAGTCGGACATGACTTAGCGACTAAACCACCACCACACTATCTATGGTGTAAAATGTGAATTAAAAAGGCTTACAATTTATTTTATTTACTAAAACCTAGCCTGAAATGTTGGGATATTGTGTTCATTTTGGGATATCACATTTAAAGTACATTGATAAGTCAGAGTGTATCCATAGGAATTTTAAATAAAGAAAAGAGGGCGTCAAAGTAACAGAGTTCAAGAGTATGAAGAGCTGTCATGTAACACTGTTTACACTATTAATATGCAGTGAGTAGTGTTAGAGTGAATGAATGGGCTTGCTCAAAGCAGGTTTATACTTTCTATGACAAAATAATTAAGTGATTAGATCTGCCTTTTTACACAGTGTTAAAGTTTGTATTTTCCAAAATAGCACAGGAATATTTCTGGTCTCATATATTCCCCAAACCTGAAACCTTTAGTTTCCCTAAAGCTGAAACTCTAGTTCTTTGGCCACCTCATGTGAAGAGTTGACTCATTGGAAAAGACTCTAATGCTGGGAGGGATTGTGGGCAGGAGGAGAAGGGGACGACAGAGGATGAGATGGCTGGATGGCATCACTGACTCGATGGAAGTGAGTCTCAGTGAACTCCGGGAGTTGGTGATGGACAGGGAGGCCTGGCGTGCTGCGATTCATGGGGTCGCAAAGAGTCGGACATGACTGAATGACTGATCTGATTCCCCAAACCCATATTCTGATGCAGAACTTCCACTCCCCATTAGGCTGTTGTTGCTGTTCAGTTGCTAAGTCCTGTCTGGTTCCTCTGTCCTCCACTATCTCCCGGAGTCTGCTCAAATTCATGTCCTTTGAGTCGGTGATGCTATCTAACCTTCTCATCCTCCGCCACTCTCTTCTCCTTTTGCCTTCAATCTTTCCCAGCATCAGGGTCTTATCCAATGAGTTGGCTCTTTGCATCAGGTGGCCAAAATATTGGAGCTTCAGCAAGAGTCCTTCCAATGAATGCTTAGGGTTGATTTCCCATCAGGAGATGGAGTCTATGTCCCCAGTCCTTGAATTTGGGCAGACTTGAGGCTGCTCCAGCCCAGAAAGTTACACTGATTTCTGAGGCTGGATTATAAAAAAGATGTATCTTCCATCAGGCTTCCCTGGTGACTCAGTGGTTAAAAGATAAAATCCGCCTGCAAAACAGGAGACTTGGGTTCAATCCCTGGGTCATGAAGATCCCCTGAAGGAGGAAATGGCAACCCACTCCAGCATCTTTGCCTGGAAAACTCTATGGACAGAGGGGAGCCTGGCAGACTGCAGTCCATAAACAGTCCACAAACAGTTGGATGTGATGTGTGTATGCACGTGCACACACACACCTTCCATTCAGCTCCATTTGGGACATTTGCCCTCAGAAACCAGACTCTCCATTGTGAAGAAGCTCAGATCACAAAAAGAGGTCACAAGTCACAAGTCAGTGTTCAGCCCACAGCCCTAGCTGACATCTTAGCCAACAGCCAGCATCAACCACCTCATGTGTGAATGAGTGATCCTCCAGATCACTTCTGCCCCCACCCTTTGAGTCTTCCAGCTGAAGCTCAGACATCCTAGAACAGAGACAAGCCACATTTAAAAGAATACAGAGAAAGAAATTTCAACATTAAGGTGAGCCCTGATATTAAGTCTTCAGAAGCATCGAATTGTTCAGATTTGCAATTCTTTCCCTAACTCTTTTGTATCCATTTCAAACATAAATTTGTCCTGACCCCCTCCATTTCAGCTGCCTGAAGAAGTAATAGGAAGGCTAGAAAATGAATGAAGAATTGGAAATTGCACATCGAAGCCCATTGCCTCTGTGAGCTCCACATGGGGTTCTGAAGTGCCAGGAGCTGTTTGGGAGCAACAACTCAAGTAGCAAAATTTTAGGTCATTCAATAAAGTAGTCTCCTTTACAATGCCTGACAAGAGTATTTCTAGAGAATTAGGACAAAATGGGACTCTTGTATACAGTTTCAATTTGATTTTAAATTTACCCAGACTTAATAAAATTCTATACTGAGGTTGCCCTGCTGTTCCTCCGATTTTTTAAGCAACACATTGAATTCCAGTGGAAAAAAAAAATTATTCAGTTTGAGAGATTTGATGTTCATTCTCTTCTATGTAACTGATATTGACTACTGTGGCAAGGTTTACTTTCTTGTTAATAAATCAAAACAACACATAATTTTTCTCAGACATCTAATTAGAAGCTGCTGCTGCTAAGTCACTTCAGTTGTGTCCGACTCTGAGCGACCCCATAGACGGCAGCCCACCAGGCTCCCCTGTCCCTGGGATTCTCCAGGCAAGAACACTGGAGTGGGTTGCCATTTCCTTCTCCAATGCATGAAAGTGAAAAGTGAAAGTGAAGTCGCTCAGTCGTGTCTGACTCTCAACGACCCCATGGACTGCAGCTTTCCAGGCTCCTCCATCCATGGGATTTTCCAGGCAAGAGCAGACATGTTATTCTAAGAGAACATAAAAAAAAAATGGACTTCCTGGACAACAGATTGAAGGTTTAAATGCCTACCTTTATGGTCATTATTTTCAGAATATTTATTTTTAAACTATCATACTTTGTTTTTTTGTGGGGAAAAACCATGAATTTAAAATATTAAGTGTTAAAGTCTAATTTAACTCTAAGCATTATATAACTTCAATCTTTTTAAAATTTTGTTTGAATCATAAGATAAGGCTCCAGCCAGTAAAACTTTTGATAATTTTTAATCTTCCTCAGCCAGCTCATAAAAATATCAATATTGGATTGTAAGTAGCAAAAATAGTTTAAAATTAAGCTTAAAATCATAGTCAACAGAAAATTATTAGGGAACTTAGATGAATGGATAATTTGCATGAGGAAGCAAAAACTACAGAAACTAATGAGTATTTTTTGCAATATTTTACTAGTGTGTTTTGTGAAATATGTTGGAGCTGATTATGTACTTTTGTTATTAAAGATTTTTAAAATATCTGCACTTCCTCTTTACTCCTTTAAATATATGATTACAATTTCTATCCTCTCACTTGACTAAAAACATTTGGAAACCAGTGATCTCTGATGTTAATAATAATCCCTTTTATTCCTAAGTAATGTTTTCCTCTCATTATTTCCTTACTGCCTTGTTAATTATCAGTTTTTATGGTTTAAAAGTTTTTCCCTAAGGAAAATGAAACAAAGAGGAGGAAGAATTTAGCTGGAAAGTATAATTTTTTGGTTTTCTTTTACCAAATGATGTTGACCTAGTTTTATGATACCCACTTTGAAAATTATAGCAAAAACAAATTCCTTAGTTTCCTGAAATATCAGAAGGAAGCACACTGATACTTCTGTTTATGGCACTGCATTCTTTATATATTTATATCTAATAATTTATTTGATTGCTTTACTTAAATCAAACATTAAAAACGGTTGTACAGTGGACCATTCATATTTGCAGGCTCTGCATCCATGATTTTGCAGATCAAAAAGATTTTTTTTTTAAATTCCAGATGGTTCAAAAAAGCAAAACTTGAATTTGTCTCACTCCAGTAACTGTTTACATAGCATTTATGCTGTATTTACAATTATTAACATAGCATTTGAGCTTCTCAGGTGACACAGTGATAAAGAATTTGCCTGCCAATATAGGAGACACAAGAGATGTGGGTTCTATCCTTGTGTTGAGAAGATCTCCTGCAGTAAGAAATGGCAGCCCACCATGGTAATCTTGCCTGAAAAATTCCATAGACAGAGGAGCCTAGCAGGCCACAGTCCATTGGGTCATGAAGAGTCGGACATGACTGAGCATAGCACAGCGCACAGTAGTTACATTTTCTTAGGTATTTTAAGGGGCCTTCTCTGGTAGGTCAGGTGGTAAAGAATCCGCCTACAATGCAGGAGACTCCAGTTTGATTCCCGGGTCAGGAAAATCCCCTGGAGAAGGGAGAGACTACTCACTCGAGTATTCTTGGGCTTTCCTGGTGGCTCAGACAGTAAACAATCTGCCTGCAATGTGGGAGACCTGGGTTTGATCCCTGGGTTGGGAAGATCCCCTGGAGGAGGGCATGGCAACCCACTCCAGTATTCATGCCTGGAGAATCCCAGTGAACAGAGGAGCCTGGAGGGCTACAGTCCATGGGGTCACAAAGAGTCGGACACAACTGAGCAACTGAGCACAGCACAGTACAGGTATTGTAAGTAATCTAGCGATGATTTAAAGTATATGGTAGTACACACACAAGTTATAAGCAAATAATCCTTTATAATGATGTAGTATTTACATAAGGGACTTGAGCATTCTGAGATGTTGATACCTGAGGGGTCCTGGAATCATCTCCTGTGGATACTGAGGGTGACTCTATGAAAAGAAACATAGTCACCATTCTTAGAAAAGTGTCTATGTCAATATCTTTTGTCTGGTATCTATTTTTCTCTCCTTTGACTTTGGAAATGTGTTCTCTCTGGGGCTCTTTTAGTCTCATGCTAGTGGTGAAAAGAATATCCTTCTACCTGAGGTTACATAATATGACAAATATCACAAATTTTATTTAATCAACTCTCATTCTTCTGAGTTGGTCCTGGCAGAATTTTGATTTAAGTGTATTAAAAAGAAGAGACATCACTTTGCTGACAAAGACCCATATAGTCAAAACTATGGTTTTTTCCAGTAGTCATGTATGGATGTGAGAGTTGGACCATAAAGAAGGCTGAGCACCAAAGAATTGATGCTTTTGAAATTGTGGTACTGGAGAAGAGTCTTGACAGTCCCTTGGACAGCAAGGAGATCAAGCCAGTCAATCCTAAAAGAAATCAACCCTGAATATTCATTGGAAGGACTGATGCTGAAGTTGAAGCTCTAATACTTTGACCACTTGATGTGAAGGGCTGACTCATTAGAAAAGACCCTGATGCTGGGAAAGACTGAGGGCAAAAGGAGAAGGGGGCGGCAGAGAATGAGATGGTTAGATGTCATCACTGACTCAATGGACCTGAGTTTAAGCAAGCTCCTGGAGATAGTGGAGGACAGGAAAGCTTGTTGTGCTGCAGTTCATGTGGTCACAAAGAGTCAAACGTGACTTAGCAACTGGACAACAACAAAGTTTATTTTGCTTTTGGTACCATTTCCTTACATTTGGAAATAAACTTCTCCTAATGTCTAAGTCTAGGAATTCACTATCTTTGTATTCTTTTATTTCCTCTCTTACCCAAATCTGTTTCTGAGAAAATATCTGTACACTTAAATATTATATATTAACCTCTTCTGGAAGTAGTTCCCTGGTGACTCAGATGGTAAAGCATCTGCCTACAATGTGGGAGACCCAGGTTTGATCCCTGGGTTGGGAAGATCCTCTGGAGAAGGAAATGGCAACCCACTCCAGTACTCTTGCCTGGAAAATCCCATGGACGGAGGAGCGTTGTGGGCTACAGTATATGGGGTCTCAAAGAGTCAGACACAACTGAGCAACTTTTCTTCACTTCTGGAAGTATCTGCATTTTAAGATTTATAAAGATTTAAAAGTTTATAAAATTTTAAATTGCAGATAATAAAATAGGAGAAGTGAAGAGGATAGTAAATGTGATGAAATATGTTTACTGGAACCCTTCTACCTAATCCAAAAGCTAGATTTATAAATAGCAATCATAGTCATGAGCCACTATGTAAACTTTGTTATGTTACAGGAATTGACTTAGGTGCTGTTACTCTAAAAAGAGAGAAGGTGAGAGAATGAGACCCTTTGGAACACAGAAGCTTTTTACACTGAGTGTGGTCCATGCCAAGAGCAACCGTAAACCATCAATTTACATGAAAAGTCTTGAGAAATGTGTTACTGAGTTTTCTTACACTTATAAGTAAGAAAATGCAGTTAGATCACCTGTGAGGAGGGAAATTGATTGCATGTGGAGTTATGCAGGAAGATAGAACAGCTTCATGAGCCCAGAATTTTTCTGAGTATTGATGTTCACAAAAACTCTGATGGACAATGAGCTTATGCATTGATCTGAGCTTAAGTGACCAGATCATTGATTTATTTACCCAGAAAATACATAGCCCAAATGGAAGATTCGATTGGGTCCTGGGAAAGTTTATGTTGGGCCAGTTCAGTGGGGATGTACTTCTGCTGCATCAATAATACTACTTAGGTTTGTCTTTGTGACAATCCTTCGTGTGCTGCTAGAAAGTTGGACTAATATATTCCCTACATGTTTCAAAAATCATGGGATAACTTAAACTAAAATGAACCACCTGGATATATATTCTTCAGGTAAAAAAATATAATATTCAACTGCAACCAGCTGATACACAAAGGGAGATATAATGGCTCAAGTTACTGCAAAGTCTAGAGAAAGTGTGTACACTTAAATAAGTATTACACAATTTCTCTGCTTTGTATCCCAGCCCTGCTGCTGTTTCATATTAAGTTTATACTCAGGTTGGCCTTCTTTAGGAGAGCTGCAGTAGGTTCTGGTCATAACTCACATCACAAATAAAACTATCCAGAATAAAGTCATTTTACTCACTGTTGAACAAAAATCTGGGGTCATAGGCAAAATACTGACCTTCTCCAATCATGTCTGTGTTCTCATCTTTAGAATCTGTGAATGTTATCTTATGTGGTAGAGAGACTTTGAAAATGTCTTTAAAGTTATGGATGTTAAAATGGGAAATTATCCTGGATTGTTCAAATGGACCCAGTCTCATAAATTGTGTCCTTAAAAGCAGAGAATCTTTCCCAGCTGTACTCAGAAGAAAATGTGACCACAGAAGAATGGTCAGAGTTCTGCAGGGCTTCTGTCTTTGAAGACTGAGGAAAGCAGGTGTCACAAGCTGAAGAATACAGTCAGCCACAGGGAACTGGAAAAGACAGGGAAAGGAATTCTCCCTTAGAATCCCCAGAAAGGAGTTCAGCCCTGCCAGCACTATGACCTTAGCCCAGTGATGCTGTTGTTCAGTTACCAAGTCATGACCTACTCTTCGCAGCCCCATGGACTGCAGCACACCAGGCTTCCCTGTCCCTCACCATCTCGCAGAGTTTGCCCAAGTTCATGTCCATTGCATTGATGATGCTATCCAACCATCTCATCCTCTGTCTCCCTCTTCTCCTTCTGCCATTCAGTGGTATCTGCCAGCCCAGTGATACAGGTGTCTGATTTCTGACCTACAAACCTGTAACGGAATAAACTCATATTGCATAAGCTGTTAGATTCATGGTAATTTTGTTACAATAGCCGTAGAACTAACACACTGAGTTAGGACATGTAGATTGGACATGTTTAGATACGCTGCTGAACACGTGACAGGGATGAGGGAAATACCATTAGCTGATTGACTGAGGCATGAATTAAGTAACCAAACAAACTATTCTGGAGAGAAAGATAGGATAAGATTTAAAAAAGAAGAAGAATCAATGGGCCTACTTTAAGCGTCACAGTGCACTTGAAAATATGTGGGTTGTTTTCAAATATCTTTTGATATTTATTTCTAACATAATTCCAGTGATAACACAACAAACTCTGTAGGATTTCAACACCTTTGGACCGTGAAATTTTTATACCATGTTTTATATCCCTGGCTATGTTCCAGTGTCTCCTAGTTTATAGTCTATGGGAACTTGAATAGGATTTGTATTCTACTCTTGTGTGAAAATTGTATAAATCTTAATTATGTTGAATTGGTTCATAGTGCTTTTCAGGTCTACTATGTCCTTCTACTTCTCTGTATATTCATTTTACTAGTTTTTGAGAGTTTTATACTGAAACTCTAGCTAAAAATCTTATTTTTTTCTACTTAAAAAAGAATCATAATATACAGTGGAACTATATGCAACTTTTCCTGTTTTTTTCCAAGTCTCCTGTAATTGTGTTATCCTACTTTTATAATTTAAAAAAAATAAAAAAACGAAAGAGACAATGAACCTTTAGAGCTGGGAGAAGTGATCCACATGATCCATAGCTGTCCCACAGTGGAGAACAGAATATGTGTGGGCTGTCTACAACATGCACTATAGTGCATTGACCTTAGATGGGATGTGAAGCTGTGAGATTCCTTGAAGACTCCAAGGTCTGTTCAGCTCCAAGGTTACTCAAAAATGTGATTTCTTCTTTTCTTTCTAAGAGGGATATGGATTGATTTTTCTTCCATGTCTTACAACTCCTCTTGATCAATGTATTTTTAATGTCTGAGGAGATTGTAATTTGTCACAGAACCTGTCTGAAATTAGATGAGTGATGTTTAATGCTTGGAAAATGCTTGCTCAGTGCCTAATGGAGGAAAAAATGATTCAGTGGAAGAAAAATAAGGCCAGGACAAAAGTATGACCAACTGTTTATGGAAGTATGATGTTTTTATTACCTAGCTAGATCATAATATAGAATCATAAACTCATGAAAAAGTATTGTAGCAACCCATTTAAATGTATCATATAATCCTTAGTTCACTGAGGTCTTTCAAGACTTCCTTATGTGTATTAACAAAGACCTGTTTTCCAACTTTTCCATTTCTGGAATTGATGCTATTTTTATCTCTATAATGAGTATCTACAGTATATGGGATGGCTCAGAGTTTCTTCCAGAGTAACCCTGAGGTATAGGGAAGACCTATATGCTGAAGGTAAAATTAATGTTAATCCTAAATAGAAAGTAATAGATCATTTCTTAGACATGCAGGAACAGTAAGCTTGGCTAGAAATAGCTTTCAATTGAATAGATGAAATGAAAACAGAAGTAAACTTTTGTAGATTATCTATCACTTTCCAAAGGAAAGAATCTGAAGGACATGGGCATCTCAGTTGTGAAAGGACTTTGCCCAGGCATTGCCATGACCTAGAGGGACTAGCCATCCAGACCTATCATTTCTCCTCACCTACCAAGCAGCCACACAGTGGTTACTAATGCAAATTCTCAGGTCTTTAATAGTAGGACACAGCATCAGGGACCTTGTGTATACATCCTGAAATATACAAAGTAACTGATACTCTATCACATCTCAACCCAGGTCACATTGTCCCTGGTTTATGGTGAGAGAGCTCAAGGCCATGAAACAGATTTTGCACTTTGGGAAATTCATCTCTATAGTGTCTCTTTCTGGATGGCACTCAAAAAAAAAAAAAAAAGTCTATAGTTTGCTAAATAAATTATTTTGGAGATATAGCCTATGGGAAAATGTGTATAAAATTAGATAAATAACTAATTAAAATATATATACCCTATCAGGTGTAAGATGGATGAGAAGTTTTGTAGCACAGGGAGCCCAATCTAGCCCTCAGTGATGACCTGGAGGGATGGGACAGGGGAGGAGGGAAGTGCCAGAGGGAGGGGATATATGTATAATTATGGCTATATGCATTGTTGTATGACAGAAACCAATGCAACCTTGTAAAAAATTTTTTTTAATTTTATAAAAACATTGAAAAAATAAAAACTCCCCTGGGATAATATTTTTAGTTGAGTTGTCTGTATGTATTCTGTAATTTTAGGATTGAATGTTTCTTTTTACATTCCAAATTTCACAAAACACGGTAAACTATAGATAGTGGCTATGCCTCTGTATTTTTCAAACTATTTCAGAAATAATGCCATGCTGGGGTTCTCAATCTGCTTATCTGGCATCACTCCAGAGCTTCCCTGGGACACCTGAAAGTATAGGGAGTGGGGATGACAAGAAAGGAGCATTCTCTTGTCACAGCTACTAGGAGATATTACTGGTATCTAGGTCCTAAGGGGTCAGGTGTACTACACACACTGCAATATTGGGAAAGTCACACACAGCAAAGAACAAAGAACTGTCTTGTCCTAAACGCCAATTCTATTTCTGTAGAGAAACAGTGCTCCTAGTCGCTTATGATGTAAGGACTGCTGGAGACCTTCTGAGATTACGATTTAAAACAAAAAGACACTAGGGGTTTAGGTGCATTTACTGCAGCTAGATCAGGAAATGGTATGACTAGTTTAAGTTTCCATTTCTGTATCATTGTATATAACTGTATGTTTGTGACGGGGTGGGGTGGGCTGGCTTTGTGTGAATTTCTTTACTCTCCAAAAGACTCTAACAGTAAAAATTAGTTTTTCTCATTTTTCAGTGACGAGACTGATGACATAGTCCTTGGGTCTGGAGGAAATGAAAATCTTGTAAACTTTCTAGCTAGCTTTTTAAATTGTATTTATTTGTTAATTGGAGGACAATTGCTTTACAATGTTGTGTTGGTTTCTGCCTTACAACAACACAAATCAGCCATAATTATAGATATATCCCTTCCCTCCTGAGCCTACCTCCCCTCCACCCAACCCACCCTTCATGGTCATCACAGTGTCAGGCTGGGCTGCCTGTGTTACACAGTAACCTCTCATTACCTGTTTTACACCTGATACTGTATATACGCCAATGCTACTTTCTCAGTTTGTCCCACCCTCCCTCCCCAACTGTCCGCAGGTCCATTCTCTAATAGGTTCATCAGTACCATTTTTCTAGATTCCATATCTATGTGTTAATATACGATATTTGTTTTTCTCTTTCTGACTGACTTCACTCTATTCTAGGTTCATCTACCTCAGTACAGCTTTTGATAAAGCGGCCAAATCAGATAACTTGACCACAGGAAATTGCAGCCCTGCAAGCAAAGTCACGGTTCTAACTCAGCTTCATCCGAGTCAGTCATTCTGTGTTTCTCATTATTCACAGAACACTTCTTTCCACTCGACTTAATCCTCCAGAGGTGACAGTTTAGGGGAAACCTCTGAACACCCATGCATTTTCTCAGCCAGATTACAAAGTCCAGCATTATATGCACACTTTGCGATGTAGAAATAGGTCACCGTACAAATAGGGGCTGATCAGATATCAGAGGGAGCTGACCATTGAAACAAAGGCATTCATTCCAGGACCGCTGCAGCTGCATCTCACAGGCCTACCCTACACAAAGACTCTTCAGCAAAAACCCTTTATGAGTGAGGTTTGAACAATCACACAATCAGTGGGCATGACAACATCCCATCTTTTTTTTAAACTCGGTGACCAAAGATCAGTTCCAACCAGTGAACTTTCTAATTGTTGCAAATGCCCTGTATATGCCTGGCTTGTCCTGCCCACAGGTTTTCAGGAGATAAAAGTTAAGTCAGAAACAAAGTTTTATGGAAGTCAATGAAGCCTTTTTAAGAAACATGAGTGAGATTTTTTCATCTCTTTCCAACAGAAAAAAAAGAAAAAGTTAAATTTCTGTCCAGCAATCTCAAAATCAGCAAGACAAAGAAAAATATTCCATCCCCCAAACCTAACAAAAGGCCCATTTACTCTCTGACACCCTGGGTGGACTTTCAAGCACACTTCTCCAACAATCACTGTATTATGCCCATAGAATAATGCCAACCTGTGATGTGGGGTTTGTGCAATCAATTTGGAATTCAGAGTAAACCAAAACCAAATGCTACCCCAATACCAAGTCATTAAGGCTAAGCCAAACATAGGGAAACAAACCAAAAATAAGTCTTCTTTCCAGGAGTAGAAATTGTTGCTGTTGTTTTTCAGTTGCTAAATCGTGTCCCACTGTTTGTGACCCCATGGATGGCAGCACACCCGGCTTCCCTGTCCTTCCCATTCTCATGAAGCTTGCTCAAACTCATGTCCATCGAGTTGGTGCTGCCATCCAGCCATCTCATCCTTTGTCGCCCCTTTCTACTCTTGCCCTCAATCTTTCCCAGCATCAGGGTCCTTTCCAATGAGTCAGCTCTTCGCATCAGGTGGCCAAAGTAGTGAAGGCAGAATTAAAAGTTAATATAAGGGAATTCTGCCCACAGGACAAGAACATATTTTCAAAATGAAAGAAAACATGACCCACATGACTTTCAGCGCTGTAAGTGTGATTCTTGATGTCCTTCCTGTTCATACATGGACAATTCACAAAAGAACGTATTTGTCGTCACAAACTGTTCTTAATAGCTTTGGGCTTCTCATGTAGCTCAGTTGGTAAAGAATCTGCCTGCAATTCTGGAGACCTGGGTTCTATTCCTCGGTTGGGAAGATCCCCTGGAGAAGGAAATGGCAACCCACTCCAGTATTCTTGCCTGGAGAATTCCGTGGACAGAGGAGCCTGGCAGACTACAGTCCATGGGATCACATGAGTCGGACATGACTTAGCACTTTCTTTCGTAATAGCTTTAAACCTGAATCATGAAATGTCCATGTGATAGAAGCAAGCTTTAGAGAGTTTGTAAATGTATCTACATGTTTAGAACATGTTTTTAAACAAAACCATGGGTGTGTTTTTGAATGACTAAAGCACATAATCATACCTCCCAACATAACTTCCCCATTATTGAAATGCCTCCTGATTTAGGTCACTGTTCCACTGCCTCAAAAGTATTGGTGATCAGAGCCTACTCTTCTCAGTGAACAGAATTAGAAACAATAACAAAATCAGGAATAAAAGTCATTAGTGTAAGAAGGATAAGAAAAATATGACTATGGTATTTTCATGAACTCCTTTGAAAGCGTCCCTCATAACTATCCCAATTTATTCTAGACACCCCAAATGTCCTCTCCTCTCTCTTTCTCTCACTCTTTTTCTCTCTCCCTTTCTTTTTCTCTTCAGAGATACTGTTCCCTTAAATTTCCAAATTCTGTCTGTAGCAAACTTTCCAATTTTATCAAGTTCATCATATTTTATTTGATTAGGGAAAAGAAATCCTAATAGACCTAAGTGTCTAAACACAGTATCAATTAAAAGACAAATAAAAGGAATAAAATTACAAAAGTTACCCCTTCCCAAGTGGTAGAGTGGTAAAGAATCCACCTGCCAATGCAGGAGCCACTAGAGACCCAGGTTCTATCCCTGGGTTGGGAAAATTCCCTGGAGGAGGAAATGGCAACCTGCTCCAGGATTTCTGACTGGAATATTCCATGGACAGAAGAGCCTGACAGACTACAGTCATAGGGTCACAAAGAGTTGGACACAACCCAGCACACACACTACACACACACAAACACACCCATACTTAAATTTGGTGTAAATATCTAAAGAGTAAAACAAACCAGTCACATCTCTGTCTATATAGCAAGGCATTCAACTCAGAAGGTTTCTATGGATTTCACAGAATGTATTTCATATGAATTATTTATATCTCCTAAAACTTGAAGAAAAATATTTAATTCAGTTTGTGGAATTGACAGCAGTTGAAGTAATAGGAAATGAAAATGTCATTTAACAGTTATGCAATTGATTAAAGTATTACTGGTTCAAGAGAATGATCACTTTGAGATTGATTACCATACTATTTTGTAAAATCAATCTTTAAATTCTGAGCACTGGAGCCAAAAGATTGCTAATTCTCTGTAAGTTTATAAATGCAATGGACAATTATTGATTTAACACCAGAGGAATCAAAGTGTTTCCTTTGATCTTTGTAGGAATCAAAGATCTCATAACTTGATAACAATGATCTCCTACTTATACCAATATGATTTCTCCAATTAATGACTAATTATCCTATTTCATATTGCAATATTTGGGGTGAAAGTGTGGAAACACAATTCAGTGAATAAAATGAAAAATCAAGACTCAGAATTGTGAGGCTGTTATGTTAAATATAAAAGGAAGTCAGTTTTCTAATCACAATGATAAGTAGTCCCCCATGAACCACAGAAGGGCAGTCTCACATTGATGAAGTGATTTTACCTACATATAACCAAAACCCTTTGTAGATGAACAGCAATTTGTTTCATACAAACTCTGGTCTCATACTTGCCTTTGCTTTCGGCATGCCAGGCTTCTTGGTCCTTCTTGGTTCCTGGGCTTGCTCTGTCTGTGTCTGTGTGTGTGTGTGTGTGTGTGTGTGTGTGTGTGTGTGAGCCCACACACACACTCAGTTGCTCAGTGGTGTCCAACTCTTTGCAACTCCATGGACTGTAGCCTGCCAGGCTCCTCTGTTCTTGGGATTTTTCAGGCCAGAATACTGGAGTGGGTTGCCATTTCCTACACCTGGAACATACCTGGAACATACCAGGAACATACCTGGGTATGTTCCCCACCCAGGTATCAAACCCATGTGTCTCCTGCATTGGCAGGCAGATTCCTTACCACTAGCACCACCTGGAAAGCCTGTCTGTGTCCATACAGAGCCTTAATGCACTTCCTTCTTCTCCCTGAGCTTTTCGCCAAGGGAATTTTCTCTGACACCATCACTAGTCAGGATCCCCTATCACAAACTGTCAGAGAACTTTTCTTCCTGAACTTTTCTTTTTCAGCACTACTCACATTTTCACTAAATACTCAATAGAGGGAATAATCTATGTGTAGGGAATAACCTTATGTTTAGACACTGCACATTATGTAAACTCCAAAAGGGACTGAATTGTATCCAAATCACATACTATTCTGTCCCTGGCATTTAGTATAGTGTCTAGCATGTAAGGGTTTTCAATTACCAATAACTGTGCCACAGATAAACATCATTGGCTATGATGCTGCCACTGCACAAAGTCAGCGACAGATGTTTAACTGAATGAATGGAGTCAATGACTGAAGGCATAAAATGTGCAAGGAACTCAAGTGGATTTTAGGATACCTGGACTTAATAACTTTGAGATAGAGAGGTTTGAAGAGTCCGTTGTAGCACCAGTCTTTATAATTTGTCTAGAACATATATATCTATCTATATAGATAGATAGACATACCACGCATATGGCCATATATATTTACATCATTTGATTAGTGTTGGACACAGTTACATGAAAACGATATTTTCATGTTTTTTTTTTCCCTATGTCACTGCTTCTTAACCACAGTCATGGTATTCCATCTGTATTTTTGCTAAACTGTGTTTTCTGAGAGTTCTTTCATTTAAAGATTTGTTTATTGTTTCATTGAGAAAGTAGTTACTGAACATTAACTGTCTCCTATCTTAATCAAGAGTATTTTACAGATTGCTGCGAGCCCACTGGTTAAGTTGAAAAGAATTATTATTTATAATCCCTGGAAGGAAGTCTTCTATCTATTCTTAGAATTATTAAACTAAGTCAATATTCAACCAGGGTCAAATTATGTGACTTTCTGTAACTCGGTTAACTTCTCAGAAAATCAGTCTTGTACATACACAGAAAGAGCTGAGTAATTAATACTCTAAGACTTTGAGATCACTTTAAGCGCTGAAGTAATGTAATTTCAATCTATTATAGGTACCACACTGATTGCTTTGAATTCAAAAACTAACATTAAAAGTATCAAAGCAAACTGGGGTTCAGCAAATACTTCTCATTTGTTTTCACTAAAAGACAGGGACCAAGAAATATAGCACATATTTTCTTACTCCCAAGAAACAAGGAGAGAACACTCATAAAACATGAGTTTGAAATTATAGAAACTTGTAATGTTTTTCCTTCCTCTTTCTTTATGAGAAGGGTTAGCCATAATCAGGTACACTGGGAATATGCTGCCCAGAAAGAGAACAGAGAAAGCCAAACTCACAAAGTAATCAAAGAGTACTTTAAAATGTAAGATGAATTCAAATTACCAGGGAGAAACCTCCACCTATTATCTTGGAGATTCCTTGAAGACTGGGAAAAGTCCATCTATTTTAAAAATCATGGCGAAGGGTCAGAGAATAAAATTTCTTGATAGAAATATCTTAAGCATTTCTCAGAGGAATCAGGCTCCTATCAAAAAATGTTTAGTTCAGGACCGGTGTGAATGTGGGGAGAGGAAGCTCCTATTTCCCACTGCTAATATACATATTGCCAAATTCAGACTTAAATTGAAGAAAGTAGGGAAAACCACTAGACCATTTAGGTATGACCTAAATCAAATCCCTTATGATTATACAGTAGAAGTGAGAAATAGAATTAAGGGACTAGATCTGATAGACTGCCTGATGAACTATGGACGGAGGTTTGTGACATTGTAAAGGAGACAGGGATCAAGACCATCCCCATGGAAAAGAAATGCAAAAAAGCAAAATGGCTGTCTGGGGAGGCCTTACAAATAGCTGTGAAAAGAAGAGAAGCCAAAAGCAAAGGAGAAAAGGAAAGATATAAACATCTGAATGCAGAGTTCCAAAGAATAGCAAGGAGAGATAAGAAAGCCTTCCTCAGCCATCAATGCAAAGACATAGACGAAAAAAACAGAATGGTAAAGACCAGAGATCTCTTCAAGAAAATTAGAGATACCAAGGGAACATTTCATGCAAAGATAGGCTCAATAAAGGACAGAAATGGTATTGACCTAACAGAAGCAGAAGATATTAAGAAGAGATGGCAAGAATACACAGAAGAACTGTACAAAAAAGATCTTCATGACCAAAATAATCACAATGGTGTGATCACTGACCTAGAGCCAGACATCCTGGAATGTGAAGTCAAGTGGGCCTTAGAAAGCATCACTACGAACAAAGCTAGTGGAGGTGGTGGAATTCCATTTGAGCTATTTCAAATCCTGAAAGATGATGCTGTAAAAGTGCTGCACTCAATATGCCAGCAAATTTGGAAAACTCAGCAGTGGCCACAGGACTGCAAAAGGTCAATTTTCATTCCAACCCCAAAGAAAGGCAATGCCAAAGAATGCTCAAACTACCACACAATTACACCCATCTCACACGCCAGTAAAGTAATGCTTAAAATTCTCCAATGCTTAAAATTCTTCAGCAGTACGTGAACTATGAACTTCCAGATGTTCAAGCTGGTTTTAGAAAAGGCAGAGGAACCAGAGATCAAAGTGCCAACATCCACTGGATCATCGAAAAAGCAAGAGAGTTCCAGAAAAACATCTATTTCTGCTTCATTGACTATGGCAAAGCCTTTGACTGTGTGGATCACAATAAACTGTGGAAAATTCTGAAAGAGATAGGAATACCAGACCACCTGACCTGCCTCTTGAGAAACCTGTATGCAGGTCAGGAAGCAACAGTTAGAACTGGACATGGAACAACAGACTGGTTCCAAATAGGAAAAGGAATACGTCAAGGCTGTCTATTGTCTCCCTGCTTATTTAACTTATATGCAGAGTACATCATGAGAAACACTGGGCTGGAAAAAGCACAAGCTGGAATCAAGATTGCCGGGAGAAATATCAATAACCTCAGATAAGCAGATGACACCACCCTTGTGGCAGAAAGTGAAGAGGAAATAAAAAGCCTCTTGATGAAAGTGAAAGAGGATGGTGAAAAAGTTGGCTTAAAACTCAACATTCAGAAAACAAAGATCATGGCATCTGGTCCTATCACTTCATGGCAAATAGATGGGGAAACAGTGGCAGACTTTATTTTTCTGGGCTCCAAAATCACTGCAGATGGTGATTGCAGCCATGAAATTAAAAGACGCTTACTCCTTGGAAGGAGGGTTATGACCAACCTAGATAGCATATTCAAAAGCAGAGACATTACTTTGACAACAAAGGTTCGTCTAGTCAAGGCTATGGTTTTTCCAGTAGTCATGTATAGATGTGAGAGTTGGATGGTGAAGAAAGCTGAGCACTGAAGAACAGATGCTTTTGAACTGTGGTGTTGGAGAAGACTCTTGAGAGTCCATTGGACTGCAAGGAGATTCAACCAGTCCATTCTAAAGGAGATCAGTCCTGGGTGTTCTTTGGAAGGAATGATGCTAAAGCTGAAACTCCAGTACTTTGGCCACCTCATGCGAAGAGTTGACTCATTGGTAAAGACTCTGATGCTGGGAGGGATTGGAGGCAGGAAGAGAAGGGGACAACAGAGGATGAGATGGCTAGATGGCATCACCGACTCGATGAACATGAGTTTGAGTCAACTCCGGAAGTTGGTGATGGACAGGGAGGCCTGGCATGCTGCAATTCATGGGGTTGCAAAGAATCAGACACGACTGAGCGACTGAACTGAACTGAATGTACATATTGTATTAATATGAGAGTATGGGGAAGAGGGGCTTCCCTGGTGGCTCAGTGATAAAGAATACTCCTGCCAATGCAGGAGATGTGGCTTTGATCCCTGGGTTGGGAAGATCCCCGGAGAAAGAAATGGCAACCCACTCCAGCATTTCTGCCAGGTAAATCCCATGTACAGAGGAGCCTGGCAGGCTACAGTCCATAGGGTCGCAAAAGAGCCGGACACAACTTAGGGACTGAACAACAACATGGGGGAGGGGGAGGGGGAGGGGGAGGGCAAGGCCTCTCACGTGAACACAAAATATTTTGAATGCCAAAATCATAAAGCTAATACCCTTTAATAATATGTTTTAAACACAAATTTTCACCAGGATTTTCCATGAGGCTTCTGTTCACACATAGTATAGGAACCTAACGGGACTGTTTATTTGTTCTTCAGTCACAGGCCAGGATGCCTTCCTCTATTCCTCTGTTATCTCTCTCCTCCTGAAGTGTTCACTTCTCCCACTGCTTTTCATCAGCTCCTTCTGAAAGCCTACCCCTCCAGTCAAAGCCTACCCCTCCAGTCATCCTATAGAGTCATTCATGATTTCCTCTCATCTGAGGCATTCTCTCTCAATTATCCTAGAACTTTACACCTTTCTAAAGGCAATGGCACCCCACTCCAGTACTCTTGCCTGGAAAATCCCATGGGCAGAGGAGCCTGGTAGGCTGCAGTCCATGGGGTCGCAAAGAGCCGGACACAACTGAGCAACTTCACTTTCACTTCTCACTTTCATGCATTGGAGAAGGAAATGGCAACCCACTCCAGTGTTCTTGCCTGGAGAATCCCAGGGATGGGGAGCCTGGTAGGTTGCCGTCTATGGGGTCGCACAGAATCAGACACGACTGAAGCGACTTAGCAGCAGCAGCAGCAACCAGTCCCAGCAGATATCATATCTGTTTATATATGTGTCTTATTCCTTTCTTCTCAGCCCACCCCTACCTGTTTTTATAAGGTCTGACACTAAGTTTTATTTATGTTAATTTATTGCAGATTATAGCACAGAATCTTTTCTATACCACATGCTCGATCAGTTTCTTGATTTATTGTTGTTGTTGTTCAGTCACTAAGTCATGTCCGACCCTTTGCAACCCCCTGGACTGCAGCATGCCAGGCTTCCCTGTCCTTCACCATCTCCAGGAGTCTGCTCAAACTCATGTCTGTGGAGTTGGTGATGTCATACTACCATCTCATCCTCTGTCGTCCCCTTCTCCTCCTGCCTTCAATCTTTTCAGGCATCAGGTCTTTTCCAGTGAGTCGGTTCTTCAACTAAATATCATGAGACATACTGTGGAATGATAATTGTTGATCTGCTCAGCAGCCAAAACCCAGTTCAGGCATCCTCATTTCCAAAGACCTATTACAGGGATCTGTAAGAGGAACAATGGTGCCTTGTTTTTATTCTTCCTCAAAATCTTTTAAATACAGACAGTAGGGGGGAAAATCCCTTTGAAGAGTCCTGGACTGGGGAAAAGGAGATATTCTGGGCACTATCATTTAGTTAATCTGGGTTTCATGCAGAAAATGAGTGGACTGAATTAAGTACTTTTAATTTTACTAGCAGTAAAGTTGAATGATTTAAATAGCATTTAGTCAGGAAGAAAAAATGTGCTACTCGGTTATATTAAATAGTACAGAAACTGACAAGCAGAAAACACACAGGGCAGTTTCCAGCCAGAAAGCTGGCTTCCCCTATATGACTTTTCTGAGGACGGCAACATGACAATCACACTGAGTCACTCAGGTCACTGCCTCTGCCATCTGACTAGGGATGTGTCCCACATGGCAGGCATCTTACACAACTGCTTTTACTTGAACTCCTTCAGGCATTCATATAATTCAAATGAAGAGGACTAGTGTTTTTTTGTTGGGAGTTTACAGAATACCAATTTAAAGGCAATACTTGAATATTTAAGTGATTTAATCAAGATGTATAAATATTTTATTATTCCACCATACTGTAATTTATTAAAGAAATTAAGCCACACAGATTTAACCAAGTTCATTTTTTAAAAGGGGAAAAATAAGAATTCAAAGTGCTTCACATAGAATTCATAGTGCTTCAGAGGTCAGTGTTTAGAGGAAATAGATGACAAATGCATTGTTTTTTCATCTTTGGTTCCACTCATAATTCCTCATGGGAAAACCTGTAGCTCTATATGCTGGATAAGAGGTAAATTTTTTTTTAAAGATAGTTTCTTCCTACTCTGCTATTTATTCATATTTTATAAATATTTGGATGTAATTTGCATCTCTATCTGAATATTAAAAATACTTTTTTGAAACATATAATATAGTTTTATGAATCATACATATAAATAGTACTGTTAGGAAAACTTCTTTGTAACATAATGGTTTCCAATCTTAAAGCAAAATAGTCAACTGAGTGAAAGTAATTCAGTCATGCCCAATTCTTTGCAAGTCCATGGACTATACAGTCCAGGGAATTCTCTAGGTCATGATACTGGAGTGGGTAGCCTTTCCCTTCTCCAGGGGATCTTCCCAACCCAGGGATCGAATCCAGGTCTCCCACATTGCAGGTGAATTCTTTACCAGCTGAGTCACAAGGGAAGCTCAAGAATACTGGAGTGGGTAGCCTATCCTTTCTCCAGGGGATCTTCCCGACCCAGGAATCAAACCAGGGTCTCCTGCATTGCAGGCGGATTCTTTATCAACTGAGCTATCAGAGAAGCCTTAAAGGAAAATAGAATTTATAAAACAATAAGGTCAACTTTAAATCGTGCATAAAACCAGTAATTGTGTATTTAAAGCAATTAAAATATTTATTGAATCTTGGTTAAAAGTAGATTGACAATGAGGTTAAAGAATAAAGTGTCATTTATTTGGTGCTACTTGGTGAGTGCTTCTTAACTACAACTCATCTCACAAAACCACATACAATATACTTTCAATCACAACTCAAACAGAAAATAGCCTACAAAATCACATGGCTATAACCAATATACAGTGATTATATTTTTTAAAAGAATGAAAGTAAGTTAGCAATTAATTAAGGTGCAGTCACTTTTTTTCAAATAAAATATTAGCACCATACCAGATAAAATGATCTAAAATTATGGGCCTCCCATACTTCTTAAATAACTAAATATAAACTTCTTTTTCAAAGCACAAATATTAATTTGCAAAATCAGTTCTACCAGTAGTTAATATTTCTCTCTTTTTTTTCTTTCGCATTTTTTTCCCAGTAAGGAAAAATAGGAGTAAAAACTTTCACAGGGTATGAAAATCAAACAAACAAAAAAAAAGAAAGCTAAGCCAACCCAAGGCTGTGGTCCCTCTTTCAGCAATGAGTTCCAACAGAAGCAAACGTGGACATCTCCCGGCGTATGGTACTGAAGGGTGAGAGCTCCAGTTCTGTGGTGTATTCGTTGTCATTGTCATCACTGGTCACCGTGGACGACTTCTGAATGCACTCGTCACAGCAGCAGCAGCAGCAGTCCATAAAGGCCCGACTGAAGGGTTTGCAGAGACAGAAGAGGAGGACAGGGGTGACACAGGACTTAAAGAACAGAAGGAACTGGCTGATGATATTAAGAAGGTCCATTGTCTGCTGGGAAACCCCTGTGGCCATGTAAGCAGTCACAATGTTGCAAATGTTTTCAGGAATAATGCAAAATCCATATAAAATGGTCAAAGCCACGACTGTACAGTTCATCTGGCTTTCTAGCTGGATCTGTCGCTTATTCCCCCGAGTACAGGCTTTCTCGGCTTTGCGGATTTTCCTTGCAGTCACTAGAGAGCAGGTGATGGTGAAAAGCGTGGGCAAACAGAAGTAACAGCCGAAATACCACCAGAGTCTGGCGCTGTCGTAGGTGAGGGCTAAGACATAGATGGTGTCGGGGAGGTCGGGGGAGATCTTGATGACGCAGCGCTCGGCAGGCGCTCGCCCGCTCAAGCCCAGGTCCTCCTTACTCAACTGGCGGAGCACCACTTCTGGCAGGGCTAGCAGGAGAGCGCCCACCCATATCACAGCAAGTTTGGCGGTTGTGGAAGAACAGTTTTCTATCATTTCATAGTACATCTGGACGTTGGTGGCCGCCCGGAAGCGGTCTATACACAGAGCGCATAAAGTGAAGGTAGTGACTCCCAGAGAAGCAACCTGCAAGAGGAACATAGAATATGTTTATCCTGGGTCATCTCGGAAAGAGCAAAACATTAGGCAATCAATACAGATAGATGGGCGAAAAGTACCCCCCAAAAGAAAAGAACAATTTCCTGGAATCAGGCATGGGTAACTGTTGTTGGTGACTTCTGATGAATCATGGTAAGGACAACAAATAAAAATAGAAGAAAAAAAAAGAAGAAATATAGTGGTTCTGGGTCATGGAGCCAAAAAATATTAAAGCTGGAAGGATGCATAAAGATCAGCTATGTTATAGACAACCAAGAGAGGTAAGGCGGTTCTCAAAGTCGCAAGATAAGCAGAGTAATCATCTGAGAGCACCAAAGTTACTCCACTGTTTGGGGTGAAATTAAAGTAATTTAATGTTTAATAAATGAAGTCATTATTTATATATTTAAACAAGGACAATGGATAGGAGGTAAAATGTTCCTGAAGGTTCAGATAAAACAGGAGACTAACAGAAAATCCCTTAAGTGAATGGGCTGCTTTGGGGTATACCCCAAATACCTACATTCAAATGGGCTTCCCAGGTGGCACTAATGGTAAAGAACCCACTGTCAATGCAGGAGATGTGGTTCCATCCCTGGGTTAGGAAGATCCCCTGGAGGTGGGCAAGGCAACCCACTCCAGTATTGCATTCTTGCCTGGAGAACCCTATGGACAGAGCAGCCTGGAGGGCTACGATCTACAGGGTCACAAAGAGTCAAACACAACTGAAGTGATTTAGCATGCATACACACATGCAGACACACACGTGTGTGTATATATATCTATAATTAATATACATTAATGTCTAAATTTTTAGGACTCTAAAGGACCATGTTGACAAAAGGAAAACCATTCGTCCTAACAATTTCAGCACTCAAAATATTAACTGTTTACCTACTACATTTAAGCTGTCATTCTCCCTAGAAAAATAGAAACTTGCCTTGTGGATTCTATGAATTCCAATGGCAAATAGCCTTGCTTCTTATACACCACATATTATTGTCTACTAGTTCTCATATGGAAAATAAGGATACTGCATGCATGTCCTGATTATTCTCATAACTATTGGTAGAGACAGTCTGAAAGTGAGATAAAATGAGGGGTTAGCTGTATGAAAAGCAAAAATGAAGGAAAATAGGAATAATAGAGTCTACATCAGAGAAAATCAAGAGGTCACGGTTAAACTTATAACCACAGTTCTTTTACTACAAAATCTTCATGAAGTTTTCTATAAACATCAGCATAAACATCAATCTAATATGCCTGAGTCATCTCTACATTTACCTTTTTAAAATTAATTTTCAACTTAATGAGTTGTTCGCCTTATTAGAAATATATTTTTCATTTATGCTAGAGACTCAAAATAATTCTGAAATTGAAGTCCACACTGTGCAGCTGTCCTAAGAACAGATTGTATTTTATGTCAATACTTTTTTTTAACATCACATTTTGGAAATCTAAGAAGAATGTGTCATTTTCTAAAGGTCTGCATCAAACAGTATTATTGGGAAATTGCTGTATTTTCTTGTACAGATTTTTGGAAGTTTTTATGTATATATTATCTCTGCAAGTGTTTTGAGTCATCTCTCTATAAGATTGTAAAGCACAAACAAAAAAAATTCTCAGGCTATCAAATGTACAAGAGTCCTCAGCAAGACTTTCTGCACCATTTTCACTGAGGCAAAGCATGTGCATACTTCCTTGTCACCCTGTTTCCACAGTCAGTCCAAAAATACAAAGCTGCAAAAGTTTATGCTCAGCAGCCTTTTACAATTATGAATAACATTTCTATTAAAAGGACAACTTGGCAATATGAAAGTACTAGACTCTGAGAAGAAGCAGCCTCTTAGAGGCTCACAAAATCTATTTGCTTGGTAATTTTCTATCATTACTTACAGAGAATACATGATGCCCAAGAGACAGTATCTTCTCCCCGGTTGAGCTCCATCATTTTAAATCTAGAGATTTAAAATCTGAACCAGTTATTACAGGAGCTATCATGTGCATGCTTATCTCAAACCTGTTAGAAAGCATTTAATGTGAGGTAACAGCAAAGAGCAAATGAATGTAGGTGGACAGATACTAAAACAGGTGTGTTAGATTATCAGCTCCTTGGATACTGTAAACTTTGCTGCATTTTCATTCTTAATGAAAAGATGTTCACTGCTTCAAAAAGCAAAAAGAAAAAAAAAGGGGGGGGGTGTTTATAGATCCTGTATAACTCATCTAAAAAAGAAAAAATTAAGACAAAGGATTAAGCAGGATTTACATGTGCCTCGATTTTTTTTTCACTCAGGAATCCTTCCACATTTTATTTTATTTGAAGATGCTCAGTTCTTCCACCATACTCCTGAGAGCTGCAGTACTGAGGACTTCAAACATATTTGACGTGTAGTGCTCTTGACAAACCACGGATTATGGGAAACTTCTCAGTTGTCATACACAAATTTCAGGAAATTCCTGCATATAGCCTTCTACTTTCAAATTGTTCTTCTCTCTGATAAAATTCCCTGCAATTAGGATCCAGCTGAAATGAGGTAAACCATCCAGGAAGGTCACAAGAGCTACAGAGAGTTGTTTAAAGAACCACTGAGACAAACACCTCCCCAAATACAGACAGCACTTACTACGCAGTTGCCAAGAGCAACTGCATCCCAAATGCCAGTCCTAGATAGCTACTCTCTCCTGCTGCCACTGCCTGCAGTGTTATTACTCCAGATATTTGTCTATAAATTCACTTATGCACTTGAAACATGACGTGAAACAGCGAGAAAGGAGTACTTTCCCAAGTTATTTACAGGAGGCTGTAAACCTTTGTAGAGAAGCATCTGCATGCCACAGAAATACATGGATAAAAATCAGTTGGAGAAGGAGTGGTGGGCTAATTTCTGTTTACTCAGATATGGAATCTATCCATGTAATTAGAATTGCTAAATGTTGGGGTAACATTTGGCCATGAAAAGATTTCTATCACAATTTTTAAATATACTTGTTTACATACAGCTCATTAGAAATTCTACCAAGATGAATGGTGCAATTATATACAATTATAAAACTGTATCATGAAGGCTGGATCTGTCTGAATTTAATGACCATATCTGATTGCTAAAATTCCATATCACTAGAAATATGCTCTTGGGAGTCAAGTTCTAAGCGTTAGCTTAGATGGTTAGTTCTTTGAAGCATATTCTGAGAGATGGAATGTGTGAGATGCAATCTCTTATTAATTAAACTGCAACGGGAGGAATAATTAACATCAACAAAAGCAGAAATGTAAACACTTTGAATGGACAAGATGGTTAATTCCAAGAATCAAGATCAAAGGAAAGTTGGAAGCAGAAATCTTTAACTATTTGGGAAAATAATATGTCATTTTGAGGGGATTGGCATCAAAATACAGGCACTAGAGAATCGGAATAAACAACTCTGAAATCTTTTCACCAGCCATGGTCTGCTCTTCTTTGTGTCCTGGAAGAAGAACAACAGCAAATGTTGCTGCCCAGTCACCATCTAGAACAGTGAGTCTGTGGGCAGCTGTGCTCACCTGTGGTCACCTGCAGAGCTGCTTCAAGGGACCATAGAGGCACAGGGCTAGTGGAGACCCTCACGTGGGAAAGCAGCAGTTCAATGCACAAGAGTTCTCCCTACCATTTAAGGGTCTAACTCAATACAAACAGCCAGCTGAGAGGAAAGTACTGTCTTCAGCTAGTACTATTTTAAATCCCTGTTCATTCAAAATGATGTGAAGAAGGAGCACATGGATATGTTATGAAAAACCGTCATCTATGAAAATCCTGTGGTAGCTATAGCTCCACTTCTCAGAAGTGTCCTGCAGACAGGCAAGAAAGAAATGTTTATGAATGAGGTCAAGCTGTGAAAGTTTAACTCATACCAAATAAGTAATAGATTTTGCTAAACCCTCTGATAGACATCAGTGATAACACTGATGGGGAAAGAAAAGACAGATGAACTTCCAAGCAAAAATTCTTTCATATGACATTGAACCCACATGCTTAACTATAGTGAAGCAACTGGAATACACTGATTTTTATAAAACAGGAACATTTCTAACCAAAGTCATGACACTGTACTCTCGCCTAACTTACATTTTACCTCAGAAAGACAAGTGCATCTATTTATGGGCTGTCCTTTGTACACAAGTAACCCTCAAAACAAGGGCATCATTGTTAAGAAAACCCATTCATTTGGGCCATGAATGATAACCCATTATAAGTCCATGGTTAGAGACCTAACAATCAGTCAGGAAAAAAAGCAGGAGAAGCACAGGGTAGAGTTTCCTGTGAAACTCTAAATGGCTTGAGCTTGTGTCTCTGGCTTCCTCTTGGATTTTCCATAACGCATCTCCTCGAAACTCTCAGGGCAACTTCCCCACCAGAGACACTTTTTTGAGCAACAGTGTAGAAACCATGTTTTTCAAAGCCACTGTTTATCATCACTGTTTATCAAAGCCACTTTATTCATCACTATCAATGTGATGGCCTTTATCAAAAGGTCTTCATTTTGGAGCACATGCTAATCACGATCCTGTGGCAGCAACACACTTGTATTAGTGTTTCCAAACCAAAATACAGAGTGAGTAGGAGAGATGTGTCTCAGTCCTGGCAAGGACGCATAGGCCTCTGAAATGAAACAAAGCCCTTCACAGGCACTCTTCCACAGTCAAAAAGAGGGCTTCTTACTTTTATCAAAATCACTGAGATTTAATCTGATACAACTGCATATTATACATATCTATTTATTTCAATTGCACCCAGCCTATTTCATCTTTACATGATATCCAGTGTCAGGGAAAGACAAGTTTCAAGGTATCAACTATCATTATTGCTGCATTCTCAACTTTACACCCTCATTTTTAAACTTGGTAACATGTTCTTACTAAGTTAAAAAAAATGGAGACTACTTAAAAGTCAACATATCATCCTAAAATTCATATTTATCCTTTTACTTTTATCATTCCCACCTTGACATTCCTAACAATTGCAACTTTTGACTTCTGTAGAAGTACATTCCTTTGCAGTTAGAAAAAAATCATTTTGCTACAACTTATCTAAAATGTTATAATTTATATATAACTATGCCAATGCTTATTGGTAAAAAAAAAAAAAATTGCAACTGAAGCAAGATTAACATCATTTGTCCTAAAATGCAAACCATCTATTGGAATCAACAGTTCTTAAGGAATTTATGCATTCTAAATTTATTCTCAATAATTAGAAATTCATTTCAAAGTGTAGTATTTGCCACAAGCCCAAAGTCTAGATTTCAACTCTTAATATTATAATGTTGTTTCTAATCAATCTTAAAATGAACTGGAATTTCTGTTTTTCACCTAGGGGTTCTGATGAGTTTCCAAAGACCAATAACAAATTTTCACCTGTTTTTTCTTGTGAATAATGATATTGCACCATTGCATATGGTCCTGTTGTTGTTCTGTTGCTAAGTGGTGTCTGACTCTTTGTGACCCCATGGACTGCAGAATGCCAGGCTTCCCCTGCCCTTCACTATCTCTCAGAGTTTTCTCAAACTCATGTCCATTGAGTCTGTGATGCCATCCAACCATCTCATCCTCTGTTGCTCCCTTCTTCTCCTGCCCTCAATCTTTCCCAGCATCAGGATCTTTTCCAACGAGTCAGCTCTTTGTATCAGGTGGCCAAAGTATTGGAGCTTCAGTTTTGGCATCAGTCCTTCCACTGAATATTCAGGGTTGATTTCCTTTAGGATTGACTGGTTTGATCTCCTTGCTGTCCATGGGACTCCTTGGATAGCAAGCAGTCCATTGCACATGGTGGTGAACCTAAACTAAAGACAAAATCAGAACTGGCCTCATCCATTTGTTGTTAGGTAATTATGATTTGAAGGACATTGAGAGACCATATTTAAAGACAAAATTTCTCTGTTCTTAACCAAAATCCCATTCTGGGTAATAGGTTAAGGAAGTAGTACTCTTTATTCATCCTTCTTATAAAAGATATGTATCTCTAAATGTCACATCTTACTGTGAATTAGTTAACAGATGCTTTTCCTATACGAGAGAAATTTGAACCAAGGAGAAGTAGCAGAGGTAGGAGGAAAGTTCCCTGAAGGCAGGAAGTGATGAGAAGAGAGTGAAAAATAGCAGCCCCGAGTACAGTCATAGACCTAATTGAAATGACTCATTGTAGGCTAGGATCAAATCAGTGACCTTGGCCTCGTTCATGCTGTGAACCACTCAAGTGTGCTGATAGATCACATTGAAAACCATCATAAATTCACAAGCTGAAAGTATTCTATCTCAAGAATAAGTCTGGAACTGTGATTATATCCGGTTTTTATGGAAGTTTTATGGAAAGTGTCTGTACCGACTTTGCAAATAGAAAGAGCCCATATTTGAGGTTGTAGCAATTCCATTCTCCACTCCACCTTGAAATTTCAGAAGAGATCATCTCTTCTGGCACAAAGAATACCATTCTCATAAGGACACCTAAGAGTTAGTCTTGGCAACAAGGTTGAGTTAATTATGGGACTCTGGCAGGTCAATTTGTGGTAAGAAAAATGACAGAAGATCCCTGGAGGATGCGTGCAGAAGTGCAGTGTCAGAGACAAACCTCAGTGCACAGCGGTCTTCGCATTCTTCTCCCCACTTGGTCCACATCCCAGACTCAGAGCCCTGTGCTTCCAATGGGATACCATTAAACCTAGGACTGTAGCCTGCCAGGCTCATTTGTTCATGGGATTTCCCAGGCAAGAATACTGGAATGGGTTGCTATTTCCTTCTCCAAGGGATCTTCCCAACCCAGGGATCTAACCCAAGTCTCCTGCATTGGAGGTGGATTCATTACCACTGAGCCACCAGGAAAACCCTACAATTCACAGGAAGAGCTATTAAAGGTGGGACTTCTCTCATGGCCCATGTAGTACAAGGGTGGAGGACAAGGCAGAGCCTTACTTGCTCAGCCTTGGGTAGACTCAGAAGCTCAGATCTATTTTGCTTTCACATAAATATTTACTTCTTTTTCGCTGTTGAGGGCTATTTCGTTGATATAACCAGATACTTTGAAAGCCCTCAAAGACTGAGGGTAAGTCCTAAAGTTGATTGTGGGCTTGAGGGATGACTCCAGTTCTCCATGCTTCCATTTTCCCTGGCTCTATAATAAGGTGTAAAGTATCTCTCTTGTCAGCCTTTCTTCCCAGGTCCTCTAAGGTCAAACCAAACAGTTGGTATGTTTAAGAGATTTTCGGAAGAAAAGGACATCATTTAACATTCTGCTATTGTACTGCTACATAAACCATTCATTTAAGTACAATTTTAAAAACTCGATTTACTTAATGTCTTTATGACTAATAAGGATGACTAATTCCAACTCAGAAATGGTTATCTCAGGCATTGTATTTCCAAATAATAATTTAACATTTAACAATATTTAGAATAATTCTGTATTCTAAATGAAATGTCTAGGACAGTCATTTCTGCTGAAATATCTCATACACCTCATATCCTAGGACAAATTGAAAAAACCAGAAAGCAAGAATTAATAGTTGTAGCTTTTCACCATGGCTCTAAGCTGTACATATTTATGAAAACTAATAGTAAGAATATGATTGAAAAAGAATGAAAGGGAACATAGTTTTCAGTTGAATTTTTTCATCTTTGAGAGAGGAAGAACAGTTGTAAGATGACTGATTCCAGGGCCATTCCTGAGCCTCCATGACAGCTTGTTTAAGCCCCTCTTATCGTATTATCACACTGTATAGCATGTGGTTTCACTTGTCTGTAATAGCAGTAACACAGCTATGTTACTGAACTCTGGAAACTTTTTCCTCTTTTTCCTTCCTGTTCCCTCCTAACTTAGTGCCTAGCATAGAAGAAAAGCCCAATAAATGTTTAATGAATGAATGGATAGTAAATAAATGAATGAATAATGACATCTATGGAAGAGGACTATAGAAAATAATGAATTATTTAAGCTGCTCTTTAGTCCTTATTGGGTGCTGGTGTTTTGGGTATAATTCTTAAAAGCTGAAAGCCAACTGATATCTCTAGGAGGCAAGTAAAAAAACCTATATTTTTGTTTCTACTTCATTGGCAAGCTTTACAAAAGGAAAGCATTCTTATAATCAATAGTTAAGGAAAGTATTTGAATTTCACATTTGATTATTGTAAAACTTTCATTCCTCATGTGTATTAAAAAGCAGAAACATCACTTTGCCAACAAAGGTACATATAGTCAAAGCTATGACATGTCATGTATGTAGTCATGTACAGATGTGAGAGTTGGACCATATAGAAGGTTGACACCTTAAGAATTGATGCTTTTGAACTGTGGTGCTAAAGACTCTTGAGAGTCCCTTGGACTGCAAGGAGATCCAACCAGTCAATCCTAAAGAAAGCAACCTTGAATAGTCATTGGAAGGACTGATGCTGAAGCTGAAGCTGAAGCTCCAGTGCATTGGCTACCTGATGTGAAGAACTGACTTATTGGAAAAGACCCTGATGCTGGGAAAGATTGAATGCAGGAGGAGAAGGGGATGACCAAGGATGAAATGGTTGGATGGAATCACAGACTCAATGGACATGAGTTTGAGCAAACTCTGGGAGATAGTGAAGGACAGGAAAGCCTGGAGTGCTACAGTCCATGGGGTCACAAAGAGTCAGACATGATTTAGCAACTGAACAACAACATTTCTCAGGTGGAACCCAAGTTCAATAAACTTCATCATACACTGTTCATGAATAGTTATACATAGGCGCACACTCTATTTTTTTTTTTTTTCTTTTCTGGTTAACTCTTTGGAGTTATCAGCCAAATATTTCTCTTGCATGGGAATGTGAAAATTATTATAAAGGATTAATAGGAAGTCATACAATATTTGTTAAGTACCATCCTCATTCAGTGTGTTTATTTTCCCTGAGAACATTATTAGTAATTTTCAAATGGCTCTCAAAACTGTGTTCTTCCACTTAAAAGTCCATCAGTATAACTAATTCTTCTCCAGGGGATTTTCCATACCCAGAGATCTAACCTCTGTCTCCTGCCTTGGCAGGCAGATTCTTTACCTCTGAGCCACCACAGAAGGCCATTGGCAACCCGCTCCAGTATTCTTACCTGGGAAATCCCGAGGACAGAGGAGCCTGGTGGGCTATAGTCCATGGGGTTGCAAAGAGTCAGAAATGACCTAGCGACTAAACAAACCAATGTCTAATGCACTCCTCAAGCAAAGTTACTATCTGCTGTGATCAGCATGTTAGTACTTGAATGTAGGAGTTCTAGGGAAATCTGTGTAGAATAGCATACCTGTATGGAGCCTGGTGGGCTGCCGTCTATGGGGTCGCACAGAGTCGGACACGACTGAAGTGACTTAGCAGTAGCAATAGCAATATAAGGGCTTCCTAGGTGGCACTGGTGGTAAAGAACATGCCTGCCAATGCAGCAGACATAAGAGATAGGAGTTCGATCCCTGGGCCAGGAAGATCATCTGGATGAGGGCATAGCAACCCACTCTGTATTCTTGCCTGGAGAATTCCAAGGACAGAACAGCCTGGCAGGCTATAGTCCATGGGGTCAGACAGCACAAAGTACAAAGAGTCAGACAGGACTTAGCAACTGAACAACAACAACAAGGATTCTCTCATAGCTTCCCTGGTGGCTCAGTGGTAAAGAATATGTCTGCCAGTGCTGGAGAGGAGGGTTCCATCCCCAGGCTGGGAAGATCCCCTGGAGGAGATGGCAACCCACTCTAGTATTCTAGCCTGGGAAATCCCATGGACAGAGAAGCCTGGCAAAAGAGTCAGACACAACTTAGCAACCAAAAAACAACATATTATTCAAAACCTCCAACTGACATCCAAAGAGAAATATACATTTAGCAGCGGATCTGGATCAGATGATATACTTCACTCGGGTCGACTTTCATCATGTAATGAGCAAAGAGGTGTTCCAGTTGCCACATTCAATGCCTGAGTTATTTGGATTTAAGCGCTTGTTATATCTTTTTTGCCTTTTCATAGTGTTCATGAGGTTCTCTCAAGGCAAGAATACTGGGTACGACAGAGGATGAGATGGTTGGATGGCATCACCGACTTCAATGGACATGAGTTTGAGCAAGCTGCATTGCTCAAACTCCATTGATTTGGTGATGGACAGGGAAGTCTGACATGCTGCAGTCCATGGGGTCACAAAGAACTGGACACGACTGAGCAACTGAACTGAACTGAAGCATTTGTTAGATCCCTAGAGAATGGTACGTTAGGGAGCTCTTCTGCCATCCACACCCAGACTGCAGTCCATACCCAGACCTCCATATGCAAGCCACACATACACTCTCTCTCCACAAACAACTATTGCTTGGAGTATAGTTTTTTGTTTTTTTTTTTTTGTTTGTTTGTTTTTTTTTTTCTGGTGACTCTCTGATAAACCAGTTTAAAATGATGTATGTGTTAGGATGGCCACCATCCACCCAGACTTCCTTCTCTCCTGTCCCCCTTTCCTACCATTCCATCTACCCTTGGTCTTTATGGGACTTATCACTAGACCACAAAGACTTCACAATCCTGGAACAGAAAGAGAGAAATTATCAACTACATACATTCCCACTATGATCCCACTCACAGTAACATTAAATATAATAGAACTCCCTTTCTAGAGATAGACTCTGGAAGCTCAGTGTTCTCCTTACACTTTATGTCAACACTTTGAAATAAAGAAGAGTTGAATGCAAATTGCAAAGACCTATTCTTTCTGCTGAAGAAACACCTATTTTTCTATACAAACAGAGTGAAGTCGCTCAGTTGTGTCAGACTCTTTGCGACCCCATGGACTGTAGCCTACCAGTCCCCTCTGTCCATGGGATTTTCCAGGGAATAGTATCGGAGTGGATTGCCATTTCCTTTTCCAGGGGATCTTCCCCACCGAGGGATCGAACCCGGGTCTCCCGCATTGTAGACAGACACTTTACTGTCTGAGCCACCAGGGAAGTCAAACAGAACTCTCCCCTAAATTCTTCTACCTCCTTAAGATGATGCTAATACTCAAGCTGAAGAAGAAAGAACTATAGTAGAGAAGGAAATGAAGGCAAAAGAGAAGATAGAGAAAATCTGTAAAGATCAATCAAAATGAATTGTGGTTAAAATTTTAAAATAAACACATTGAAAAAGGCAAAAACAACTACTAGAAAAATGGTAGCTCAGACATTTTAAATCAATAGAGAGTGTGTTATGGGGAAAAAAAAAAGGAAGAATAGCCAACAAATAAGATAAATATAAAAAAGTAAAAAGTAAAGAAAGGATCAAATCTAGATAATAAAAGGAGATGAAATGTCAAATAATCTTCAGAGTCTTGCAGCCAAGAAGAAAAAGATTCATAATGAGGGCAAATTGTGGAAAAGGTTTTTAAAAATATTTGTAATGTGCTCCCCAATCTAAGACACTTTGTAGTTGTTAAAAACATAAAGTACAACCTATATATAAGTATTTGATTATTAAGATAATCATCTTTGGCACATTAAAAAGTGCAGTTGTCCCAAATTATTGCAACTTTTAAAAATTTAATGAGCTACCAACTAGGGAATTTACTGTCAGTTTATTGGAAGGAAGATGAAATTTTAAAATATAAAAAGCTATAAATTTCATCATAAAATGAATGATGTCAACTAGGTTTATTGTTTTTTTCCTGTCTGTTGGATTCAAAAGTCTTTTTAAAAGATAACAAGGAGCAGAAAAAGAAAACAGTTACTGGACACTGTTTTGCCTCATAGATTTTTGCCTAATAACCAAATATCAACATCAAGGGTTGAGACGGAGGGTCTGGTTGCCATTGACTAGTGTATATACTTAGGAGGGTCATTTCTCTTCTCTGAGTGTCATGTTTCATCTTTAAAATGAGGGGATTCAGTTAGAATGTTACCTGGTTCTAATTCAATGTGGTAATTCAAAGGTCACTGTAGTGGATGCTATTGTTCCCACACAGATTGCTTCCCCATCCAAAAGTCCTTTAAGGAATCAAATGCTGACTTCCCAGCTGCTGGGACTATTGGTAGTTGATGGCTTTTAGCTGCATTCCTCTATAGGATTGCCCTTGACCAAAGAGATCCACCCAGCTCGAGGTTATGCCCCCTTCCTGGGAGCAACTTGTATCCAGTGACAGGTCCATAAGGGCTGGGTCCTCTTGACTACATTCAGGACATTCCTGTAGAACCATCCCAGCCTGTGGGGATGGTAGAGCCTGTAGAGCTCCTGTGTTGTCTGCTGAAGTCTTTGTGACATCTGTATCACAGTTCAACTTCCCCGTTTTTTCCCAGAAACCCAACATGGAATAGGCATTAGATCCCTCTTACTTTTGTGAAAATAGCAATGCCTCTTAGAGGCAGAAATGCTTTATTCTGAAATCTGGATTGTATTTCTTGCACTCATAATCAGGAACTGTGGAGCTAATACTACTGTCTGATCACAGTAGTGATCATTTTCATAGAAAATGATGAAATATTATAGAATTATTTCAGAAGAACAGGATTAAGTATGAGTATAGAAATGCTAAATCTTAAAGTCTTTATTCATTACTCTAACAGTGAAAATGTATATTATAGTTTAATTTTTCAAGAAAAAAATGAATGAATTTTTACTTCAAGCCTTTGCTTCTCTAGAGGAAAAAAAAAAAAAAAAAAAACGCTCTGTACCAATAACTAAAAAAACAGAAAGGGCTATGAAGGAGGAGAAAATACAGAGTAAAAAATAACAATAATTGCTATTCTTAAGGAGATGAGAATTAAATTTAAAAACTGAATACAAATGAAAAAAATATATATTTTCTAAAATCCTCAGAATTAGAAAGAGAAAGAAAATTAGAGAAAGAAAATTAAAACACATACATAATAAATACCATCACTCGAAACTCATAGGTCTCATAAAACTCACCAAAATTTGATTATTCTTTTCTGATTTTGAATGAAATTATTTTAAAGTTTGTGTGTTTTTGTTTTAAAGAACTTTAGTATTTTTTTTTCTTTCCCAGTTTCTTTTTTCTGTCCTCTTTATTGTTTTCCCTCTTCTGTATGAAGATTTTATCCTGTCCAGTACATTTAAAACAAGCCAATATGCTTTCCTCTTCTTGGAAGTAACTCTCCTATTTACTTATGAGTTTACTTTTGTCTCTTTTTTGCATATGTCAATTTCTTCTGCACTATTTAAACAATCAGAGAAACCTTACATTGAAATTGACCTTGAAAAGATGACTGGTAGACACATATTCTCTTCCATAAATTTAACTTCCTTCTCTGCAATTCAAAAATGAGCTGTCTTCCAAATAAATTAGATGTTTCGGAGCTACTTGGAGCTTGGCAACAAGAGAAATCCTAGATCTTGGTAAAGCAGCAACAGCTGATTTAGCAAGCATGCAATGATCCTGCAGCTGATCCCTGCCAGGATAGCAGAGGGTCTTATTTACAGCTTCTTGCCTTGGTCCTTCTAAGTAGGTACTGTTTTCTGTTTACTTTTCCCCTAGCTCTGGGCCCTGGAACAATGTTGAACATAGTGTCACTGGCCCTGGTGCCAGACAGGATCAGGGGCTCTGGAATATTTACAGTTTCTCTTCTGCTTCCATAAATGAAATGGGCAGTCTGAATGGAGGAAATCAAGGGCCAGCTGGCTAAAAACACAACTGGCAACAAAGCACTTGGGCTCCATCCAAGAGCTGGTGTTTAAAGAGAAGCCATTTAAAGAGCAAATTCCAACTACCATAATAACGGTTAAGGACACTAGCTGTAGGATGTTACAGTAAAATTTTACTCAAAGATTCTCATTTCCAAACTTCAGAACCTATTAAGTGTCCCCTACGTCTTAAGAAATTTTCTAGTCTTAGAAAAGTAGTCACTCCATCACACCCTAACAAATGCAAATATATACTATATATTTTGAGAATGTTCATTAAATTCTGTGCCATGAGGTTCAAAGTGTTATTTTTGCTTAAGGTCATTCATACAAAATAAATAAAATGGTTACAAAATTGAGGAATGAAAACAGAGGGACAGAAATGACATAAGAATATAAGAATTCAGATAGGATAGCATGGCAGACAGCCAGACCCTAAAACTAATTTGGGAAGTTACTAATGTATCGAAGCAAGTGACAAACAAAAAAAAGTAGATTTCCTCTGTTAAACAAAATATTACTCAATTTTTTTTATATTTAAGGAAAGAATTTAATAATATTCTTGGGTTAGGGTCATATTTATGACCAATAAATCATATTGGTGCACTAGAAACCTAGTAGATAAATGATATAGGGCTTTGGCTCTAATAACGACAGTCAAGGACTGATTGTTTATTAACCCTAGAATCTGACAGTCTCCAAATACACACACACACACACACACACACACCATAAAACACCATATTCAGAGAAATACATTTAAAACCTAAACAATCCTATGTATAATGAGATCATAGTTATTTCCCAATTCAGGAGCAGAAGAGTTTGAAGGTGACCGGACAAAGCCTGCTCAGGTCCGCCCCCCACACCCAGTGTATAAATGCCAATGCATATACATGATGGGCAAGAGAAATGGGGGAGAGACTCAGGAAAAGCGCAGAGGTTCAGCAGCCAGGTAGGTGTGTGGAACAGCGGTCCTGATGCTATAAATCCCGGAAATGAATAAAGCCAGTAGCTCGAGACCCCCTGGACGGCATTACCTCTATATAGGGCACGATCTTGCAGGAGAAGTCCTCCAGCAGCCACTTCTTGGTCAGTTCATGAAAGATGACCAGCGGAAGGCAGAAGAAGATGATGAGAAAGTCCCAGAAGGCCAGGTTGGCCAAGAGGGAGTTGGAGATGCTCCGCATGTAGTAGTTGTGACACACGATGCACATCACTGCCAGGTTGCCAATGATGCCGGTCCCGAAGATCACCACGGACAAACACATGACCGCATAGGCTCCGTACGACTCCTGGGTCAGCGGGTAGAAGGGGTTCTTCAGTCGCAAGCGTGGGTGCGTGCTGTTCCCCCGCCGGGGACCCCCACGTTCATGAACTCCTTCAAGGGAGGACCCATTCTGAGCCAGCGCCCTGCCAGGGGGTGCAATCGTCCGCCCTTCGTACCCCGACGGCCCATGGACCGTCTTGGGTTGGGGGTCATGGTGAGAACCTTGGAGTTTCCCAGCTCTCCTTGGCCAATAATAAAGGTCGCTGGCTCCGGGTTCTTTCCTTGCATTCTGCTCCTGGCTACGCCCAGAAAGGCCAGCGCCTCTGAAACCCTTCTCCTTCTCCTCTGAGGTGTGAAGGAAGAACTGGAGAGCCGTGGGGTTCCCTCTCCCCAAAGTTTCAGGGGGCTCCTGACCCCGGGCACCTTTCCACCTCCAGGATCCAGGTGGCCTAGCCAGAGGTCCCGAGGTCTCAGCTGCCGACGCCTCCGCCCCTCTGCCCACACCTGGGTCACCGCCGGGACCTGCCGGTAGGTCCCACGGGGACGCCGAGCGCACCACTGCCTCCTGCTCCTCCTCCCTGGGCGCACGAGTTGGCAGAAGGTCTCCTGCAGAATCTCCTGGTCCCCAAGCGTCCCTGCTGCGACGCTGGATCAGTGTAGGTGAACATCTTTCTCCCAGACAATTTTCCTTCCTGGGCGCAAGGGCGGACCCGAGGGCAGGAGAAGCGGAAACCTTGAGCAATAGCAGAAGCAGCAGCCGCGAGGTGCGGGCGAGAGGTGCGCCCGCGGCCCGCATGGCTGGGCGAGGGCGCACCCTGCAGCAGCGGCTCCTGCTTAGGACCGACACCTGCTGCCTAAGTTGCCGCTGAGAGTTAGGCACATGTCACATACTAACCCCCGCCCCGGCAGCGGGGGACGGGAGATTACGGGGATGTTGGGGGATGGGTCTTGGGGTCACAACCCTCCCCCTCTACGATCCTTCCTTGTTTGGCGTCCTGAGCATTTCTCAGTCAAATCCAACCCGGGCGCTACGTATCCCCAAGGTTCAGGGAGGGACTCGCTGCTCCGAGTGGCTGACCTTGAAAACTTGCAACCAACACCTGCTTGATGATTAATGTTGCGACTGGGAGAAGCCCGGACGAAGCCCCGCGCTCCTCCCTGCCTTTTGGGTGGTTGCCTTCTCGGTAACAGTTGCTCCGCCTATTTACATCCTTTCGAGGCGGCTCTATCCAGCGGCAAGCCGAGGTCGCTCAAGGGAAAGAAAAACAAGTTGCCCTCCTTCGGATCCCTAGGAGCCACAGTCCCGTTCCCGCTCGCTGGAAACAGGTTGCTAGCTGCCAGACGCCGCTCAGATGCGCCCGGGAAACTGCCCCCACCTAACCCAGGCAACCCGAGGCTGCTGCGGACCGGGAGGCGAGGGTTTGGAAACCCGCGGCCACTGCCCAAGTTGTTTCTCCTCTCGCTCAAAGTTGACCAGGGGGCGGCGCGGGCTGCTGGGCGGCGCGTTCCCGCGGAGAAGGGAATCGGTGGTGGAGGTGGGGTGGGGAGGGCTGGCGCTGCTCCTCGGTGGACGGGGCCGGCGGCCGCAGGAGCTCGTTGCGGCGACGGCGGGCGCAGCCCGGGCGGAGACTGTGGTGCCTGGAACCGCCGCGGGCGAGGCCACCGTGCATGGCTGGGAAGGGGGGAGGCGGCCCGGCCTCTCCCCGCCGCTCCAGCCGCGGCGCGCGCCCGCGAAACCCAGTGCTCCGCTCCTCGCCTCCTCCCCTTCCTCAGCCTCCTGCGAGAGATTCTGGTTTGTGGGGAGACGGGATCCCCTGGTGGCTTACGACTCACTAAACCCACACACGTTTCATTCAAGCCCTTTGTAGCGGCTTTCACACGTAGGAGCTGGAAGCGGCGAGGGAACAAGGGCGGAGACGCGGAGCCTGCGCGGCTCGATGCTAGGGATGGGCGGGACATGTTAATTCCCCAGATGTCGGAGCCAGCCAGACCGGTCCCAGAGCCAGGTTGCGGGAAGAGAGAGGGGAGAGACCCATGCTTTCGCTTCCAATCGGCTGTGGCCCCTGAGCTTGTTCAGGCCCGGCTCCCGGAGGGAGTGGTAAGGTGAGGCGCTCACCTCTTGAGGGATTCCCAAGAACTGAGGACGGGAAAGAAAAGATGCTCAGAAACTTCCATCACAGAGAATGAGCAGTTTGGGGAGTGGGACGCAGAATGGGGATGCTCAGGATGCCCCATGACCTTTAACCATTCTACCTTTAATACCCTGGGCTTCCCAGGTGGCGTTACTGGTAAAGAACCCGCCTGCCGGTGCAGAAGACAGAAGAAATACAGGTTTGATCCCTGGGTTGGGAAGATCCCCTGGAGAAGGAAATGGCAACCCACGCCAGTATTCTTGCCTGGTCTCAAAGAGTTGGTTGCGACTGAGCGATTAACACCGTTTTAATACTTTAGGAGGCATCCTGCCAGGGGTGACAATGGAACCACTCAGAGCACAATGAAAGTACTTTTGTTTGATGAAGCAGAGGGAGATGACAGGTAGGGGGAAATTAACTTAGAACTTTCAGGCTGGCTGACCAGGCCTTTCCAGCTTTTATACTATAAAATCCCACACTCTGGCCACTGCTGTCAGGGTATAGCTAATTCAACAGACAAATACCAGACAATTTGATTAAGAGAGAGCAAGTGATAGAGAAAGAAATAAACACATTTTGAAAAAAGAAAGAACATCTAGGGACTTCCTTGGTGGTTCAGTGGTTAAGGCTCTGCTTCCAATGCAGTGAGTGCAGGGTTCCATTCTTGGTCAGGAAACTAAGATCCCACAAAGCCAAAAAGCAGAAGACGGAAAAACATCTAGAGAAACAGGAGAAAAACACAATGAGAAATAATGCCAATGGTGGTAGGTAGAATAATGGCCCTCCAAGAGATGTCCACATCCTAATTCCTAATACTTGTGAGAATATTACCTTACCTGGCAAAAGGAACTTTGCAGATGTGCTTCAGTTAAAGATCTTGAGATGGGGAGAAGATCATGGATTATCCAAGTGAGTCCATTGAAATCACAAGGGCCGGTACAAAAGGGAGGCAGGAGGGTCTGAATGAAGTGAGAATCTGAACTAAAGTAATGCTGGAGATCTCCAGAAACTGTAAAAAGCAAGAAATAGGCCCTGCCTGATCATTTTAGAGTACTGACCTCTAGAATGATAAAATAATGAATTTGTGTTTTTTTGAACCACTTTAAGCCACCTGTCAATTATTAATACAATTAATTATACAATGGAGTTTCTGGGGAGAGTACAAAAAGGTATTTTCTTGTTGAACTTGAATTCCTCGCTATGGGTAGAGGTAGAAATTAGTGACACATTAATGTGGTCTAATGTAAGGATATAAAAATAGCTCACATGTATAACCCAGACTTAAAACTAATGAGATGTGAGGGGAGGCAGTATCTCTGGCTTTATTTTGGCAACTTTATTTTTCTTGTTCACAACCAACCTGAATTGCCCCCTCCTGAATTTTTTTTTTTTAATGAAATACTACAGTTAAAGTAGAAGATTTCTCCCACTCTATTCCCATCACTCTGTCACCCAAGGTGACTAATATTCTGAAGTTGATGTGTTCCATTTCATCCATATATTTTATACTTTTATGATAGATCATATATGATTTATCATATGGTTTTGCATGCTTTTTAAGAGTTACACAAATGGTGGCATAGAATAATTGAGACATTGAATTTTGTTCTTTTCCTCTTACATTCATAATTCTGAGATTCAGCCTTATCTATACATGTAAGTCTAATTTGTCCTTATTATGAGTATGCTCTAATTAATTTTTTCATTCCTATATTGGTTAACATTTGTGCTGTCTCCATTCTTTTTACTCTTAAACACAAGCATAGAAGTTTCCTTGTGCCCACATGCAAGAGCTCCTCTAGGGATTATACTTAGGCATGATATTGGTTTGGTCAAAAAGTTTGTTTGGATTTTTCTGTACCATCTTACAGAAAAACCCAAACAAACTTTTAGGCCAGCTTAATGTTTCAGGCTCATAGGGCATTAACACCATCAGCTTCTTCTCCAAGAGAAGGATATGAAAGCCCCCGCTTTCTTCCCATCCCCTCAAAAAGTTGTTTGCATATTGTCTTTCTCACTCATTGTTGCCTGTCCAGTGGAGATTAAATGCATTTCATTGCTACTATAATTTGCAGTCCTATACTTATTGATGAGGTTGGGCATCTTCCACATTTTACTGGTACCTGGATTTTGTCTTTTGTGACATTCCTGAGACCATCCTAGAACAATGGGTCTTACTACTACTGTACCACAGTCTGCTTCCAACTTGTGGCTTGATTTTTAGTTTGCTGATGGTGTCCTTATTGGTTCAGAAACGTAAAACATTTAGAAATACTAATCATTATTGTCTTTTATACTTTTGCTTCTTGAGTTTTGCTTATTAAATCTTTCCTACTCCGATGTCATAATCACATCTTTCCCAACATTCTTTTCAAAGTTTTCACTATTTAGTTTTCATACTGAGGTCTTTAATATGGAATATATTTTATATATAATATGAAGAGACATACATAATTTTATTTTTATCTTTATGAGTTGTTGGGGTTCCCCGGTGGCTCAGTGGTAAGAATTTGCCTGCAAGGGAGGAGACATGGGTTCTATCCCTGGGTTGGGAAGATCCCCTGGAGGAAGGCATTGCAACCCACTCCAGTATTCTTGCCTGGAATATCCCATGGACAGAGGAGCCTGGTGGGCTATAGTCAATAGGGTCACAAAGAGTCAGACATGATGGAAGCAACTGAGCCCACACACGTATGAGTTGTGAGTTTCAGTGCCATTTACTGACTAGCCCACCACTCCTACCATTTGTAATGAGGATTCCTCTTATTTAACGAACTCCACATAAATTTTTTAAATGGTAATAGTCACAATTTATCTGTTTCTATAATTTCTGTTTTAGAAAAATAGATCAGAAAAGATGTTGGCTAATCATTGTCTGTTTACATCAGAGATAGTTTATCCCTGCAAGAACTGATTTGAACATGGATTTTTCTGTGTCAGCATTCCACAGAGTTTATAATATACAATACTGACTTTATATACAAAAGAGAACATGTAAATTATCACCTGTCTTGGCATTTCTATACAGTCTATTACACTTCACTTAGTGTTTTGTGTGCTAAAATAAGGCACATTACAAAATAAGAGAAATTACTATTTCAGGTTCTAAGATACATCACTTAACAAGACAAGTTTTACTCAGCACCCAATGCACTTTAGTGATTTTTCTTTCCTTTTATTTGGCTTCAAATAGGACAATTCAAAAGGACCACTTTCTAAAAGAAATTGTAACATGCAACCACCAGATTATTATGCTCTGAGGGTCAAATTATGTCTTTTTACAAACTGTTGTTGCAAACTCTGTCCCTAAATTACACATTGTTCATTTAGAAGCCTCTATTAACTACGTGCTCCATCCCATCCCTGTGCCCTATTGAGAGCCCAACTAAAACTGATGAATGGGAACAAATTGTACTGTTTGGGATAAAACACCAATATGATTGAAAATCAATGAAAATCTTGAAAATCAATTATCAGTGTAAACATATTTCAATTTTAAATGAATCAACAATAATAAAAATAATCCTTTAACAGAAAAAAATGTAGCTGCTAGGCTACATAAAATATGTTTAAAAAAACTACTCTATATTGCATGATCAAGTTTTTTTTTTGATTGGAAAGAAACTTAAATGCAAAAAGGATAATACTGAAGAGTCATTGACACATATATAAATAAATGCTTTAACCTTTCTCAGCTCTTTAGAGGTAAATTCTCTGTGAAATTCAATCCCACCTTTTGGTCAAAATTCATTGAGACTCAGAAGCTCTTGGCTGGCACCTAGTCAAGGTGATATGTTAATAGCAAGAGACCCAATCACTTTGAGCTTTTGTCCTCTATAACTTCTCAAATAGTATATTTTCCCTAGCAATTACATCATACTAGTTTTAAATCCTGTAAATAATCACAATAGGCAGAACTTTTCAACAGTTATTCAAAGTCTGCCACTGTTTCCACTGTTTCCCCATCTATTTCCCATGAAGTGATGGGACCAGGTGCCATGATCTTAGTTTTCTGAATGTTGAGCTTTAAGCCAACTTTTTCACTCTCCTCTTTCACCTTCATCAAGAGGCTTTTAGTTCCTCTTCACTTTCTGCCATAAGGGTGGTGTCATCTGCACATCTGAGGTTATTGATATTTCTCCCGGCACTCTTGATTCCAGCTTGTGCTTCTTCCAACCCAGCGTTTCTCATGATTTACTCTGCATATAAGTTAAATAAGCAGGATGACAATATACAGCCTTGACAGACTCCTTTTCCTATTTGGAACCAGTCTGATGTTCATGTCCAGTTCTAACTGTTGCTTCCTGACCTGCATATAGGTTTCTCAGGAGGCAGGTCAGGTGGTCTGGTATGCCCATCTCTTGAAGAATTTTCCACAGTTTATTGTGATCCACACAGTCAAAGGCTTTGGCATAGTCAATAAAGCAGAAATAGATGTTTTTCTGGAACTCTCTTGCTTTTTCGATGATCCAGCGGATGTTGGCAATTTGATCTCTGGTTCCTCTGCCTTTTCTAAAACCAGCTTGAACATCTGGAATTTCATGGTTCACATGTTGCTGAAGCATGGCTTGGAGAATTTTGACCATTACTTTACTAGCGTGTGAGATGAGTGCAATTGTGCGGTAGTTTGAGCATTCTTTGGCATTGCCTTTCTTTGGGATTGGAATGAAAACTGACCTTTTCTAGTCCTGTGGCCACTGCTGAGTTTTCCAAATTTGCTGGCATATTGAGTGCAGCACTTTCACAGCATCATCTTTCAGGATTTGAAATAGCTCAACTGGAATTCCATCACCTCCACTAGCTTTGTTCGTAGTGATGCTTCCTAAGGCCCACTTGACTTCACAGTCCAGGATGTCTGGCTCTAGGTGAGTGATCACACCATCGTGATTATCTTGGTTGTGAAGATCTTTTTTGTACAGTTCTTCTGTGTATTCTTGCCATCTCTTCTTAATATCTTCTGCTTCTCTTAGGTCCATACCATTTCTTTATCATCTATCAGTGCATAAATATGAAATCTAGAAAAATGATATATAGATGAACCTGTTTGCAGGGCAGGAATTGAGGTGCAGATGTAGAGAATGGACTTGTTGACACAGAGGGGAAGAATGGGGGAGAACAAATTGAGAGAGTAGCATTAATATATACACACTACCATGTATAAAATAGATAGCTAGTGGGAACTTGCTGTATAGCACAGGGGGCTCAGCTCAGTGCTCTGTGATGACCTAGAAGAGTGAGATGGGGAGTAGATAGGAGGGAGGCTCCAGAAAGAGTATATATATGTATACATATGGCCGATTCATGTTGTTGTTCAGCAGAAACTAACACAACATTGTAAAGTGGTTATCCTCCAACTAAAAGTAAAATTTTAAAAAATCTTAAAATACTACGAAATTTGAGTTTTTAGCTGACTAGAATGTAATTTTTCTATACAAAGTCAGTAAAGAAGAGCACGCATTTCGACATGAAAAGTGAAACACTGAGATTGTTAGAAGGATTTTTTTTTAAGAATGCATCATTGATTTGGCTCTCTTGCCAAGCTATTAAATGTTAGCTCCAGCAAAGAAATTGATTCAAAGGACTCATCTCAGCCTTGAATCTTGCCACTTTTAGCCATTATTTTCATGATTAGTAGTTGAAATGCAAGTGGTGCCAAAACTAGGTTTGCTTTGTGAGAGTCATAAAACTCTACCCCAAAGATTAGTTAGCAAAGAAGAAACAATGGACTTTTCTAGTATAATCTTTATGATATATTTCACTTTTTTTAGAAGGAGGTCTGCTTTATATTTATTTTTAACAGTATTTGGAGAGGGTGGGATTGGGTATTATCACTACAACAAATTGGTTTGATAACATAGATATTTTGAATGGTCAAATTAATAAAATGTTAAGATGTGGCCCAATGTCATCAATTTGGACACTTGAGGCTACTATTTCTTTGTTGTTGTCTTTCAGTTGCTAAGTCATGTGTGACTCTTTGTGACCCCCATGGACTGCAGCACAGGTTTTCCTATCCTTCAATATCTCCCAGAGTTTGCTCAAACTCATATTCATTGAGTCGGTGATGCCATCCAACCATGGCATTATTTGTTGTCCCCTTTTCCTCCTGACCTCAGTCCTTCCCAGCATCAGGGTCTTTTCCAATGAATCAGCTCTTTGCAACAGGTGGCCAAAGTATTAGAGCTTCAGCATCAGTCCTTCCAACGAATCAGATCAGATCAGATCAGATCAGTCGCTCAGTTGTGTCCGACTCTTTGCGACCCCATGAATCGCAGCACGCCAGGCCTCCCTGTCCATCACCAATTCCTGGAGTTCACTGAGACTCACGTCCATCGAGTCAGTGATGCCATCCAGCCATCTCATCCTCTGTCATCCCCTTCTCCTATTGCCCCCAATCCCTCCCAGCATCGGAGTCTTTTCCAATGAGTCAACTCTTCACATGAGGTGGCCAAAGTACTGGAGTTTTAGCTTCAGCATTATTCCTTCCAAAGAAATCCCAGGGCTGATCTCCTTCAGAATGGACTGGTTGGATCTCCTTGCAGTCCAAGGGACTCTCAACAGTCCTCTCCAACACCACAGTTCAAAAGCATCAATTCTTTGGCACTCAGCCTTCTTCCCAGTCCAACTCTCACATCCACACATGACCACAGGAAAAACCATAGCCTTGACTAGATGAACCTTTGTTGGCAAAGCAATGTCTCTGCTTTTGAATATGCTATCTAGGTTGGTCATAACTTTTCTTCCAAGGAGTAAGCGTCTTTTAATTTCATGGCTGCAGTCACCATCTGTAGTGAATATTCAGGACTAATTTCCTTTAGGATTAACTGGCTTGTTCTCCTTGCTGTCCAAGGGACTCTCAAGAGTCTTCTCCAACGCCAGATTTTGAAAGCATCAGTTCTTCAGTGCTCAGCTTTATTTATGGTCCAACTAGTTCCTTAGTGTTTTGCATTTTCAGGTTCACCTGTTCATGAACTCAGTCTCCTTCCCTGAGCATCCACTTTTAGGAGAAGGGAAGGCTTTCATTCCCACTTCAGATCAGAAATAAGCCAATTATCTCCTCTTGTAACCAAGAAAGGACATTTAAGTGATAATATGCCCTTGCAGTGGTCTACTCTCTGTCTAAGAGGGACTCCCCATGGTGATCCCTTTTGGGCAATGTAGTCTGGGATAGTTTCCCTGGATTGGACTTCATAGAAGAATCTTACTTATAAAAATAAGAGAATTTGGCTGCTAAAAGGAACTTAAAGATGAATAATCCAATACAACCTCTTCATTTTTAGAAATAAGGCAACCGTGGCCAAAGTGGGTGAGGTTATTTGCCCTATGCTGCTGCTACTGCTGCTAAGTCGCTTCAGTCATGTCGACTCTGCGACCCCATAGATGGCAGCCCACCAGGCTCCCCCATCCCCGGGAGTCTCCAGGCAAGAACACTGGAGTGCGTTGCCATTTCCTTCTGCAGTGCATGAAAGTGAAAAGTGAAGTGAAGTTGCTCAGTCATGTCTGACTCTTTTTGACCCCATGGACTGCAGCCTACCAGGCTCCTCCATCTATGGGATTTTCCAGGCCCTATATCATGGACTAAAAGTTCTTTGAAAGTGAAGAGAAAGGGCCACCAGTCAGTGGTTCAGAGAGGCTTCCTGAAGGAGGTGGATGATAATAGTGTAGAATAGTAAGAGTTAGTTACTTAAGTGGAGGAGGAAGAACCTACCCTGTAAGCAGAGGGACAGACTCCATCCAAGATGAGGAGAAGACAAAAAGAATGAAGTGTACAGAACAAGTAGTTCAGTGTTGCTAGGAACAGAATATGAGGATTTTTGTTCTTAAAAAAGAGCTTGAAAAAAGTGAAAGTATTAGTCACCAAGTCATGTCTGACTCTTTGCAACCTCATGGACTATAGCCCGTCAGGCTCCTCTATCCATGGATTTCTCCAGGCAAGAATACTGGATTGGGCTGCCATTCCCTTCTCTAGGGGATCTTCCCAACCCAGGGATTGAACCCAGGTATCCTGCATTGCAGGCAGATTCTTTACTGTCTGAGCCACAAGGGATAATTAAAAAAGAGCTTAATGTCAATTTTATTTTATGAAGAATGCATAATTATAATACTTAGGCATATTTGACTCAGAGATCTACTTACTCTGTGATATCTAAATATATATATTTATCTTTCATTATTTCAACAGTACTTGGACTTCCCTGGTGGTACAGCAGATAAAAATTTGCCTGCCAGTGCAGGGGACATGGGTTCAATCCTGGTCCGAGAAGATCCCACATGCCTCAGGGCAACTAAGCCCATGCACCACAATTACTGAGCCCTTGCACCCTAGGGTTTGTTCTCCACAAGAGAAGCCACCACAATCAGAAGCTTGCTCACTGCCAGAAAGAGTAGCCCCCGCTCACCACAACTAGGGAAGAGCTTGCATACAGCAATGAAGACCCAGCACAACCAAAAATATAAATGAAAAAAAAAAAAGACAATACTTATTGCTTACCTCCTCTGCACCAAGAATGGCGCTTTGTGTGCTAGATGTATTGTTGTTGCTGTTGAGTCACCAAGTCATGTCCGACTCTTTGTGACCCCATGGACTGTAGCCTGCCAGGTTTCTCTGTCCATGGAATTCTCAAGGCAAGAATACTGGAGTGGGTTACCATTTCCTTCTCCATGGGATCTTCCCGACCCAGGGATTGGACCCATGTCCCCTGCTTTGCAGGCAGATTCTTTACCACTACTGCTGCTGCTGCTGCTAAGTCGCTTCAGTCGTGTCCAACGGCAGCCCAACAGGCTCCTCTATCCCTGGGATTCTCCAGGCAAGAATACTGGAGTGGGTTGCCATTTCCTTCTCCAATGCATAAAAGTGAAAAGTGAAAGTGAAGTCGCTCAGTCATGTCCGACTCTTATCGACCCCATGGACTGTAGCCTACCAGGCTCCTCCGTCCATGGGATTTTCCAGGCAAGAGTACTGGGGTGGGTTGTCATTGCCTTCTCCGGATTCTTTACCACTGAGCCACCTTTAGATATACAGTGGTGAACAAAACAGTTATGATCCTTTCCTCAAGGAGCTCACACTGTAACAAGAGAATCCAGTCAAGTACACAGCTATTTAATTGGAATTTATGATGACAAAGTCAGCTCTAGAATAGGGAAAGAGGGGGTTGCTTATGAAAACATAAAGAGGTGTTTTACTCTGACTGGAGGAGGGGTCAAAGTAGATACCTTTAAAGAAGAAAGTTCTAAACTGAGACCTGTAAGTGAACGTGGGGGAGATGGTGAAGGAAGGAGAGCAGGGGAGAGGTGGGTTAGACATCTAGAAGAAACTAGGGCAGAACTAAAATTCAGCGTAATAGACTTATAATAGTGGCGATAGTACTGTGAGGCTGAGAACAAAGTTGAAGGTAGATTGGGGAGAGACCAGCCAGAGAGACAATAAAGGGATGCCTTTTGAATAAACTTGACAGCCAGTGATTTTCAGAGGTTAGACCCCTGCAAGGAGTCCTTACAGATGCCCTGAGAGCATGGTGGGTGTGACTGGAGGCAGCAGAAGCTAATTGGAATTTTGACCCATTCTTTGTCTGCTTCTTTTCACCAGTTACCATTTTTTTCTTTCTTTCCAGCATCCTGGCTATTTTTGCACCTAAATATTGTATAAAAATACACCTGCTGACTCATTACACATTAAATAAGTCAATCTTTAGAAGGAGAAAGTTATTGACTTCCCTTTTTTAGTTCCAATATTCCAGTAAAGGACCCAACATGGTCAGATAGTCATATGAAATCTCTCAGATGTGTGTCAGAAGGCATGCCCCAAATGAAATAGACAACTTCCACAAATACCTGGGTGCTTACCTGGTGGCTCAGCAGTAAAAGAATCCACCTGCAATGCAGGAGATGTGGGTTCGATCCCTGGCTAAAGAAGATCCCCTGGAGAAAGAAATGGCAATCCACTCCAGTATTCTTGCCTGGGAAATCCCATGGACAGAGGAGCCTGACAGAATACAGTCTATGGGGTCTCAGAGAGTCAGACACAACTGAAGCAACCTAGCATGCCTGCACACATACAGATTATATAACTATTTTTGCCAAGTCGCTTCAGTAGTGTCTGGCTCTTTGTGACCCCTCAGACTACAGCCCTCCAGGCTCCTCTGTCCATGGGATTCTCCAGGCAAGAATACTGGAGTGGGTGGCCATTTCCTTCTCCAGAGGATCTTTCCAACCCAGGGATGAAACCGGCGTCTCTTTTGTCTCCTGCATTGGCAGACGGGTTCTTTACCACTCGTGCCACCTGGGAAGCCCATAACTATTTTTAGTGCTCACTAATTCAACAGATATTCTGATTGTTATGCCCAAGACAGTGCAGTGTGCTTCTATGTACATTAAAAAAGAAAAAAAGAGATTTTATATAATGGAAGCTCAATATGCCTATTGTCCTAGGTTTAGAGAAGGTTGCGTTTGGTGGTTTTAAACCAAGAAATTTGAAATAGACTACGTAAAAGGTGAAATGAAATAATATAGCTAAAAAATTATCTGATGAAATCACTTTTCCCTGAAAATATAGGGGGGCAAATGCATTAACTTTAAAAATTGGCAAGAAAAATAAGAAAATAAAAATGACAAGGGAAATTCTCAGGAATTAAGTTAAAGGTTGTTGTTTTAATCTGTAATCAATATCCTGAAAATTCTTCCTGTTTTTTTTTTTTTTTACTAAAACCTGTACATTGAAACAAAGCCTGACATATTTTCTCACTGCATGTCTGCAGCAGTGCGTGGCTGCTAATGAGAGCATTTGCTCAGAGTCTTCCCTGTAGGAGATCTACAGCCTTTGAGGTGGAGAATTTTCTGTAACAGCAGACCTGCCACAGCTGATCTGTCAGGGGGAGTCAGACAGGCATTCCGCTCCCCAAGGACAACAAGAAAACAAACAAAAATTGAGCAAAATGCAAATATTTTCATCAAAGGCACTTGGCAAATGCTTCTCCAAGGAATCAAAAGAGGGGCAGGGACAAATTGCACTTCATTCATGGAAATCTTTACATTTCAATATTCCAAACATAAGTTAAACCCTCTATTAACGTCTTCTGACATTCAATTGCACTAATACATGAGCTTGAAATCTGGCCAACATTACATGCTTTCACACACTGCTTTGTATGTACTTTTTACCCTTTTTACAGGTATTTATCAAGCTCCTAGGGCTTCCCTTGTGGCTCAGAGGGTAAAAATCTGCCTGAATGTAGGAGACCCAGGTTTTATCCCTGGGTCAGGAAGATCTCCTGGAGAAGGGCATGGCTACCCACTCCAGTATTCTTGCCTGGAGGATTCTATGGACAGAGGAATCTGGCAGGCTACAGTCCATGGGGTCACCAAGAGTCAGACACAACTGAGCAACTAACACTTTGACTTTCATCAAGCTTGTACTACTCCAAAACACAGTGCTGGGCTCTGAGGAGATGTAATGATGAACAGAAACGGACAAAGACTCTCCCTCACCAACCCCACATTCTAATGGCCATGGGGAGGCAGGTGTTGAGGTATTTGCACAAGCAAATGTGAAATTGCAGTGGAGATGAATCTGATTGTGAGCTGTGTGATGTTTAGATTCTATGGTTGGAGTACTTTTGCAAATCCTGAAGGTCAAAGAAAACTTCTACAAAGACATTGTGAAGAATTCCTAGAAGTTAACTACTCAACAGATGTTCTTCTGTCTGCTTCAGACAGAAGAGCATCCATGTCTTAAAGGCATGGGGGCAGGGGAGGGTATAATCAGTTAAGACACTAGACAGAGGTCACCGTGGCTAAAGCAGGCAGTGCCAAGGCATTGTGGAATGCTATGGGGCTAAAGAGCTGTGATGGAACCAGATCCTGAAAGACCTCTATAGGCATGGTAAAGGGATTTGTCTCTATCCTGAGAGATAATATAAAGTCAACAGAGGACTTCCCCTGTGGTCCATTGGTTAAGACTCCACCCTTACAATGCAGGAGTTGCAGGTTCTATCCCTGGTTAGGGAACTAAAGTCTTGAGTGCAGCAAAAAACAAACAAATGAAAGAGCAAAGAAAAATTATTAAAAAAAATAATAATAAAGCCAATGGAACACTTCAGTTTTGTGTGTCCACGAGTACCGTGTATTTGCTGGTAGTGAGGTGTCATACTATTTGAGTAGCATGGCATGATCAGATTTGCATTCATACTCTATACTTTGATCACTTCCTAATTTTACCAACAGACAATAGTCCTTCGTAACAGTTTCTTTACATTGGAAGAGAAATTGGAGTTGAATATAAAGTGGTTTTATATCTGAGCTTAGTTGCTCAGTCATGTCTGACACTTTGCGACCCCATGGACTGTAGCCCAGCAGGCTCCTCTGTCCATGGAATTCTCCAGGCAAGAATACTGGAGTGAGTAGCCATTCCCTTCTCCAGGAGATCTTCCCAACCCAGGGATCTAATCCAGGTTGCCTGCATTGCAGGCAGATTCTTTACCATCTGAGCCACCAGGGAAGCCCAAGAATACTGGAGTGGGTAGCCTATCTTTCTGCAGGGGATCTTCCCAACCCAGGAATCAAACCTACTGCATTGTAGGTGGATTCTTTACCTGATGAGCTACAGGGTTTTACATTTAGATTGTGGAAAACACAAATATGGCATTGTATGTAAAGAAAATATTAAAGCAGTATATATAAAAACACTATCACAATCTTAACATGTTTTCATTTGTAATGTAATGCAATTGAATGGCTTTCTAATGTATGATTTGCATTCAAAAATAGTATAGTTTGCTATTCCTAAAATGAAGAAATTACAGAGAAAGGTCATTTTGACTAAAACCAATTTAATAATTGAATAATCATGCATGCTGTTGAAGCATGCACGCTGTTCCTGAAAAAAAAAAGAATAAATAAAATACATAACCACCAATATTAGTTACATTCAAAGATGAAGTGTTTGTTTATGGGAAACTCAGGATATAGTAAATATACAAGAGGTTGGGAATATAAAATATCTGAATGTACCCTAAGTACAGTATATTAAACAATCATATACAGAATAAAATAATAATAATAGTTTACTGTTATGAGTAACTTCAGCAATAAAGAGAACCCAGCCTACAACACATTATCCTTTTTTTTGCCATTTTAGTAATATAGCAATATAACCAATATTATTCATGTCACAGAATTCTAGTTTTTAATTGATTGGGTGCCCATCATGGGCTGGGTACTTTAAAAGTTTCCATATAGAATCTTTGTGAGCTAGTTGTTTGTAGGAGGGACCCTCCTAGAGCTTGAAGCCCAGACCTGCTGAAGCCTGAGTGTGGGTAATAGAAGCTTGCTTCATCCCACCTCCATATAAACACTCGAAAAGGTGCTAATTTTGTTTTGTTGCTAGTTATTTGCACCTAGTCAGGAGGCAGGCATCTAGCCAGAGTCTCCAGGCTCATACCAGTAGTAGGGTATTAACAAACTCTTGAAAATGGGAAAGGAAGCATCTCCCACCTAGAGGGATCCTCACTCCCTTCAGGCAGCAGCCTGTGAAGCTGCATAATCTCACTGGAATGCTGGGAAGTATAAAAAGCCATAAGGTCGCTGAAACCTCACTGCGTAAACCTCTGCTTTATGTAACTGTTCTCTGTTCTTCCCATCGCTGTAAATTTCCTTACCATTTGCCGCTAAAACTTTCTATCTTTCTGTCAATCACATTACCATTCCATCGTGACACTCTAGAAATTATTACATTCATTTTAGAAATGAAGACACAGAGGCTCTGAGCATTATAGTAACTCATCCAGATTAACAAGCGACAGCGTTGATGTCCCGATAACACAGCCAAGGTCTTTGTGATGTAACTATTGGAAAAGGTCAGGGAGGCTGATGGAACAGTTATAGGACAAGCACTGTGAGAAAAAAAAAAGGGGGGGGAAGTTTCATAAATGTGTACCTGTGATACTGAATGGAGAGAATTTAGGTTGTTCTTTTCATGTTATACATAAAAATCATATGATCACATGAATGTATTTACTTTACCATCAAACTGTACGTTCTATGAGCATGGGAAATCTGTCATACATCCGTGTAAGGTCAGTATCAAGCAAATAGCCCTTGTACATCGTAGTCATGCGGTAGGTACTTACATTTCTAAATTTTCAAAACCCATTTGACCTGAAATATTTCATCATTTAATTAAGGTGAAAAGATATAGTTTGGCATTTGGGGGATATAGAAAAGTGATGTTTCTTTGAGGGATGTTTTGGATGAGATTTACATGTAAGTTGGTGGACTTTGAGTAAAGCAGATTGTCCTCCATACAGTGGGTGGGCTTCATCCAATCAGTTGAAGGCCTGAATAGAACTAGAGACTGACCTCCCCCAAGCAAGAGGGAATTTTGCCAGTGGACTTCAACTCCAACAGGTGGACCATGCTGGCAGCTAATTAGTATGCTCCTGTCTGGCAATACCTGCACCTGCTGTTCCCACCTGTACTCCAGCAGAACAGCAATTAGGAAATAGTCTAAGGAGATAAAGCAATTGCTTACAATGCTTGGAGAGTAACATTTACATTGAGTTTGGGCTGGATTTTTATCAAGTATCAAATTTAAAACAATGATAAGTCCAATCAGTTTTGGCCAACCAAAGAGGCAGAGAAACACTTCTATACTAAATTTTCATCTCCATGAGGTCAGAGGCTGTGGCTGCTTTTTGTTAACCAGTCATATCCCTGAAGTCCAGTTCCAAGCCTGGCTGGCACTTTAGTGGGCATTGAAAAAATGCTTATTAAATGAATGAATACATGAGTGAAGGTTGCTGTGTCCACCAGGTTTCCAACCGGCTACAGATGACACACCTGATATAGGGTAATTTGAAGAGGGTTTATTTATAAAAAATCTAATTAAAAGATATAAACGAGGTTTTCAGCAATGGGAATCTGATGTATCACAACTAGAGAGTAGCCCCCACTCACCACAACTAGAGAAAGCCCACGTGCAGCAACAAAGACCTAGAGCAGCAAAAAAAAAAAAGAAAGATTAAAAAATAAATTAGGTGCTGGGGACATGAACCGACAGGGCAGGAACCCAAGCTAAAGAGCTAGTGGGAGTAGAGTTACCAAAACTCAGAAGCAAAGAGTGGGTCAGTCTGCACAGAGCAGTGACCTTTCTCCTGCATCCTCCTAGAATTCTCATTTGCTGAGCCAGCCTGACTTGAGGGAACAGCATTTCTGCTGATGACGTTTATGCAAATTAGCCTCAAGGGGGAGTGGCCAGGGGAGAAGAGGGTGGAGCCTGGATCCTGAAGGGCAAACAGAAACACTTGAGTTGTTGTCTTAGCGGGAGGCCTGCATTGCTCTCCTGACCAGATAACCGATTAATAACAATGCAGTGTACACACTCACACACTCACATGTGCTTGCACACCTAAACGTTGCACAGAGCCTTCTTTTAATTATTGTGGTTTGATTGCTGTTTTAAAAGAAACATTGAAACAATTTATCCTATTTTGAAATTAGAATGGGACACACAATTTTATTAATTTACACATCAAATATTTTTTAAACTACAGGTCCAATGTATATTACTCTTAATGAAGAAGAAAGGAGATAGACCAAGGGAAAGGGAGAGAAGAATAGACTAGAAAAGGCAGAGAGACAAACTAAGAAAGAGATAAAGAAAAGTGATAAAGGAGATTCATGGGAACTTCCAGGAAAGAACAGAGTGGGCTAGGGAGAGATTTGGGGGGTGGGGGTGGGGGCCCTCGGTGGGGGGAGGGCGGGGGCAGTGAGCCAGGTAAGGAGAGGGTGAAGATGAGGGGGAGGAGCATGGGGGCCGGGGCAGGGAGATGGCAGAGGAAGGGAGGGAAGGAGCTGTAAGACATATCCTTGGACTCAGTAACTAAATGGGTCAGTTATTAGGGGCTGTGCAAAGCTGTAGGTCTGCAGGCAAACTGCTGCATTTCAAACTTGAAAAGATGTTTGGGGAAAGTGCTTTGTAAAACGTATGTATTAGTTTCTGGAAAAAAATATCCTTGGTATTTTGACCTAAGTAATTAAGTCAAAGAAATCCATTCAGTTTGGAAATGAACAAAACATATTTTCATGGGAGAGAAATATGTTTTTACGTAATTTTCTTTCTTTTTAACTCAAGAAACTTGGAATTAACTTTGCCAGAAAAAAAATAGAAGAGCAATATTACCCACAAACTGTTTTTCTCCTTCCTCTCTTACCCTTTTTTCCTTTACTGATTCTATGTGTTTCATCATAATGCCTTACTGGCCAGGAGTATGTATCTGTATCTACCTAGATCTGTATCTATCACATAGACATGAGTTTCTTTATAGCTATATGTATAGATGTATACATATCATATATATATATATATAACATATGCTTTTATTTTTTCTAATACACACCATATAAGTGTGAATACTCCTCAGATAACTTTTACATCCTGAACATTTCACAACTCCATAGCCTAAGACTCAGAGTTGGAAATAAATATCACAGTGAAACAGCTAATTAGTGACAGACCCCCAGACCCAGGGGGTCCTCACTTTCCTACTTTTTCCTCTAGGGCACAAACTGTCTCCCTAGATAAAGGTTTTAGTTGAAGACTAGCTAGATGTTAATTTGCCAATAAAATGCCATTTCATTCCATTTTCCTTATTTTTCTTTGAGAACATACATACCCCTTCAAATTATTTTCTGAATGTTAGAAACCTATTGAAAGATGTCATCATTTCAACATGATAACCTATGTTTATAGATGATGTTCTTCTTTCATTTATTTTTGAGAACAAATTGAAGGTGAACTATTTATCATCCTATCACAATTCTATGTCAACCCTGTTTTTATTTTCAGGGATGAAAACTTGAAACTAAGAAATGCCCATTGATTTGCTAAAAGCAAGAGCACAGTGCTCTTTGGGCATGAATAACAGTAACTGGGATAAAACGATGAGCACCTCAAAGCCTCTATAATGTAGAACACATAAAACTCCTTCAGAAGAACAGGACTAAAGATTACAATTCAATTAAAAATAGACCTAAATGTTATTGGTATAGTCGCTCAGTCTTAAGGCTGGGGATGCAGGAATCTCCCTCTCACTGTTAACTGAAGTGTTTCCATGCTGTCAATAATGCTTTAAGTAAAGAAATGAAGCTCATGACAATCATAGTGAAATTTAAAGGAGGATAAAAATAATAATGCTGGAGAATTCTAACTCTTGAGTTCCCAAAACCGTTAGAACCATTCTTTAAAACTTCAACCCTCTTAAGACTGTGAATTTTTATTTTGTATTTCAAAGGCTTAAAGGATATGTGAAGGAAGGCATTCAGAAGTTAAAGTCTGCTGCATTTTCAGAGTTGTGAAATCCTCCATCTTCTAGAACCCTGTTGTTGTTGTTGTTTAGTCGCTAGGTCCTGTCCGACTGTTTTGGGAGCCCATGGACTGTAGCCCTCCAAGCACCTCTGTTCATGGGCCTTCCCAGGCAAGAATACTGGAATGGGTTGCCATTTCCTCCTCCAGGGGATCTTCCCTACCCACAGATGGAACCTGTGTCTCCTGCATTGGCAGGCCGACAGGGAAGCTCTCTAGAACCCTCCTCAGGAGTAAATGCTGCCTTCATTACCCAGGGAAATCAGGTTAGAAGGCACTCATCCAGTTAGTAAAGTTTGGCTCAGCACATTTAAGATTGCTGGCGGGGAATTCACTAGGATGCACTAAATGGGTTGAAAATCCTCCTTTTTTATATCTTAGTGGACACTGTAACTTCAGTATTCCTCCAAAGCCATTTGGAGTCTCTGAAAACCTCACCAAAACTGAGAAAGGTCCTCCCGCCCCCAGCTGTGACAGGTCTAATTCAGTTTTTCAAGGTCTCCGAACAGGACTCCACCAAGATGCTGCTTAAACGTTTGGGGCGTTTCCTCTGATTTGGCGGGCTTCTCACACATGATTTGCTCCTGGAGGATTAAACCAAAATACTGTGGGGAAGAGCGCCCTCGCCTGCCTTTCAGGGGAAAATGCACTGCTCCGGATTGCCATTTATGGCTTCCCGCTGCCAAACTGTTGAATTCAATCAGGAGGTTTGCATTTTAGGCTGGTTAGATCTTTTTTGTATTTATAGTCCTTGATTTGGAAATCCAGGTTTTATATATAAACAAATGCATAATTAAAACATCAACTATAGATCGCATGTATATACAAAATGTGTAATTTGCACATTGGTTACAAATTTTCTTCAGAAAATCAATTATTTCACATGAGGCTTTGGAATTAATAGGAATCTGTTCAGTTGTGATTTATGTGCCGTTCCAACCTGATATTGTTTTAGAGGAAATTGTGACAGTTAATCAACATGTAAATGACATATTTATGGATGAGTTTAAATGAATTTTGACAGACGAACGACTGCCAAGTATTAAAACTTAAAGCCTTAGCCTCCTAATGAAAATGACAGAAAAGACAGAAAGATCTGCCTTACCTGTAGAGATATTGAAGATCAAGAGTTTAATTAATACTTGCCAAATAATTTTCACTTATTGATAACAGTTGAATTATAAAGTATAAATGTTCAAAATGCTGGAAACAAGAAAACATTCTTGTATTCAAAACTTCACCTGCCTCTTCCAGCAAAATTCATTGTTGTAAGAGTCATTCTAGAGGTTTTAGACCTGTCTGCAGAATTGAAGTGAGTATACATATAGGTAAGCGACCATTCTGTGATAGAACTGGTTTTTTTTTTTTTTTTTTTTCAGTTCATAAATATTTGAAAATGTACTACTGTTTCTGAATCTTAATCATGAAAGTTCAACTTTCATTAGGAACTTTACAATTTTCTGAATAGTAGAAGGGAATTGTTCTGGAAAACTATGAGATTAAAAGATGAACACAAAAGTAATTAATGTTCAGTAATGTCACTCATCTGTGCTTTATTTAATTCTCATCATTCTTCTTTATTTAATTCTCATCATTCATTTGGAAGACCCTCAAATTAATCTGAATTAATACTTACTGAGTGCTCCATAGACATTAGCTGCTATTATGTACAAGGCACTGTGCTGATTGCATTATATTCATTATCTCCTTTTAAACTTCGGAGTTTCAAGAAAATTTAAGCAAACTAAGGTCAAGCAAGTGAAACAACTTGACCAAGCTCACATTTCAAGGAAGTAATAAAGCTAGATTTTTAACCAAGTCTTGGCTCTAGATCCCATGCACTTAACCACTACACTGTACATTTCAGACCAAAACATTTACTATCAACTATGTTTCTCCCATAGTCCTTTGCCATTTCCTGGGTATACTACTGGTTACTGAATTTTATGTGAACTGAAGTTGGAGGTTAGGTCCAGGATAGCAACTTTGATGCCAAGAAAGAGTTCGAGAAGGAAAAAATTTACCTTTTGATGTGAAAGACAAGAGAAGATAAAAAGAGAAATAAAGAAAATAAGTGGATATGGGCAGAGATTAACTTAGTGAATGACAGGGCTTCAGTAAGATAGCAGGGGCTTCCGTAGTGGCTCAGCTGGTAAAGAATCCGCCTGCAATGCAGGAGACCTGGGTTCACAAGATATGAAGTACAGAATGGAATGGGTGTTAGAAAATGCAGAATGTCAAAGGAAAAATGTACATTAAAGAAATGTAGCTATGAAGTAGAGGAGAAAAATGAACCAGTACTTGGAAAAGGGGTAATGGAAAGAACAAAGAGAAAAGAGAGGATGGAAAACTAAACTATATTTAGAATTTCTCACAGATTAGGCATTTTTAATATGTTCAATCCATTAATTTTCATATTAACTACTCTAAGCACAAAATATCTTAAAATACTTTTCTTCATTTTTACAGATGGAGGTGCTAAACAACATTTTGGAGCACACTTAGCTGACAGAATTTAGAGTCCAAACTGAAGCCCACACCTTTGATTCCAAGTGCTGACATATGTTTTAGAACAAGGAAGGAGCCAATTAATAAAGATGAATGTTGTATATGACCTTGAATGGGCATCATTCGGTTGCTACACTGGAAATATTCTGTATATTATTTCTAATTGTAACCATTGTAGTACATATTTATTTTTAGAAAACAGGAAAAAAATTTTCTAAAATTTCCTACAGTTTATTGAAAATATTTTTTCAGTACTCTTTTATAAATGGAATGTATTTTTATAAGTAGGTAATTATCATTTTTGTGCTTGTTTACTCCATCTTTTAAAGGACGGTCTATGCTTGAAATGGGCTATCAGTTCAGTTGCTCAGTCCTGTCCGACTCTTTGTGACCCCATGAACTGCAGCACACCAGGCCTCCCTGTCCATCACCAACTTCCGGAATTCACTCAAACTCATGTCCATCAAGTTGGCGATGCCATCCAGCCATCTCGTCCTCTGTCGTCCCCTTCTCCTCCTGCCCCCAATCCCTACCAGAATCAGAGTCTTTTCCAATGAGTCAACTCTTCACATCAGGTGACCAAAGTATTGGAGTTTCAGCTTCAGCATCAGTCCTTCCAAAGAACACCCAGGACTGATCTCCAAGGGACTCTCAAGAGTCTTCTCCAACACCACAGTTCAAAAGCATCAATTCTTCGGTGCTCAGCTCTCTTCACAGTCCAACTCTCACATCCATACATAACCAGTGGAAAAACCATAGCCTTGACTAGATAGACTTTTGTTGGCAAAGTAATGTCTCTGCTTTTGAATATGCTCTCTAGGTTGATCATAACTTTCCTTCCAAGGAGTAAGTGTCTTTTAATTTCATGGCTGCAATCACCATCTGCAGTGGTTTTGGAGCCCCCAAAATAAATCTGCCACTGTTTCCACTGTTTCTTCATCTATTTCCCATGAGGTGATGGGACCAGATGCCATGTCAATATGGGTCTCTGAATCTTTTGGGACTGGAGGAAGAAGAGAGGGATAAATCTAGACTGTGCATTTACTCAACCAGTTAAGAGATTCAACAGACTGGAGGAAGTTAAGAGGTGCAGACTTTTTCTTTAAAGGTGTTATTTTCTGTTTTGATTGGCAATGGGAAGTTCTGTCCAGGATAAACTAAGACACATTAAATCTGGAGGATGCGTGATATTCACTGTGACTTTAGCGCCAAGTAATGCCTCAGGCTCTCCAGATGGTGAGCATCAAGGATTTCTTCGAGATACCCACTCATGCCCAGGTACTCTTTACTCTAAGATGGCCCTTGAAGTTTACCCTTCCTTCTTCTTCCACTTGCTCTACATTGAGTAGAAATTTCAGTTTCTAGAGAGTGATTCGGAGAATGCAATGGCACCCCACTCCAGTACTTTTGCCTAAAAAATCCCATGGACGGAGGAGCCTGGTGGGCTGCAGTCCATGGGGTCGCTAGAGTCAGACATGACTGAGCGACTTCACTTTCCCTTTCATGCATTGGAGAAGGAAATGGCAACCCACTCCAGTGTTCTTGCCTGGAGAATCCCAGGGACAGGGAAGCCTGGTGGGCTGCCGTCTATGGGGTCACACAGAGTCGGACACGACTGAAGCGACTTAGCAGCAGCAGCAGCAGCAGCAGAGAGTGATTGGAGAAGGCAATGGCATCCCACTCTAGTACTCTTGCCTGGAAAATCCCATGAACGGAGGAGCCTGGTAGACTACAGTCCATGAGGTCGCTAAGAGTCGGACATGACTGAGCGACTTCACTTTCCCTTTTCCCTTTCATGCATTGGAGAAGGAAATGGCAACCCACTCCAGTGTTCTGGCCTAGAGAATCCCAAGGATGGGGGAGCCTGGTGGGCTGCCATCTATGGGGTCGCACAGGGTCAGACACGACTGAAGTGACTTAGCAGCAGCAGCAGAGAGTGATTATCACTGTTCTGTATTTAACTGCACTAGTGAAGAGTTTCTTTCTTTTCTGGTTAAATAATCCACTGGTCATTTTAATAGCAATCTTCATAGAGGGAATTAGACTTGTGAAATGTGGCCATCATAAATCTAAGTCCCTTTTGAAGGGACCATCCTTCTACAGGTTTTAAATTGAGGTATAGTTGATTTACAATGTTGTGTTAGCTTCAAGTGTACAGCAAAATGATTCAGTCACACACACACACACACACACACACACACACACACTTGTTTCCATTATAGGTTACTATAAGATATTGAATGTAATTCCCTGGGCTGTATAGAATGTCATTGTTGTTTACTTATTTTGTATATAATAGTGTGTATCTGTTAAAGCCAAACTCCTAATTTATCCCTCATCCCACCTTTCCCACTTTGGTAACCGTAAACTTGTTTTCTATGTCTCTGAGTCTATTTCTGTTTTATAAATAAGTTCATTTGTATTATTATTATTATTTAGATTCCACAAATAAGTGATATCATATGGTATTTGTCTTTGTCTGGCTTCCTTCACTTAGTATGGAAGTCTCTAGGTCCATCCATGTTATTCATTCTCATATATTTTTAATGAAGTAAACCTTAAGCCCTTCAAAACTAGCAAATGTCTTCAGGGAAATCGTCTAAGTAATTATGTTTTTGTATATTTGCACACCTAGAATATATTTCAAATTATGCTTAAGTACATTATATGAATGCAAGAATCAGATTATAACTGTTTTACCCATTTATTTGTTCTCAAATAAATGGATGAAATATTTTTGTCTGATATGTAATTGTGTGTCACAGTTGGACTGGGTTCTGCCTATTTAGAGATCTAAACACAGTGGGTCCTCAACACCTGTTTGCGGATCTATGAAAGAGTAAGGAATTTTTTCCATATATTATTTAAAAGATTATTTTTAAAAATTCAGTTTAAAATATTTAAGAAGGAAGTCAAATCCTATAAAAACTAAAAAATTCTAAGCAAATATTATTTATGAAAGTTTGTTTCACGACCACGGGAAGATTACTGCTCACCTCCTTTCCATTTTGTTCCAGACTACTACTAAGAAAAAATCATTTAAATTTCCTGTGGATGGATAATCAGTAAGTTCTCCCAAATTCTGGGAATCATGTTGTTTGGAGACATGCATAAACATTGTCACAATTAATTTAAAAGCCACAGACACACACACTTCCTGATTATACTTGCTTTCCTTCCTCAGGATTTCCATTTTTTACCTATCCTCTAAATTCTTTTCATTTTTTAATTTCCTGTTCCTCATCTCTATATGTTTCTTTGGTCTACTAGTTTTTTTCTTCAGGCAGTTTCTCAGTTTTTCAAGCGTCATTATTTCATGTGTTTTTCCTAGTCTCCTTTCTTGATGTACTAGCTGACATTTATCCTTTTATTTTTGCTCCTTGATATTACCTGTTATTTCTATATATTTTTGTTTTATTGAAATATAGTTGACTTACAATATTATGTTAGTTTCAGGTGTGCTACACAGTAACTTGACATTTGAATTCATTATGAAATGATCACCATGGTAAGTCTACTAATAACTTGCCCTGATACAAACTTATAATATCATTGACCATATTCCTTCTGCTGTATATTCCATCTCCATGACTTAATTATTTTTATAACTGGAGGTTTATACCTCTGCTCTTCCTCTATTTTGCCCCTTCCCAGCCACCTCCCCTCTGACAACCATCCTTTTATTCTTGTATCCATGAGTCTTGTTTTCCTTTTGATTTGTTTGTTCTTTAGATTCCACATATAAGTGATATCATACACTATTTGTCTTTCTCTGTCTGATTTATTTTACTCAGTATAATACCTCTTAGATCCATCTATGTTGTCACAAATGGTAAGATTTAGTGTTTTTCTAATGGCTGAGTAATATTCCACTGTGTGTACAGTTACTTAGTGCGTGCATGCTCAGTCGCTTGTTGTGTCCAACTCTAGGCAACTCTGCGGACTGTAGACTTCCAGGCTCGTCTGTTTATGGGATTCTTCAGGCAAGAATACTGGAGTGGGTTGCCATGCCCTCTACCAGGGGATTTTCTTGACTAAGGAATCGAATCTGTGTTTCCTGCGTCTCCCACATTGCAGTTCATCTACCAATGGCTACATAGGTTGCTTCCATATCTGAGCTGTTATAAATAATGTTGCAATGAGCATAAGGGTACATATATCTTTTGTGGAAATGGCAGTTCTATTTTTAATTTTTTGAGGTGCATCTCTATTGTTTTCCGTAGTGATTATACCAACTTCAGTTCAGTTCAGTTGCTCAGTTGTGTCCGACTCTTTGTGACCCCATGAACCACAGCACGCCAGGCCTCCCCGTCCATCACTAACTCCCAGAGTTCACCCAAACCCATGTTCATTGAGTAGGTGATGCCATCCAACCATCTCTTCCTCCATCGTCCCCTTCTCCTCCTGCCCTCAATCTTTCCCAGCATCAGGGTCTTTTCAAATGAGTCAGCTCTTTGTATGAGGTGGCCAAAGTATTGGAGTCTCAGCCTCAACATCAGTCCCTCCAATGAACACCCAGGACTGATCTCCTTTAGGATGGACTGGTTGGATCTCCTTGAAGTACAAGGGACTCTCAAGAGTCTTCTCCAATACCACAGTTCAAAAGCATCAATTCTTCAATGCTCAGTCTTCTTTATAGTCCAACTCTCACATTCATACATGACGAGTGGAAAAACCATAGCCTTGACTACATGGACCTTTGTTGGCAAAGTAATGTCTCTGCTTTTTAATATGCTGTCTAGGTTGGTCATAACTTTCCTTCCAAGGAGCAAGTGTCTTTTAATTTCATGGCTGCAGTCACCATCTGTAGTGATTCTGGAGCCCCAAAAAATTAAGTCTGCCACTGTTTCCCCATCTATTTGCCATGAAGTGATGGGACCAAATGCCATGATCTTAGTTTTCTGAATGTTGAGCTTTAAGCCAACTTTTTCACTCTCCTCTTTCACTTTCATCAAGAGGCTCTAGTTCTTCTTCACTTTCTGCCATAAGGGTGGTGTCATTTGCATATCTGAGGTTATTGATATTTATCCCGGCATTCTTGACTCCAGCTTGTGCTTCTTCCAGCCCAGCTTTTCTCATAATGTACTCTGCATGTAAGTTAAATAAGCAGGGTGACAATATACAACCTTGACGTATTCCTTTTCCTATTTGGAACCAGTCTATTGTTCCTTGTCCAGTTCTAACTGTTGCTTCCTGAACTGCATACAGGTTTCTCAAGAGGCAGGTCAGGTGGTCTGGTATTCCCATCTCTTTCAGAATTTTCCAGTTTATTGTGACTTATATAGTCAAAGCCTTCGGCATAGTCAATAGAGCAGAAATAGATGTTTCTCTGGAACTCTCTTGCTTTTTCAATGATCCAGAGGATGTTGGCAATTTCATCTCTGGTTCTTCTGCCTTTTCTAAAACAAGCTTAAACATCTAAAAGTTCATGGTTCACGTATTTCTGAAGTCTGGCTTGGAGAATTTTGAGCATTACTTTACTAGTGTGTGAGATGAGTGCAATTGTGTGGTAGTTTGAGCATTCTTTGGCATTGCCTTTCTTTGGGATTGGAATGAAAACTGCCCTTTTCTAGTCTTGTGGCCACTGCTGAGTTTTCCAAATTTGCTGGCATATTGAGTGCAGCACTTTCACAGCGTCATCTTTCAGGATTTGAAATAGCTCAACTGGTATTCCATCACTTCCACTAGCTTTGTTCATAGAGATGCTTCCTAAGGCCCACTTGACTTCACATTCCAGGATGTCTGGCTCTAGGTGAGTGATCACATCATCGTGCTTCCCTGGGTTATGAAGATCTTTTTTGTACAGTTCTTCTGTGTATTCTTGCCATCTCTTCTTAATATCTTCTGCTTCTGTTAGGTTCCTACCATTTCTGTCCTTTATTGTGCCCATATTTGCATGAAATATTCCCTTGGTATTTCTAATTTTCTTGATGAGATCTCTAGCCTTTCCCATTCTACTGTTTTCCTCTATTACTTTGCATTGATCGCTGAGGAAGGCTTTCTTATCTCTCCTTGCTATTCTTTGGAACTCTGCATTCAAATGGGTATATCTTTCCTTTTCTCCTTTGCTTTTCACTTCCCTTCTTTTCAAAGCTATTTGTAAGGCCTCCTCAGACAGCCACTTTGCCTTTTGCATTTCTTTTTCTTGGGAATGGTCTTGATTCCTGTCTCCTGTACAATGTCACGAACCTCCATCCATAGTTCATCAGGCAGTCTGTCTATCAGATCTAGTCCTTTAAATCTATTTCTCACTTCCACTGTATAGTCTAAGGGATTTGGTTTAGGTCATACCTGAATGGTCTAGTGGTTTTCTCCACTTTCTTCAATTTCAGTCTGAATTTGGCAATAAGAAGTTTATGATCTGAGTCACAGTCAGCTCCCGGTCTTGTTTTTGCTGACTATATAGAGCTTCTCCATCTTTGGCTGCAAAGAATATACTCATTCTGATTTTGGTGTTGATCATCTGATGATGTCCATGTGTAGAGTCTTCTCTTGTGTTGTTGGAAGAGGGTGTTTGCTATGACCAGTGTGTTCTCTTGGTAGAACTCTATTAGTCTTTGCCGTGCTTCATTCTGTACTCCAAGGCCAAATTTTCCTGTTACTCCAGGTATTTCTTGACTTCCTACTTTTGCATTTCAGTCCCCTATAATGAAAAGGACATCTTTTTTGGGTGTTAATTCTAGAAGGTCTTGTAGGTCTTCATAGAACTGTTCAACTTCAGCTTCTTCACCAACTTACATTCCTACTAACAGTGCATGAGGGTTCCCTTTTCTCCATATTCTTGCCAACACCTGTTTGTTGTCTTCTTGATAATAGCCACTCTGACAGGTGTGAGATGATATATCACTGTGGTTTGGATCTGCATTTCCCTGATGATCAGTGATGTTGAGCATCTTTTCGTGTGTCCACTCACCATGCATCTTCTATTTTTATCATTCACATTTCCTATTTTCTCCTTTATAACCTGAACCACTCCCTTTATCTCTCTCCTTTTTCCCACAAAGATGAAGCAGTACTGCCATTTTACTTTACCTCCCATGATTAGTTTAATTTTTGCTCCAGTTTCTTCTGCTTTTATAACTCTTTTCCTTTCCAAGGAATAAAAGGAATAAACATTAAATTCATAGATTCAAATGTATAATTTGCTTTCATGTTCATTATGATTATCATATTTTCTCATGTTTAATAAAAGAAGCATATTTTACTTAATTATACAAAATGCACTCAATTTAGATCTCTATCTAGATCAGGTCTCTCAATCGCTTGCTGATGAGAAGCAATTTTTTTCTCCATAGTAATATAAAAGGCAGTCTTCTGCAAGGCACATTTCATGTTTCCTTAACCTAAGCCAGCCTTTTCTTATATTTTTATATTGGAGTATAGTTGAATTCCAACATAGTGAGGCCAGCCTTTTCTTCCCACCATTGTCTTAGTCCCTGAACATACCTCCACACTTATCAAAGACTAGATTCCTCCCTCATCCTGAGTGACTTCAGAAGCCTGTGTAACACTCCTCACTTCTATGACTCCCAGGAGCTTTTAGCTTTGAGTCTGAGAAGGTCCTCCTGTCTTTTTGCTCTCAAAAGTTGACTTCTTCCTTCTCAACAGTGACCTCAAAGACTTTCAAGTTAGATGCCCTGAATGGTCATCCTACTGAAACAACAGAAATACTAGATATAACAGCAAAAAATCTTTTAAAATGCCTAGCAGATATGGTACAAATGGAGCAATAGAGAGTCCAAATCTGAAAAAGCAAGAACTCTGAGAGGTAAGTGACAAAACTAGCTTTGTTATCAGTGGTTTCTGACAACCCCATGACAGGACTGGGGTGTAAGCAGGCAGGAGGTAGAGACTAAAGCCTGAAAATAGCTTGGACTTCAGCACACAAAACCCTCAGAGTAAAGGTGAATGAGAAATAAATCCTCTCTTTAGAAGAGGATAACAAATAAACTTTTCTGTCTAGAAACTGATGCCTCCTCTGAGGATTTGTAACCATTAGTAAGCTTTCGCCTGAGCTTCAGTCCAAATCATCACCATTTTTGTTGTCTGAAGAAAGCTGGAGTCGAGATTTTAATTGAGTAGTCCTGGTTTTAATTTTTTAAAAAATAAAACTTTAATAAGTGGAAAAGACAAACATCAGAGTTAGGAAACCCAGTGAAAGGATTATACAGCAGATTTGCACAGCTGAAGAGAGAATGATTGAGTCTGTAGAGAAAAGAAATTATCCAAAAAGTGAAATCGAGAGTAACTAGCATGTAAGAATAAAAGGACTATGCAGCTACTTAAATTCCAGATAGGATACCAGAGATATTTGAAGAGATGATGGCTAAAGATTCTATAGAACTGATAAAGGACATCAATGTTTAGATTCAAAACTCAACGAATCTCAAGCAGTAAATGATAAATGAATTCACACCTCCAAATATTATAATAAAATTGTAGGAACTCCTAAAGGCAAAGAAAAGATAATAAGACACTTTTTGCTTTCAGTGATCTCACAGTCTGGACATTTGTAAATGGCTCTGCCTTCCCCATTTTATGGCAGTTATTGTTGGAATAAGAGGCCCTCATGAGGGTTGTTTCTATAAAAACTATTTTTCCCTCCCATCCCACCTTCATTTTTCCCATGCCCTCCATTCACAGAAAGAGTGATTCTTGCAGACATGACTTCATTCTGGCTCCAGTGAAGCCCTGAGAATCCAGAATCTCAAAATCAGCAGCTGATCTCGAACAAGGTAGAGATTGACTTGCTCTCCTCTCAGCGATGCTCTTCATGACTCTCTGCCTTCTCTTGGACTCAATCTTTAGAGCTCATGTCTCTGTCTTTGTCTGTAGCCTCCCTGTGTTACTCTTGGTTTTGTATACTTAGCTGACCTCTCAGACAATGACTCATTTTTTTTTTCCTCTTTTGGACCCAAAGGATCATCGTTTCTATGAGCCAAAAATGAAACACAAAGACTGTATGGGTAGAATGACCATCATTTCTGCATAACACACACACAGGCAAGACATACACTTGCACACATTTCCAAGGAGTTGTAAATATTAGAATAGGGGAAGCATCGGAGTAAGACACCAGGAGAACTGGGACTCAAAGAGGTGAGACCCAGTGAGTGAGTGGTGAGTGAGTAGAGGCTAGCTGGGGTTGAAGGGTTTGAGTCGTTGAGACGTAACTAAGAAGTAAGAGCAGCTACTGTGCTCATCAGCTTCCGTCTGGGAGATCTGGCATGATAGGAAAGAATGTTACTAAAGGAAAATCTCTACTTTTTTCTCCTGGGAAATACAAGCTGATTCACTTACTGTGTTGTATACTAGCCTCTACTCCTTCCCTCTGTCACCTCCTGACTTCCTGGTAACTCCCTCTCATTCACTGAAATCTTTAGTGTCTGACTCACGATTTTCATCTCAGCCTTAATTTTCATTTATTTATTAATATGGGAATCTCATCCAGTAGGAGGTATGCCTACTGCCTCCTTGGCTTTCTCTCCAGTGAGCTTCACATCCCTCACCTTCAGTCACTGGCTCCCAGTGCCACATCCTGGTCTTTATCATTACCTGACAGTTCTCCACCTCTGAAATCTTAATTTTAAAGTCCCACCCTGTGTACAGATGGTCACTCTTCCAGTGCTCTCACTGTCCCTTAACATCGTTTTACTTCACAGTGACCTCAGTTCTCTTGAAGCCACTTCCATGAACTCTTATTGATATCCACATCATTTATAATTCAGTTTAGATTCCAAGGACCCTTCTCTTATATTTCAATGCCTGCAATTCTACCACTTGAACTGTCAAGAGTCTGTACTCTTCTCTCTATCACACTGTCACCACCTTAGTTCAAGTCGCCATTACCCCTCATATGGATTACCTAGCAATAACCACACTAATTTTTCTGATCCTGATCCTTCCAGACTTACCCTCTAGCCCATTCGCTACACTGTGGCCAGAGTGATCTTTCCACAATACAAATTGGACCAAGCCGATTTGTTAATTTCCCTTTATTTTTTTTTAATTTTATTTTATTTTTAAACTTTACATAACTGTATTAGTTTTGCCAAATATCAAAATGAATCCGCCACAGGTATAATTACTCCCAGTCATTACAACAAGTTCCTAAATATAAGTTAATTATCTTTCTTCTACTTTCTTCTACTTCATCTACTTTCTTCAAAAGCCTCTTTCTCTCACTAATTAACCTTCTTATTTTACTTCACCTCTTCTTTCAGATAGCCTGAGTTTTGTGGGGAAGTTAACTAAATTTTCCTTGCTCTCTCTACCTCTAAGGTTTTCCCTGAACTGATTCTCCTTCCGGGAACAGTCTTCTGTTCTCCTCCTCTTTCCCCATTACTCCCCTAAACCTAATCATTCTTTAAGTCTCACCTTAGAGATGACATCTCTCAAGAAGTGTCCTCTGACATCCCAAGTCTGAACTACATGCTCTTTCCTATGTGCTTGTAGGAAAGAGCACGTCCTTACTTCGCTATTGTGGCATTGAGCACAGCGTCTCATAATTGTCTTTAATTGTGGGCTTCTCTCATTGGATTGAGAGTTGTGAGGATAGAGACAGTATTTCCACAGTCTAGCACAGAGTCCTAAACACTGCTACTCAATAAATATGGAGTGATAGGAAAAAGGAGATGACAGAGAATGAGATGGTTGGATGACATCACTGAATCGTGGACATGAGTTTGAGCAAGCTCCAGGAGTTGGTGATGGACAGGAAAGCCTGGCATGCTGCAGTCCATTGCATCACAAAGAATTAGACACAACTGAATGACTGAACTGAACTGAACTGATGGAAAAAAATCCCAACTCAAAAAGTCAGGTAAAGAATTAAATTGAGTAGCTGCTGCTGCTGCTGCTAAGTTGCTTCAGTCATGTCCAGCTCTGTGTGACCCCATAGATGGCAGCCCACCAGGCTCTCCCGTCCCTGGGATTCTCCAGGCAAGAACACTGGACATAACCCTAAATCAGGATATTAAGAAACTAGAGGATTCCTATGGGACTACATACCTAGGCATATGGAACCTTATCTGCTATCCTAGAAGGCTATTGGAAGTAAATGAGCATTTTCAAAAATGATTATACAATTTGCTTTGTATTACATTAAATAGGCATTTATGAT